>NC_071336.1:2131212-2434242 GCF_027744825.2 Synchiropus splendidus | reverse complement strand
CTCTCCCTCTGGCCAAGAACTTGACCGTGCAGAAGAGGAGACCACATGGCGATGGATGCACCCCCACCAGGAACCTTGTGTGACCCAGCTGGATTGCTCCGTCGCTTCTCCCATCCATCAATGACTGAAGTCCGGGTGTAGCAGAGATGGGAGAACCTTTGGCTAATGTGGAGATGCGCTAGTCGGGGCTCCGCCCGTAACTCCAGGTTCGCCAGGCAGGTCAACTTGACTAGGTGGAGAGAGAATCCTCACCACATAGACTGTCCTGAGATAAACAATGCGGAGTGCAAACAGGAAAGAACTACAACGTCCAGACGCCTTAATGATTGGAGCTGGACCTTGTGTGGGGAGCAACACTGCGGATAAGTGCGCAGGAGAAGCGTCACCAAATTAGGTGAAGATTCACCGGTGGCCTGTCTCTAATCACAGAGGGGTGGCGTGCCAAGAGACCTGCTGCTATCTCCAAACGCCAGGTCTCACGCCAGTCCGGCCTACTCGATGTCTTACGGCAATGACCTCACCCCCAAGGTCGCGCAAAATGTTGTTAGTCCGAATGTAGTGAAGTTTCACGAGTAACCCTCCATACAGCGGGTATGGGTGTCCCCCTGGGGCCCTCTTGTTGCCAAACCAGGTACTTCCCTGCTCCGGCGACTACACAGGGGAACCTGACGCCATCCCATGGCCACAGCACTAGTTTGAGCCCAACGTGGAAGAACTAGGCACTAATAACCATCCATATTTGGAGGGAGAACTCGCCAGTGGAGACACGTTTGGCCCATGACAAAGCGCTGCCAAAGAGAGCGATTCTCTCATCTATTGTCCAGAGCTGCTGGAAGCACCTGTAAACAGGACAACGTGAGGCAAAGAAGAAGGTGCTCCGTCAGACAAATAGAAATCTGCAAAAGATGAGGCAGAAGCCGAGGAGGCTGCTTGGCAGGTTTCTGCCAAGGAAACTCCTCTGATGGCAGCTATGGATGTTGTCCCTTTTTACCACCTGCCAGAGCCACCCACAGCTTATCTGTTTTCCTGAAGGCTCTCACTGCAAGCGCCAGTGATTCTCATCCGGGTGGCGGGTAAGACAGAAAGCCTTCACTGAAAAATTGCTGACCTTGGCACAAAGAAATTTGTGAAAAAAGACTAATCGAGAAGGCACATAGTTCTCCAAACCCTCCTGATGGAGGCCAGGCCCAGGAGGAGAGCTGCTCCAAAGGAGCCTGATCAAGGGGCTTGAAGGGAGCTTCAGAGAGAGTATTATATACCAATTGAAGATCCCAATAGGGGCAGATGCGTCTGGAGATAGGTCTGAGTCTTCGAGATCCCTGCATGAACTGGACTGGCAACGGACAACAGTCCACACCCATTTAGCATTACATGCTTTGAGTGTTGAGGGTGATTTAGCATTTAGGACCACCTGCTAGCCTTGAAGTAGCCCCCTGCTGCAGGACTGTTTGCAGGACATGAACTGGTTGCAGCACACCCTTGTGTGAGTGTGTGTGTGAGCACAGGTGGCAGAGTTACGCAGTCCAGAACACCTCCCGGGACTCTGGAACACCTATGAGGTCATCTTGACCACAAAGCTTAAACCCCAGCCTTGCAATGTGGCCTGACCTGAGAACCATGAGCAATTACCATGGCCATCCATACCGGACGTCTGACTGGCACCGCTGGCTCCTTTGCAGACAGCCTTCAAGGAGATGCACGTTTTACTGCACTGAACCGCCTGTAATGTCACCGGCGATGTTGCTTTGGTATGACGGAAGGTGGTGTGCCCATGGTCCTGTCAATATCTCCGATGGCCAGGGCCTCACACGGGACCGGCCTATGAGACTTCTTATGCAACCGCCACGCCCAGGGTCTATCCAGCGTGAATGAATTAATGAATGGGTTGTGAAGATGTAGCATTAACAACCCCTCATACATAGAGTGTAATTTTACACTCTGGGTGGCAGGAGCTGCCGCCTCATCTTTGTCACCTTAAGCTGATATAGAAGGTGGCGTTTACAACCCCTCATATATGGTGTGTACCCTACACTGTGGATCAGCAGGAACTGCGTTGCCCTCGTTTAGCCACTCTGCGGCTGAAATAGAAAGTGGCATTAACAGTCCTCCAAACCTATAGGGAAAACATTTACTGAGCAGCTACAGTCAGGGTTCTAGTCTGAGCTGAGCAAGAAAGAGGGAGTTTATTCACAAATGAATAAACAGTCATGCAGGAATCCGGTGGATCTCGGGACGCTGCACTCTGCACAGCACTGTAATGAAGCAGATACTGGTGTCCCAGAGCCAGTGCTGTGAATGAGGGCCGAAGGTTTGCAGGGTTCGGCTGCTCCTGAAGACAGAATGACATGAGACATGAGATACTCCCTTGAAAGCAGCCACAGATGTTGCCAGGCATCTCGTCAAGTGTGCTCTCAGGGATTCCGGTGCCCGTTTTTTCGCAGTCTCATAGGCTTTCATGATGGCAATTCTAAGCCAATGTGAAAACCTGTGAGTGGACAGCACCTGCCCCTTCTTACCACCAGGGAGAGCCACCCACAGACTGTCCGTCTTTCCGAAGGTTTGGACTCGATCCAGTTAAGCTTTTAGCGCTGCTCGTATGAATGGGGAGGAGGGCAGAAAGTCTTTACTGATAAGGTGCTGACCTGTGAAGAAGAAGAGAGACATTTAGGTGCGATGGCAGGGTTGGGTCTAAGTGATACCGCCGAGTCATCGACACCAAAAGAGATGCAATCAGGGCTGATCGACAAAGAGCTACTAGCTCCTTGGAGGCCTGATCAAGTGGCTCAAAAGGGGCTTCGGAGAGTGAATTGAGTACCAGCTGCAGGTCCCAGTAATGACATAAAGGTCTTGAGGTTGGTCTAAGCCTTTTCACTCATCTCATGAAACGGCTCACTTGACGATGCTTGCCGAAGGGGTGGCCGTCCAGACCATTGTGTAGCATGGAAAGGGCTGCTACATAAACCCGTAATGTAGGGCTGCTCCGACCTTGGTTAACCAGATGCTGCAGAAACAAGAGGATGAGAGAAATAGTTGCCGATAATGGGCAGGCTGACTGGGTTCCACACCACCGGGGAAACATGTCCAATTAGCATTGTATACTCTGAGGGTTGGCAGAGCTTAAACGTTCTGAAAAGTCAATTGGACATCAGGGGGCAAGTGACTGATTGTTAACCCTGGAGAAGCCAAACCTTGCGGGGTGGTTCTAGACCTCAGGGTTCCTGATGTTTGCAGAAGCGCTGACCTCGATGGAGGGAACTCCCAGTGGCCTTTGATCCGCATATGACACATCTCCGGATACCAGCTGGAGCTGGGGCTGTTTGGATTAAGGGAAGGAGGGGGAAAGGCATACAGGAGGCCTTTTGGCCACCTTGGATGAGCCAGGGCGTCCACATCCAGTGGAAGGTCATCAGATCTACGGGGAGAGAACCAGAGAGGACATTTGAAGCTCTATCTGCTGGCAAAGACATCAGCCACTGGGTGGCCGAAAAACTCGCTGATCATGTTTGCCATCTCCTGAGATAAACTCCATTAATCTGGCAGAGCCCTCAATGAGGCTAAATGTACATCAGCCCAGAGAAAAAATCTTTGTGGCGAGGTTGTGTGACACAGACGACCTCACGCCACCGGTTGATGTAGGCCACTGTGGTGGCGCTGTCTGATCTCACCATAACGTCGTTCCCAATTAGATGGAGAGAAAGGGCCACCAACACTCTAAAACCGCCAACAGTTCCATCGGGTTCATGTGACGACCTTCGGAACTGCTCCAGATCCCGCTGACGCAGATCTGATCCAGGTGGCCTCCCCCGCCGGACAGAGATGCATCTGTAAAGACTTGTAGGAATTGTTGGATCCTGAAAAGTGCGCTGAGTCCCAGTCAGAGCACGACTTTCCTGGGGGTCATGCTGGACTCAGTCTCCGGTCAGGCCCGACACTCGAGATTTGTCTTCTGGTCTTTGGTCTGGAGTCGGGTGAGGGTGCAGACCGCGAAACCACTTCTGAAGACCTCGCATGTTGAGCAGACCAAGGCGTGGGCCCCTGCCTCAATCGCGCGATGTGGTCCAACACCAATCTGGTGTGTGCTCATGACTCCTGTTTGGACCTGGCTAGAATCAACCAGTAGTCCAAGTACGTCAGAATCCGCACACCCTGTCTCCTTAGTGGTTCGAGCCCCGCCTTCATGCACTTGGCGAAGGTGCGAGGCACAAGACACTAGAAACTGTGTTGTGGAAGTAGGCGTGTGCAAGATCTATGGAGGTCATCCACTCTCACACTCTGACGCACTCCAGGAGTCTCCTGCTGGTCCGGAACCGCTATCTGGTCATGAATTGGTTGAGGAGACTGAGGTGCAGAACATGTCTCCACTGTGTCTTTTTGGGTCCTAGAAAGTACCTGGAGTAAAACCCAGCGTATCTGGATCGCTTTGCCACTCGTACAATTACTTCCTTTGACAGGAGAGCGCGGTCCTCCTCCATCAGACACGACAGCTGGTTCTCTGAGTTCACCCAGGTCCACGTGGTGTCGCAGAACCTCGGGGTTGACTGTGAATCTGAAAGACGTGTCAATGACCGAATATCTTCTCGATCCATATGGGCAGGTGAGGAGACAGGCGCTTTCAATTCAGAAGATACTCTTTCAAGACTGGCGACCTGACCACAGGAGAGGACTCCGGGTAGGGTCCAGGATGACAGGGTCGTCGGTGCACAGCGCCCACTCCTCTGGGCACTTCAAGTCCCGCTGGTTGTTCAAAAACAGACTTGCTTTTTTCAGCTGAGCCATCAGAGGAAGTAGGGCCACCAAACTTGTATTGTACCTTGATCTGACACAGCAATTCTTCTGAGATGGACACCCGAGGGACCGGCCCAATCTCAGAAAGAGATGACTAGGCAGGACGATGTCCTGCTTGCCTCTGAGAGGTTTGGAGGGCTGCAGAGAACAGAATCACAGACAGACATCGCATCAGACATCGCGTGAGGGAGCTGAGAACAGAGCAGGTCTGGCACGCAGCGCCTACTGTGAGAGCCTCTCAAGTGGTGGCTTTCACAGTCCTGTGGCGACCCCTGCTAAAAACTGGCGAGTCTGAGGAATAAGAAGAGTTAATGGCAGAATTGAAACTCCCCTGACTTTTGGCTAGAACGAAACGTGAGAGAGTGGAAAGAGTTATCTGACACCTCTGCTTCTAATTGTGGAGAAGCTAAGGAAAAACATAACTTCTTGGCTCCTGAAACCTCCCCGTCTCCTGAGACAACGTCAAACAAAAACACATTTTTGAAGCCGGAGTTCGCACTGACTGGAACCGGAGGTGAACTTGGCGGTGATAAGCCCTAATTTTGGGCAGACAGGAAACAGACCCGATACCAATGTAATGCAGCTTATTTTTTATTTTACATACAATGATTTATTTGTAGGCTTTTGGAGGGAGCGGAGGTGAGAGCAGCCGACTGGTCTCTCCAAGAGGAGCTGCGAGGATCAGTGCAGCTACGATCCAGATGGCTGGGCTCACCCCGCCCCTTCGACCAGCGACAGTGTTCCACCTGGGCGGCGGCTGTGTGTGGAGGAGGCGCCGCGAGCAGAGCACCACGCCAACGGGCTGTTGGATCTCCAAAATCTCTGGTGGAGTGAGAGAGGTTCTGCGATGGATGAGTCTGTCCATGGAGCTCATAAAGAGCGCGATGATCTTCTCAAGCGCTATGTGCTGGTTGCCGACTGCGTTGACACCATTCCACTGCGCGATGCTAGGATGGTCACTCCTCAGGGGAGAAGTCAAGCTCAAGGGGCGGGGGTATCGCGCATCGCAAATCGCGCACGACTTCTGAGTGAGAGGGAACACAGCGCCACAATTCCAAACCCTCCACCTAAGCAGTAAACTCCTTACCTGACCACGTGTAGTGCTAGTGCCACCGGAGTGTCAGAACTGCGCCGGGAATAGTCCGGATATCTTCCAGAATCAGAATCAGAATCAGAATCAGAATGAGATTTATTGCCATGGTCAGTGGGGAGCCCACTGACTAGGAAAGTGCCTTGGAATAAAGTGCAACAAAAAACAAATAAAATAAAATAAAATAAAATAAATAGAATAACATAACAACAAGGCTGTTCACAAATTTAACAGTCTGATGGCCGAGGGGAAGAAGCTGTTCCTGTGACGGGAGTTTCTGGTCGGGATGGACCGTAGCCTCCTGCCAGAGGGGAGAGGAACAAACAGTCCATGTCCAGGGTGAGAAGGGTCGGCTCTGATCCGACCTGCACGTCTCTGGGTCCTAGAGGCATACAGGTCCTGAAGAGGTGGCAGGCTGCAACCGATCACCTTCTCAGCAGAACGTACGATGCGCTGCAGTCGGCTCTTGTCCCTGGAGGTGGTGCTGTTGTACCAGACGGTGATAGAGGAGGTGAGGATGGACTGGATGATGGCCGTATAGAACTCCACCAGCAACTTCGTCGGCAGTCGTAGTTTCCGTACCTGCCTCAGAAAGAACATTCTCTGCTGGGCCTTCCTGATGAGGGACCTGATGGTTGGCTCCCATTTGAGGTCCTCATTGATGGTGGTTCCCAGGAAGTAGAAGGAGTCCACAATAGGAATAGGTAAACCAGCCAACATGAGAGGGGACCGAGAAACTGTGACTCTCCTGAAGTCTATGACCATCTCCACTGTCTTCTGGGCATTGAGCTCCAGGTTGTTGTGGCTGCACCAGGACACTAGCCGCTCCACCTCCCTCCTGTAAGCCGACTCATCTCCATCTGAGATGAGCCCAATGATGGTGGTGTCATCCGCAAACTTGATCAGCTTCACGGACTCGTGGCTGGAGGTGCAGCAGTTAGTGTACAGAGAGAAGAGCCATGGTGAGAGAACACAGCCCTGAGGAGACCCGATGTTGAGGGTCCGAGTGTCGGAGACAGTCGTCCCCAGCCTCACACGCTGACTTCGGCTGGTCAGGAAGTCTGTAATCCATCTGCAGAGGGAGTCAGGCACGTCCAGCTGGCCAAGCTTGTCTTCAAGCAGAGCTGGAAGAATTGTGTTAAAGGCAGAGCTGAAGTCCACAAACAGGATCCTGGCATAGGTTCCTGGGCAGTCCAGATGCTCCAGAACGAAATGAAGGGCCTGGTTCACTGCATCGTCCGCAGATCTGTTGGCTCTGTAGCCAAACTGCAATGAGTGCAGGTGAGAAGCAGTGATAGATTTCAGGTGGGACAGAACCAGGCGCTCAAAGGACTTCATGACCACAGACGTCAGTGCCACCGGTCTGTAGTCATTCAGTCCTGTGATCCTGGCCTTCTTGGGAACAGGGATGATAGTGGTGGACTTAAAGCAGGCAGGTACATGACAGGACACCAAGGAAGCATTGAAGATGTCCGTGAACACTGGAGCCAGCTCAGCAGCACAATGCCTCAGGATGGCAGGGGAAACTCTGTCCGGACCCGCCGCCTTCTGAAGGTTCAGCCTCCTGAACTGAGTGCGCACGTCCTGGTCCATGATGTCAAGAGAAAGAGGAAGAGGGGGGAGGTGAGGGGGTGGCTCATCAAAAGTGTCTGTGATCGACTTTGCTGTCTCAGTGACATCGTTCATCTTAGTTGTGTCACTAAGAGACAGCATAGTCCTTTGTTGTAAAGTGGAACATGGGGCTGGAGAGACCGCAGAGGTGTTGGTGCAAAAGGGCTGCTCAAAGCGACAATAGAAGTTGTTCAAGTCCTGTGCAAGAGCGAGGTTGTTCAGAGTGTGGGGGGCACGTGGCTTGTAGTTAGTGGGCACCTTGAGCCCTCTCCACACCACAGCCGAGTCATTGGCTGAGAACTGCTGCGTTAGTTTGTCAGAGTATGCGGCCTTAGCTTTCTTCAGCTCCCTCTGAAACCGATACTTCATCTCTTTGTAGCAGTTCCTGCCCCCACTCTTGCGAGCTGCCACCTTCTCCTGTCTGATCTGGTTGAGTTTAGTTGTGAACCAAGGTTTGTCATTTGCATAACTCACCTTGGTGCGGGTTGGAACTATGCACTCTTCACAGTAGCTGATCCATGAAGTCACAGTGTCTGTATACTCATCCAGATTGTTGGTGGCAGCCCTGAACACTTCCCAGTCTGTGGTCTCCATGCAAGACTGCAGCTCCTCTTTAGCTTCACTTGTCCAGATCTTCATGCTCCTCACAACAGGCTTTGCCAGCTTCAGCTTCTGCTTGTATGTAGGAACAAGATGAACCATCAAGTGTTCAGAGAGACCCAGTGCAGCTCGAGGGAGGGCGGTATAAGAGTTGCGGAGCGATGAGTAACAGTGATCCAGCACGCTCTGCTCTCTGGTGGAACATTTTACAACCTGCCTGTACCTGGGAAGCTCCTCACTCAGAGTCGCCTTGTTGAAGTCACCAAGCACAATCACAGGAGAGTCCGGGAAAGTTCGCTCCACATGCAGAAGCTGATCCGCGAGCGCACTCTGAGCCTCACGTACATTCGCGCTGGGCGGGATATATATGGGAGCCAGAGTGAATGAAGCGAACTCACGTGGGGAGTAAAACGGCTTACAGTTCACGATCAGACATTCCAGAGAGGGAGAGCAGTGCTGAAAGATCACCGTCACGTCCGTACACCAGCTCCTGAACCCGGTCCGCGCGGTGAAGCTGGAAACCCTCCAGATGAAGCGCAGTGTCCGGGATGAGATCGCTCAACCACGTCTCCGTGAAACACAAAACACAAGAGGAGGAGAAGTCTCTGTTCCGTCTCAACATCAGCGCCAGTTCATCCATCTTATTGCTGAGCGACCGGACGTTGGAGAGGATTATCCCGGGAAGCGGAGTGCGCGATCCTCTTCGACGAAGGCGAACGAGTGCACCGGCACGTTTCCCTCTCCTCCTCAGTTTCTTCCGCCCAGCCAAAAGATGAACTAACTCCGTAACTGACACCACAAACACTGGTAGTAAGTCAGACGGAGTCAGAGCCCTGATGTTCATCAACTGATCTCGTGTGTAAAAACACGCAGATGCTCCATCAAAACACAAAAATAAACAAAATAACATGCACGATAATTCCAGGTCAGCCTTCGTCGGCGCCATCTTGTCAGCATTACCTCTTACCTGCAGTTATGGGCAGACAACACGCGGTCGTGCCCTGTGTGTAGTCTCGCCATTCAACGCCAGCGGGCCGTTAGTGAAGTGGGATGATTCTTGAGATGGCGGTGGAGAGAGAGCTCAACTTCGATACGACGGGCAGCGGATGTGCTTGACTCCACCACACGGAACTCAGCTAACTCTGGGAACAGAGTCTCCAGATCAACCTCATAGCAGCGGCTGGCTCTCGTCAAACTCATCCCATGGCTTGGAAGCAGGAAATGTGGAACGGTTCAGCTGCTTGTAGGCCAGTCGCAGCGCCCTATTCGTCGAGGTTTAGTGTTGAATATACTAGAAAGAGTGTTTCTCCTATAGCTGTAGGTGAAATTCTCATATTCTAAGTCACCCCTCTAAGCAGTGAGTGAACAGCGCAGAAAACATGTTTTCAGCCGGAGGGACTGTGGTTTTCAGACCAACAAAAATAGAAATCTTGATAACTCTCTGAAACCACTTGAATTAGTTCTGAGGTTGAATTAGTCCTGCAGCTACTAGAATGAAGGCTTCTGCTGTGAAGTCAGGATAAATTTTCATGTTCTCAGGCTTCCCTGAGCAGTGACTGAACAGTACAGAATATAATATATATAATATAATAATATAGAGTTTTCAGCAAGAAAGAAAGTGGGTTTCGGACTGGCAAAAATAAAATTGTTGATTACCCTCAAAAAACACACGTTTAGTGTTGTATATACTAGAAAGAATTTTTTTCCTATAGTTGCTGGTGATATTTTCATGTTCTGAGGCACTTTTGATCAGTGAGTGAACAGTGCAGAAAAAGTTTTCAGCCTGAGTGAAGCTGGTTTTCAGACCGACTTAAATAATAAAACAATTAATATAAATAATCTTGATAACTCTCTTAAATCACTTTAGACAGGTTGAATTAGTTCTGCAACCAGTAGAAATACCTTTTCTGCTGTAGTGGCAGGTGAAATTTTAATCTTCTGAGAAATCGCTGGGCAGTGAGTGAACAGTGTGTTCACTCACTGTCACAAATGTGTTGTCAGCCAAAGAAAAAGTGGGTTTCGGACAGTCAAAGATAAAAATGTTAATAACCCTCTAAAAACAGTTCAAAATGTAGGTTTAGTGTTGAATATACTCGAAAGAGTGAAATCAGTAACAGTTGCAGGAGACATTTTTATGTTCGGAGTCTATTCTGATAAGTGAGTGCACGGTGCAGAAAACGCGTTCTCAGCCCGAGTGATTGTGGTTTTCAGACCAACAACGATAAAAATGTTGATAACTCTCTGAAACCACTCTGAGTGGTTGAATTAGTTCTGCAGCTCCAAGAAAGACGCCTTCTGCTATAGAGTCAGGTGAAATTTTCATGTTCTTTGGCATCGATGAGAGTGAACAGAGCAGAAAAAGCCTTTTCAGGCCGAGAGAAGCTCGGTTTCTGACCAGGAAAAAAAAAAAAAAAGTTGATAACCCCCTGAAATTTTGTTCAGAAATGTAGGATTCGTGTTAATTATACTAGATAGAGAGTTTTTCCTATAGTTGCAGGAGAAATTTTCATGATCTCAGGCATCCGTGAGCAGTGAGTGAACGGTGCGTAAAACGCGTTTTCGGCCAAAAAAAGGTGGTTTAAAGACCGACACAAATAAAAATGTTGATTGCTCTCTTCAATCACTTCAGACAGGTTGAATTAGTTCTGCACCCAGGAGAAATACCTTTTCTGCTAAAGTGGCAGGTCAAATTTTCATCTTCTGAGGAATCGCTCAGCAGTGAGTGAACAGTGCGTAAAATGCGTTTTCGGACCGGCAAAAATTTAATTTTTGATAACCCTCTAAAAACATGTCAGAAATGTAGGTTTACTGTTGAATATACCAGGAAGAATGTTTTTCCTATAGTTGCAGGTGATATTTTTATGTTCTGAGACTATTCTGAGCAGTGGGTGAACAGGGCAGAAAACGCGTTTTCAGCCCGAGAGAGGCTGAGCAGGAAAAAAAAAAACTTTATAACCCCCTGAAATACAGTTCAGAAATCTTGGTGTTGGTGGTGGTGTTAATTATACTAGAAAGAGTGTTTTTCCTTTAGTTGCAGGAAAAAAATTTCATTATCTCAAGCATACATGAGCAGTGAGTGAACAGTGCATAAAACGCATTGTCAGCCAAAGAAAAGGTGGTTTACAGATCGTCGAAAATAAGTGTTCATAACTCTGTTAAATCACTTTAGACAGGTTGAATTAGTTCTGCACCCAGTACAAAGACCCTTTCTGCTATAGTGGCAGGTGAAATTTGCATCTTCTGAGGAACACTCTATGTATGAGGGGCTGTTAATGCTACATCTTCACAACCCATTCATTCATTCAGGCTGAATAGACCACGGGCGAGGTGTTCCGGACTGCGCTAATCTGCCACCTGTGCACACACTCACACGAGGGTGTGCTGCAACCTGTTCATGCGAGGGGTTTGTTGGTCGCAGTGTTATCCAGTTTCATATACTGCTGGTGCCTTCGCATATAATTGGAAGCGGATTAGGTGCAATAAAATGCGCATTACCTTGACGGCCATCCGGCAAAGAAGACAGCGCTGCCAGTCAGGACGCCGGTTAAGGATGGCCATGGTTTTGTCCCATGGATTCCTGGTCAGTCCGCAAAGCCATGTGCTCAAGATGACTTCATGGGTGATTCAGAATTCCAGATGGGTTCTTGACATACGGCGACCCTGCAGTTTACCAGATCATGACTACATGCTTTGGTGGTCGGCAGAAGCTAAACGGCGTTGCTCCCGTAACTAGAAGGATGATGGCATCACTAGCTATGAATGACTGGCGCGTCAGGGCCCACGGCAATCCTTCTCCCCTGAGTGTGATGACACCTCAGTCCTGCCTGACGTTTCCGTGGTCCAGAGGAGGCGCTCCGCTCGTCTTCAGATCTCAAGATTCTTCGCTTCATGTGCCAGATCCAGCTGTAATTTCACAATTGTAATTTCACAATTACAGAGTCACTGACTCACTCCTCTCTAATTTCACAATCATATTTTGCAGAGTGCCCTGGCACTTCCAGTGAAGTAGAAAGGCTGGTGTAATATTCCTTGTGACGAGTGGGGTTTGTCATAGGACATGGTGGACATGATTTGGGCCAAGTTTGGGCTCCCACTGGCGGACCTCTTTGCCAACAGTGTTTGTTGCCGGAGGGCCTCCTTCACACCTTCCCTCCACCTCGCCTCCTCCTTCAGTTGATGAGGAGGATTCAGAAGGTGAGAGTGATTCTATTGGCGGCAGATAACCCCAGCTCGATCTGGTACCCAGAGATGTCGCAGATGTGAGCCTGCAGCAGGTAGTAGAAATTATGAGGGGTCCACACCCGTTTAATGCTGAACGGGTGTGGACTGCTGTCTGTTGGGTAAACATCCACTGCTAGTCCAGTTAAAGCAGGGAGACAAGACAAAGACCCACCTCGCATCTGCCCCTATTGGGATCTTCAATTGGTATTAAGTCTGACTCTGAAGCTCTCTTGGAGCCACTTGATCAGACTCCTTTGGAGCTGGTGGCTTACAAAACAGCTCTTCTCCTGGCTCTGGCCTCCATCAGGAGGGTTTGGAGAACTATGTGCCTTCTCGATTAGTCCTGACTGTATTTCATGTATTCCTGTGAGGGCACTGAGAGCTTATCTAAATGCAGTCAAGGCCTTCAGGAAAACAGAGAAGCTGTGGGTGGCACTGGCAGGTGGTAAAATGGGGCAACATCCATAGCAGCCTTCAGAGGAGTTTCTTTGGCAGAAATCTGCCACGCTGCCTCCTGGGCTTCCGTCTCAACTTTTGCAGAATTCTATTTATCTGAAGTAGCTGCTTCTTCTTTGCCTCACTTTGTCCTGTCTTCAGGTGCTTCCAGCAGCTCTGGCCAATAAATGAGAGAATTGTTAGTGTAGTCCGGCCAGCGGGGTACACTTCTCAGGGCGTCGAGTCGGGAGCAGAAGAAACCACAGAAGTAGTGGGATACAAGCTTTGTTTTATTCCACATCAGCGTAACATAATTTCATCGCTTGACATCGCTCAGTATCAAATTGTTCAAAGTACAAACACATTAGGTAGGGGCTGGATCAAGGGCGTTCCTTGTACCAGATACACATTGTCACAAACATGCATGTCCACCTTTGGCCTCCTGGCTGAATCACAAAAACAAGAGCTTCTGGCAGCTCCAGAGAAAACATACATTCCTGTTTTCACTTCAAGGGTACCATCTCTGGCGTATTTGGAATACAGAGTGGGTGGATATCTGTTCAACATTCCATTGGTACTGAAAAACAAGTTATCATTGTAACCCTAATGACACAGGTCAAATTATTCCACAACATATCTCCCCTTTGTGGGTCTCAGACCCACACACCGAATTTAGCAAACTATCCCATTTTATTTTATTGAAGATTATTTCGTACTGTAACAGAGCAGTGACAATATACTGGATATAAGTATGTAGAAAATGTTAACTAAATGATTCATATAGCTGTAGTTAGTTCAATATGTTTACTGCTGTCTGGTTAAATAAAAATCTCAACCGCGTCGCAGGAAAATGTTAGTCAGTTCGTTTCCGGAAGCATCAAAAGTTTTCCCCAATTGTTTTTTGTTGTCACTTTTCGTCATAGGTGAAATTTTCTTTTTTTTTTTTTTTTTTTTTTTAGTGAAACAATAATCAAGTAATTATACTGGCAAAGAAACATAGGATCATGATTTAAACACATTTGTCATGTAATCATAACAACACCTCATTCTTCAGTCACCTCTGGAGTATGATCAGAGTCCTCCAATTAATCAGGTGATGGCTACAGATGTGGTCTCTCAGTCACCACGAGAGCCAGTTGTTCAGCAGGCATCATGTTCAGCATCTGTGCGTTCCAAAGTCCCGTCGTGACCGCTAACTGCTTCTCAGTCATTCGCAGACACAGTTTCCTCATCATGGGTACGATGCAACATGCCAGAAGAAAAATGACGATGAGTATGATTGCAGTAGTCATCCTCACTTCTGCAAAAAATGCTCCACATTTTCTTCGGTGTCCATGTAACCAATCCCAGGCCCAACTTATAGCTCCTGCATGCTCTTTTATCTCATTTTTTGAATCTCTAAGTTTATCCATTGCAATGGCAAATGTTCCATCAGGCGCGGTGTTGTTGGAATGTAAGTGCAACACTGATCTGCAAACATGTGACACACACCAACCAATCTAACACCTGACGATTTCGTAACACCATTTTACCAGTTTCATGCAGTTGTTCTCCCAGTAGTTTAAATATTTCATAGGTATGGTTTGTGTAAATAGTAAATATAATTAATCGAATAATGTGGTTTTATTACAGAGAGGACTAGTGGTGGTCAAAACTGGACGGTCATCTTCGTTTCCTTTTTTTTGACTGTGGTGTGGTTCCAAGTTTGGCAGACAGTGTTTTACCTAGAGCTCCCTGACCTCTGACATGGATCCCACTTTTACTCCGCCTGTCCTGCACCAATACGCTTAACGTTTTGTGTTTCTGGGCATTTTTCACACAACGGGTGATCGCATCGTACTTAACTGAGTCCCTGTTATGCTCGAGTTTTTTAGCTGGAACTTAGGGTGTCACGGTCTGGACTTTGGTCGGCTGCTGCGGTCTCGCAAGCTGCGCGAGCTCGTCTCCTGGTGACAACCAAACCAGACAACTTATTATCACAGCAAGCCTTGTCATCAACATTTTGACTATCTAAATCATTGACTTCACTGCCTGTTTTATTACCTCTTTGGTTGTGATGGCCTTGGGCCTTTGTGCAATGGCTCAGATGGTACCAAGTGGCGCTGCCTTCGACTTGGACAGCTGTTGGTGTTGCTCGGACCACGGTGTATGGACCTTCACATCTCGGCTGGTGCCACTTCCTTCGGAAGACCTTGATATACTCCTGGTCGCCGGGAACCACCAAATGCCCGGCCTCACGATCGGCCTCAAGCTCCCGTTTTCTCTCCTGCAGATAGATAGTCTTATGGATAGAAGTTAGTTGCTTCGTATAACTTCTAAGTTCAGATTGTAGTTGCTCAAGTGGAGGCCCCTTGTAGGGTCCCCTCAAGTGTGGTGCCGGCATCGGCCATCCCGTCAACATCTTGTGTGGTGTCAAATGCGTGCTTTGATGAGTTTGCATGCGATAACTCATCAGTGCTAATGGTAACGCATCAACCCAGTTTAGCTTCGTGCTAGCACAGATCTTATTCAGTTTCGCTTTCAGGGTTCCATTTATCCCCTCAACCATTCCCTGACTCTGGGTGTGATAAACGGCACCCAATCGTTGTTTGATTCGAAGTTGCTGCAAGATGCCCTTCACAACCTTTTGTACAAATGCAGCACCGTTGTCTGAGCTTATTTCTGACGGAATGCCAACTCGAGGAATGATTTATCTGGTCAGGAATTTGATTACTGTTTCAGCACTCAAGTCTTTAGATGGTGCTGCTTCAACCCAGCAGCTTAACCGATCAATTACCACCAACATGTTGCGTCTCCCTTGAACCGTTTTTATCATGTCAACGTAATCGATCACAAGATGTTTAAATGGACCTTCTGGGACTGGAATATGACCTATTGGTATCTTGATGTTTTTTCGTTGTTTTCTTCACAAATCTCACATTGATTCAGCACTTCATCTGTTGTTGTCTGCAAAAATGGGGACCAATATCCCTGCTGTCTGATTTTCTTCACCACTTCCCCCCTTGCGTGCAGTGCAGATCACTGTGCACCTCCGAAATCAAGATGGTCAAAAGTGCAGTTGGAGCTACGAGCTTGCCTTCATGTGATCGCCAGAGACCCTGATTGTCCACAGTAGCTCCTTTTTGTTTCCACAAAACCTTTTCATTTTCATCTGCATTTTCTTGGATCAAGATTATGTCTTCAGGTGTGACTAAGGGTTCTAATGTCACCATAGGTGACAAAATGGCTATTTTGCATCTTGACACTTCTTTTGCTGCCTCGTCAGAGAGAAGAAGAATACACCAAAATGTCAAACCTGAAAACTGAATTGTACATTTATCAGCTGGATGATGACAAAACCTACGGAGATGGCTGTGTTATCAGTCTAACGACTGTGGTGTGCTAATAGAGGTGAAGCCAGAAAATTTTCCAAGGGCTGAAGAAGAAGAAGAAGAACAACAACAACAACGTCAGAAGGCTGGAGCCGTGTCTAACAAACCTGATCGAATGGAGAGGAAGCCGTCCTTCGTGGCTATATGGCTGGCTAAAATCTCAGGATCAGGACGATGGTCCTTCATGGCCATCCATAAAGTATCGACAGGAGTCACGGGTGAACAAGAACAAGATTTCGTACTGGAGTATTTTAATTCTGATTGCGGTGTATTTCGTACTCTGTTAACCATACCAATGGATGCTTGGAGTAAGAAAATTCAGGAGTTTCTCCGAAAATCGACGGCCTCTTTTAGCATAGCCGCTGATGGAATGATGCCCTTGTGCCGAAAGAGGCACTGACCTTTTAGTCCTGCCCCCTTTGGACCGCCTACTCACTGATGGCTGCTATAAAGAGGATTTTTTCCAGAGCGACACCCTGCAGACGTACCTGTCGAAACAAGAGCAACTAAGACAACGATGAGGACCGAAGGGAAGAGAGGTATTGGCACTATCTTCCTCGGAGCTGCTACAGGCGGCACTGGGTACGGAATGAACAACTCCTCGACGAGCCCTCTATTTCCTGTGGTAGAACACGTAACTGGTGATGGTCATGAGTACGATGGTTCTAACAACAACACGACAGATGGAGCCTGTCCTTCAGCGACCATCAAAGACGACACAGACGACTTTGATGCAACTGAAATGGAAGATGTGGATGATGAGGAGGAACCTGTAGGGAGAGCACCAACCTCCTACCCCAAGAACGAAACTGTCGGCGTGCATCCGCCTGCTTCATCTTCAGCTTCTCAAGACCAAGAACCAGCAGCTAATGATGACACAGATGGATGGATAAGCGGTTTCTTCTTGAAAGCTTTAAAGACAGTTGTATTTCATCTACCAGGTAAAACCATGCGCAGGTATTGGAGGGAGATCTGCTACGGTTGCCAAGTAGACCATCCCAGCCAACTACAACACAGCTGCCTTGAAGAGATGGAGGATGATTTATACAGTCTTAACTTCCACCCGTTGATGAAGAGACTCTGTAACAAGAACTTTCTGTCTGCTATACAACACTACTTGACCCTGAATGACGTACAACCGGAGAAAATGAGAACCAAGGCTACGGCTGAGACAGTCTTGCTCGAAATGAGGTCTCCAAAATCAAGTGTCTGGAATGAATACATCAAACATGAGCATGAGGATCCTCTAATTGAACGTCTGGATTCAGCAAGTAGAATCTGGAATAGAACGCCGGTCCTGGTCGATGTCACAAACACGAGATTCCCTCGTATGTGATACTTTTTTTATTTTTTTTTACTCTTTTACTCTCTTTGTATAACATTACGTTTGAATCCTTACATAACCTGTGGAATAAAAAACATTAAGAAGTATATTTGGATCTCAGCTCATTCATTTCTCGTTTAACATGACGGTGAAACACATCATTAAAAGAGTTTATTACAATCCTCTTCACCCCGGGACCTCTGGAGGTGTGAGTCGCCTTCGTCCAGGGGTGCAGGATGAGACTGGAAAACCAGTCAGTTCTAAATCTATTGAAGATTTTTCATCAAAACAGGATGCTTACACCGTGCGTAAACCAGCCGAGAAGCAGAGTATTTGTTCACAGGCCTCTTCAACAATTCCAGGCCGACTGATGGGACATGCAGGCATTGGCTAGATATAACGACGATCAAAATTACTTATTGACCGTTATAGATGTATTTTCAAAGAAGGCCTATTTACGCATTTTAAAAAGAAAAACTGCGATTGAGACAATGAAGGCGTTTGAATCAGTGCTGGATGAGAGCGGGACGCCTGCAAAGCTACAGACGGATGATGGGAAAGCATTTTTTAGCAAGAGTTTCCGGGCTTTGATGGAAAGGAAGAGAATTATTCATTTTTCAACAGCGAGTGACTTTAAGGCCTCTGTGGTTGAGAGATTTAACTGCACTCTTAAAAATCGGATGTGGAGATATTTTACAGCTAAAAAGATTACATTACATCGAGGTTTTACAGGATCTAGTAAAGAGTTATAATCACAGCTATCACAGTAGTATAAAAATGACACCGATGGAAGTAACTAAAGAAAATAGTCTGCAAGTGTTTGACAATCTTTACATTAGACCGTCGAAAGGTCGGCAGAAGCCAAAATTTAAGGAGGGCGATCATGTTAGGATATCAAAACTATGAGGTGTATTTCACAAAAAGTATGAGCAGAGTTTTACAGAAGAGATATTCACGATAACTGAATGTATCCACCGCAACCCGCCTGTACATAAATTGAAAGATTTCGACGGTGAACCCATCCAGCGGTCATTTTATGATCAAGAATTACAAAGAGTGCAACTGGTTAAGGAAGTATTTCACGCTGAAAAGATTCTCAAGGAACGCGTCGTTAAAGGAGAAAGACAGGTCTTTGTCCAGTGGAAGAACTGGCCTGAAAAATTCAAAAGGTGGGTAAAAGCTTCAGGTATAAAAAATATATAAGACGATCCTCCTTTACAACAGGCATCATATCATCATGTACGGCTCAAAGAACGCACGCTTCTATGTGACTTTACCATCAAAGGCCAGTGCAAAAGTTTTTAAAGACAACTCGATTGGTACTTTCCGCGTTGATTTAGCACAACATATCGATTTAAACGGAAAATGGGAGGTTGCTTTGACGGAGATTACATACCCTCACACATGGAATAATATTCCGGAGGATGCGGCATCATTTTACTGGAAACTGAACCCTAGAGGACCTGATTCCAACACAAACACGACTCCCCCGAGGGGATCAGAATCAGATGCTAACAGGTTGCGGCGCTATAAAGATGAATTTCACAGAGCCATGAGACGCCAGCGCCTCAGCTCAGAGGACAAAAGACGAATCGCGAGTGGTTGATTGACATTTCAAAATGGCGGGAAGAGATATTTCCAAACTGAAGTTCAAGGGTGGATATTAAAACTCTATTAATCAGATTTCAACCGAGTTGGAGCAAACCTTTAAAAAAACCAATGACGATATACGCTTCCTGTTTGACGGTGCACGGCAAAAAATTGATCTTCAAGGAGACGGTCAGAACCTAATGCTTTTTAAGTGAGTTCAGAGCGCCCCATCCTGATTTAAAAGCGGGGTTTTACCATCGCTACTGTTACAGCGACGCTGTAAGACCGCAGCTTGTAGGGGATGCGTATGCACCGCTCTTAAGAATGGTGGAAATCAAGGGTAGTTACTCAGATATAATCACACAGCATTTTAACCCTGCTTACTATTTACCGGTTGCCAAGAGCCATATTGAAAATATTCAGTTACAAATTAAATCAGATCTTAACAAACCAGTCAATTTTACCTTTGGAAAGGTGGTGGTGACTCTACACTTTAGACCTGTTACTTGAGAGGATATTATATAACCCTTTAATCGTCGTCTGGAAATCCATTCATCATCACAACACCAGAGAGATAACCAGCCTTTGCAGACCAAGTCATAAACAAACACAATGGTCCACACAGGCTTAAGAGACGACCCGCCCAGATTTGTACAATATTATGAAAAACAGGTGGGCGGAGATCTACCCGGTTTCTACGGTGACCCGGTTATGTACGGACGAGGCATCCGTTCCCTCTTCTCAAAAATGTTTTGGTTTGTATCATGGATCATCAGGAATTGTCAAAGCGAAACCCCATCTCAAATAAGACGTGGGTAACATAGCCTTGGATATGTTCACCCATACCGTGAGAGGAATGAGCGATCAACAGAGACAGGAAGGGTCAGGCGGTATAGCCGTCTTATCACGAAGGACAAAGAGACGCCCTCCAGGACGACGTGTAAGACAGAGCTCAAATAAACGTCCAAACAAAAAAAGAAAGAAGTCAGTTGACAGAAGCAAACGGGCCAAGAGGAAGTCCAGAGGGAGCTCTGATATATTTTAAAAAACCTTATATACAGTAACATGGCACTCCTACACCAGAAATCTGCTGAATGCACATTGGCAGAACTGGATTTATTCACGCCGCCAATTACGCAGCTTTCCAATTTACACTGAAATTGCTCCAGTAGCTGCTATCAGCGAAGGAGGACCGATTGAGTTTTTTTATAGCAGGAGACGGTGAAAAGTATCTAGACCTAAACGACACCCTTCTACACGTGCGTGCAAGAATTACTAACACTGATAGCACACTGCTGGCTAACGACGCAACAGTCGGTCTCATGAATTATCCTCTAAACACCATCTTTGACCAGTGTGATGTGGTCCTGGGGGATCGGAGGATTTCGCAGTCCAGTTCCACTCACCCGTACAGAGCTATGATCAAAACACTTCTCAACTTTTCAGGCGACACTCTTAAAACACAGTTTAGCGCCGGTCTTTTTTACCAAGACACACCTGTGTTGGTTGACTGTAAACGGTCCCAACGCAGGCCTGAATAAACGGGCAGAGTTCACGAGCAGATCCAGAGAAGAACATCTTCTCGGTCCTCTCCACGGCGACATATTTTTCTGTGAGACACTGTTATTAAACTCACTAGGGTGAATGATGCCTTCTGCCTGACCGGACCCCGCGACTCCACCTTTCGTCTGAAAATCCTTGGCGCCTCTCTGTTTGTGAAGAAAGTCTGTCACAACCTCTTCCGCTGACGTCACCGCCCAACCCACCTAGTCACATCCATACCTGCCTCCAATCTCCTGAAGGTATAAAGACCCGACCAACCTGCCAGTCCTCGCCTGTTCGTCAACCCTTCATGGTTTGTCTTCAAGCGAGATATTCCGCTATTTTCCACTGCCTGGATATTGCATTATCTGAGTTATTTCAGTCGGTCTTTTCTGCCTTAGAACTTCAGCCTGCCTGCACCTCTACTCCACAACCTTCACCTCCTTCATTGCCATAGCGCAGCCAGCTGGACTCCTGGACCCTCACCAGCCACTTGTCTGGGATCTCCACCACGGCATCAGAAGACTCTTCCTGTTCTGCACAATTAAATACCCATCTTCTGATTCCAATCTGCGTTTGAGTCACCTGCTTAAATCAACGTTACAAAGTCACTGTTTCGCCAGCTGTGAGAATAGGTCATGCAGAGCGTTTCTTTAAAGGAAATGCTCTCTGCCCACTCTCACGAGTCAATGTAAAAACATACTCCATTCCAGAAAACTCATTAATATGTACCCAGGATAATTTATTTCTGGGTTCAATACCTAAATACGTGGTTTTAGGGATGGTGCATCATGAGGCATTTACCGGTATGAGAGATCTCTCCCCGTTCAATTTTCATCATTACAACACTGAATATCTCGCCCTCTGTCAGGACGGCCAACAGATCCCCGCTAAAGCTTTTCAACCTCAGTTTAATCACGGTATTTCAGTCAGTGAGTTTTATACCATGATTTTAGCTACAGGAAGACATTTGAAGGATCTACCTCTAAGCATTGATTGCGAAGGTTTTAACAGCGGTTATTCACTGTTTGCATTTAATCTCAATCCAGCCGACGACAACGACGCTCTCTCCCCTGTCTCAAATGGGAATTTAAGACTGGAGATGAGATTCATAGTACCCTTACCAAACACCGTAATACTGATTGTGTACGCTTGTTATGATTCCATTCTGGAGATTGATGCGAAAAGACAAGTGCTGGTGGACTATTATTAAAAAGTTATGGACAGTCTCCAGTTACAGAGGCTGCTGAGAGGTCTCTTGAGCGACACATTTTACGGTGTATGGCCGTCGGATAAGTTGCCTCAATTTACACAACCCCCTCAGACCGCCTGAATATTTAATCGTCAACACACATCCGGCACATAAACCAGGAGAGCACTGGCAGAGTTTAACTCTCGAAGAAGACGGTAGAACAACTTTCTTTGACTCATTTGGAATGGGGCCCTACTTTGCACATTACCCTGAAAGTATTTTAAAGTTTCTCAAGAAACATTCAGGCAACATCAAGTACAACAATGGTCTACTACAGAACCCTCTATCGTTTGTATGTGGTCATTGTAAGTGCCAAAGTAAGTTTCACTTGATATTGTTTACACTGTTAGGTAGTCGTTTTGTGGTTTAGTGCTTTACATAAATATATGTGGGTTTTAATTTGAAGGCCACTTTTGTCTTTTGAAAAAAACGGCGGATGCGCAAGGTAAGCTCGTGGTTGATTTGTGTTGGGTTGTTAAGAACAACATGGACATATAGGTTTTGACCGTTAAGTTTGGATTTTTGGATGTTCCTGAGACCATTACTTTCAATAAAGGAGGATCAAGTTCCACGGCACAAGCTTCAGTTAGTTTTTTATGTTTTTTTGATTCCCGTCCAGGAGAAGCTCGGGGAAAATATATTCGTACGGATGTACTGGTGAGAACGATGAAAATGGAAACATTCGGGGCAAAGGAGGAACAAGTCAGAAACTAACGTCGTTCACAACAATAGAGGTAGCAAACTATTGGAGTTTGCAATCACAGTCATCATTGCATCTTCTACCTCCATCATCGTGCTAGAGGGCTGTGTATCCAAGAAGTATTAAGTCTATACAGTGACGATACCTTAAAATATGACCTCATGGTATACAACTTTGTGAAAGGACATCAACAATGTCTAAAAAGATGTGCACACTGTCCGTGGAAACAACATACTCTGTTCTCTTCAGTATTTTAAAGACTATTGTGACTAATCCTATTTTGTTTGTTCGTGTGTTAAAAAAAATCTGTAATCAGGAGACCAGCTTTCAGCTATACTTTTCTTTCGCAAGATAGAATTCGATTTAAGTCTCTGATATTGAGCCCTCGCTTCAGGATTGGACAGCAGTGTGAGAGGGATGTTTAGCTTTAATAATGTGACGAGAAACTAGGACCATCCCGCAGGTAATGGAGAACTTCTTTTATTATGCGGTAGGGAAAGGTACTTGAATATATCAATCACATGAGAGCCTTTTACAGCATTTCCTTCATACATAAATTTGCCATTCATATTCCAACCATCACCATTTTTGGATATCCTCTGGATAATGTATTCAGCATTTCTTCGAGCTTTTGACGGAAGGATATTTAGAATATCCTGACCCAAGTCATCTGTTACAAAGGGTGTTTTTAGAACACTTTCGACACGACTGTCAGAGTCGTGGGGGTGATCGCTGACTCTGTCTCGTTGTAAAGTCAGAGTTACTCTCCTTTGGTCTCTCTGATCCTGTTTTGTAAAGGTTAAATATCTCTGCAATAGAGCATCATACTTTTTAATCTTCTCATACGAGTTTAACTGAGAATCATTCAGAATGGTCCTCATCTTCTCATTCAATTCATCTTTGGCAGTTTCACAGATGTCGGAGGTTGGACTTGATAACTGGTTAATTTGCTGAGGAGAGACCAGATACATTTTCTGGACAGTCTTCATCGTGTTTTACTTCTTTACAAGTCCTCCTATTAGATTTCCAATGATTGGAACGGCAGCCGCTAGCAACAGCAACAGGAATCCTCCCGATTGCTTTATAAGAATCCTTCATCTACGCTTCACGCACGCCTTTTTATTAGCCAAGAGTCTGATGTTCTCATGATTCCGCTTTTAGTTTGTCATGCGAGTCTTGTTTTGTTTTCTTCCTCCGTTCTTCCTGTTTGTGTGGCACATGGCTGGAGCCAATCAACCCCAGATCACCTGAGTATTAGAGCACCTGGACTCCAGCACCGTGTGCCAGATCGTCCCCTATTATTCCCTGTGATCGACTCCTCTAGTTCCTGCAGATGGAGTCCTTTGTTCCCTGTGATTTCTTCTCTAGTTTCTGTGACGCTCTCCTTTGTTCCCTGTGGTAACTCCTCGTTCTCTTGGCTCTCCTTGTTCGTTCTCTTGTTCTGTGCGCTAGTTAGCTTATTTTGGATTTCTTTGTCTTAAACCCTGGTGCCTGAGTTAGTGTTCGGTTTCTTCCTGTTTCCGCCTTTCCTGGTTTCTTTTGTCTCTATCTCTGTTCATTGTACTTTCGTCTCTCCGTTCCCAAATTTAAGTTGGTTTGATTCTCCCAGTTTGGTGACGCTTTCTGTTTGGTCTCTTATTCTTGTATATGGACTTCGGCTCGTTTGGTTACTCTGTTTTGGACATTTAGACTTTATCTTGTGTCTCCCGGTTCGGTGACGCTTTCTGTCGTGATTTTGTTGTTTAATTATTAAAATATTGTTTTTGACTCGGTCCTGCCTTTTGTGACTTTCACCACTGCGCTTGGGTCCCGCTCCACGTCCTTGACCCGTGACAGATGTTTTTCTTCTGTTTTTTCAGTTTTTTTTAACTGAGCCTGCGACAACAGTACATTCCCCTGAAACGTTCAGGGCGATCTCATCGAGAGCTTGAATAAAGTCCCGAGAACTATGCATCAAAATGTCTTTACGTTTCATTTAAGGAGCATGGTATAGTTCCTTAAGTAAACCTGCGTTTCTTTTTATATGTGCTGACATGACTTAAGCAGACGTTTTTGGTATGGACACAGTGTGACGTTGATGAGGAAGTATCCCAGTCCTTAGTCTGTAGCGTTCTGGACATGAGGGTGTTAGATCAACAATTAAGTACCCGTGAGCGCCAGCTGTAGCATCTTCAAAGCTTTCTTGAAAGAAAACTCTTTGAGACGGGTAAACTTGTTGAGCAAGAACTTTTATCTGCGTTTTATTGCGAGGATACAACTATATTTACTATGATGAAATAAGTTTTGCGTCACCATTATAACACTCATATTTTTATGATGTCTGTCAAATGTTTTCTATCAGAAGGAAATACATCTTCATTTTCAAAAGATTTAGGTAAACCTTCAATGAATTTGATATTTTTATTCATCTTTTGCAATTCACTGTACATAGGTTCAAAAGACGTATACATACATACAATCTTTATTTACAATTGACATCATCCATCACAAGTATACATGGGTCTTTCCTAACCCTGATGGTCCCACCACTAGACATGAAAATGATGTTTTCAAGCGCGGATCAAAATGAATTTCTTCCATAATGACCCAGTCATCCACTCAAAACTCAGAACCCAAAAGGTTTGGTTGTGCCGTACAAAAAAAATCGTCTCTTATCACACATGTCTCTTATCGAGTTTTGTAGGAACTGATCTGTTTTTTAAAGTGATGTTCTTTTTATCCCTCACAATATTGTGTTGATGGGTCTCAAGCACCCCATCAGGTGAATTCTGTAAATAGCCCTCTACACGATCTCTGACGGAGTCAAAGTTTATCTGCTGAAAAGACTCTTTTGTTTGCATGATACCTTTAACTTTCATCACAACCTTCTTCTGTCCTTTGGTCCTATAACCATATGTCTTAGGACCTGCCGAAGCGAAGTCCTCGATGCTATCCCCGTCGAGTTCATCAGTCAGATCACTGAGATAGTTACCTAATTTTAAAGGCGTCTTGCTGTCTTTCACCACATATATCAAGCTGTCTGTGTCAACATAGAGAACATCCTTCTGCAAGTAAAAGCTCCCATAAAAACATTGGTGCTTTTACCAGGAGGGTAGAGACCCTTGTAACGCCACTGGATCACAACTTTTTTCTCATCCAGCATGTTAAAGTAGCTGACCTCGTATTTCCCTGAAAGCAAGAAACTGAAAAACTCGTTGGGGTCTGACACTACAGAAACCTGAGACATGTTCTCTTTCTGACAGAACTTGCCTCAAAGGCTATTAACCAAAGCCTTAGCCACCTGTCTCTTTGCAGGGTTGTGACAAATCTTATCAGCACAAAGCAAAATCCCCCGATGTGCTTGATAATCCTAAATGTATTTGTCGTGGCTTTCCTGATCAACGGCCTCAGCAGGGTAACCAGAAGCCTCCTGCTTGCCCTTCAGGAATGTACGGATGTAACCTGTGAAAATACAATCGCTAGATCTATCAAAATGCCATACTTCGATAATCTTGGCCACCTTGTATCCCTTGTCCAGAGCCTTGTTGAACTCAACCGTGACCCAGACCCCTGTCGAAGCACGCTCATCATCATTATGCGTACAGCCACTGTCTTGGACAATACGACTTGAACAGATACTGCATAACGTGAAGTGTAATTTACCGCCTGGTCCTCTGTAGGGTAAAACGGGTAATATAAAACCCGAGGAGGATAGACAACCGCCTTGATAAGACCAAAGTACTGTCTGGGATCCCCAAAGTCCTTGTGAATTTTTCGGGGGTGACCTAGGAACACGTGCTGTTGACGTAAGGATACAGAGGTGACATCAGCGTAATCAACTTTTTCACCAGGTTGGCCGTGTAACGCAGCTTTAAAGCGCTGGTTCTACCGCCGTAGAGGGCATTACGAGGGTTGAGAGGCTCAGGGGTGTCAAAATCTAAGAGAAAATCTCTGAGATTATCACACGATTGTCGAAGTGAACGCCATTCGTGTTCCCAGATGGTAATAAGATGCACCTCATGATCAGACTTTAACGCCTGCTCTCTCTCCATCGTAGCAGAGTAGAATTCACCATATGGTCTACCTCTTAACAGACAGACTGCATGTGGGTCGACACATGAAGGACAACCGTGGGAGAAACATCCATAAAACTCCCAGACCTGCTTAACACCGTCAACTTTAGCATAACCGTCAACAAAATACTGGCCAAACACCATCTCCCCACGGTTCAAGGCATGTTGTATCAAAATGCCCTGTCTGTGTGATTGCCATAGTTACCAATGGATGGAAGCATGTGAGAACCTCTTGTTACCTTTTATTACATAATTGTTGGGACATGGTATTGCTAATGTGTCTGGTTTTAAAAAGTTGGTCCTGAAAACAGCCATACACACAGAGGTGATTGTTATGGACGAGAGTGCAACACCTGTTTCTTTAAAAAACTCCTCTCTAAATATCACACACCCTCTGGCCAGAATGTCAACATCATTTTTACAATAGTGAATAGCTTCACTCCTGAAATTGAAAGAATCATCACGCACAGTATCATACCAGCTTTAAAAATCTTTCTGTTCAGGGTCTGACATGCCCTCGAAGCCGTAGTCTGATGGAGGAGGATACACCCCTATGTAATGCAGACGATCTTTCAAGCTCAACTTGTGTGGAAAAAAAACCCTTGCACTGCTCGGTGAAACCTAGAGCTTTATGCATGAAGCTGAGTCGCATGGCTAGGAATGAGAGAGAGTCGATAAATTTTAGCTTGTAGTGAGGATCCTCAAGACAAATATCTTACTACCGGTCATGATTATCCTCTTACATATTAACCCTTCGTCAAGCATACCTCTCAAGACAATGACGCTGTCAAAGCCCCTGGCATTATGTGCAACAAAAACACAACTCTAAACCAATTCTTTCTGAAATATAAAAGAAACGCTCGAACACATTCGAGACCATTAAACATCTATTCTTCACCTCTCTGCGTCTTTACACACACTAAAGAAGGGACATGTCTACCTTGGTCGTCTGTAAACGTTTCAAAATCACAACAAAACAGATCAGGATGCTCAGTCTTCCTGGCAATGGGCTGAATGTAGCACTGGTGGACCTCGTTTGTCGATGATAATTCTACATTGCAGATTTTACATTTAAGCACACCGCAACAACTGTTAGGTTTACCCTGTTTTAATGGGATATACCGGCACCTTCCGCATTTTTCACATTTTTTGTATATCTGGCAGAGACTGCTCCCATTAGCGCCAATCTCTTTGTGTCTCACAATGCAGGAAGGTGTTCTACAAACCCGGCAACCATCGCCACAAGTTACAGGCTTTGGGACCTCTGTAGGGCAAACAGGATTGTGACAAACGCTACGGTGACCTTTGCAGATGTGTTGTGATTTATCTTCATACCCCTTATGACAGCTGACGCAAAAGTGACGTCTTCCTAAAAAACCCTTTGGGTTTTTTACCCCGCAATAGTGTCCCTGAAGTAGAAACAAGTATGAAGGATCCGAACCATCAGCAAAACCTGTGGCATAATGCGCTAATGGTTGGTTTGCTGTTGTTTTATGAAACACAACAATTTTACGCCTCACTATCCATTCAAACAGGGGTATATCTGTGAATGTGATAGGTGTTTGAGAATCTAAACCAGCTTTGTTTTGTAATTCCCTCCCCAACTCAACACAATCTTGATACGTACGGTTAGGATTAAGGAGACAAGAAAGGCTGATTGCAAAGCAAAGCTGACCAGTTCCATCACTACCAACTAGAGACTGTAGAGATGTCATCATTTTTTACCAATAATTTTGGCATGCAGTGTCTTCTTGAGTTTGCGTTTAGCGCCACCTCGAGGGTTATGCACAATTTGGACCGTTAATTCAATTATCTTACCCATAACTATGACTCTGTCAGATTGCATGGTGTTGCTCAGGAGGGCCTCAAAAGCAGGGTAGATATTTTCCCCGTCACCTTCAACCACAATATTAACATGTTCTTGAACATCTTCACCAACCACTTCAAGCTGAACCACATCCTCTCGATGTGCTAGTCTCTGCGTTTCATCTGCCAACTCTCTGACCTGTTGCATCAAACCTCTGTAGAAAGTTGCTAAATCAGCAGTGTCGGGTACAGCAGGACGTGTTAGCACCCTTCTCATCCTATCGGTGTTAAAAGGCTCTATGACTTCTGATTCAATACCGGTACCTCTTACACAGCATCCTTCCTGAACCGAATCACCGTCATCATCAACATTGTCATCGCTACAGCTGGAGCCAGACACATCTATCAGAGGGTCAAGAGCTGGTGTCCCTGAATCAGCCGTCTGTTGATTATCAACAAACCTTTCTTACCAATCGCCATTGTCTAAAGAGGTATCAGCCCTACCTTCCCGAGATGATGCAGGAACAATATTTAAAATACGATTATCCTCTCTCTCAGCGAAAAAAAAAATGGACTCCATGTTTTCATTTATACCCGGATCATAGACCAGCTCTACATCCTCCTCAGACATGCCGTCAAACAAGCCAGACAGAAACATGCGTGTCGGTGAAGCACTCTGGTCAATGAGGTGTGGTGTAGTGTCCTGGTTGTGGGTGGATTCAGGGTCAGAACCAGAAGGAAAACCATCATGGTTGGCCACAATTTAATAATAATAACAATAAAATAATAATTTAAAATAATTAATAAACAAAACAGCAACCTCAAAACACAATCACCCACGGTGCTTTTAAAAATTCAGGCTCCAAATGGACCTTACTGTGGTTGAACTTCAGTCAGGTCAGTCCACGACGTCTGTTACCACCAGGTCCTTGTAGTTTTAGGAGCCTCACGACTTCAGACACCAGCACTTTATTCGTTATGTCCTTCCTGACGATTTCTGTAACGTCACCTTACCTTCACCTTCACCTTCTTCTACCGCTTATCCGGGGTCGGGTCGCGGAGGCACTATTCGGAGCACGGAAGCCCAAACTTCCCGGTCCGCACAAACCTCCTCCAGCTCATCCCTGGGGATCCCGAGGCGTTCCCAGGCCAGACCGGAGACATAATCTCTCCAGCGAGTCCTGGGTCTTCCCCGGGGTCTCCTCCCGGTAGGACATGCACGGAACACCTCCCCAGGGAGGCGTCCAGGGGGCATCCGGATCAGATGCCCGAGCCACCTCAACTGGTTCCTCTCGATGTGGAGGAGCAGCGGCTCCACCCCGAGCTCCTCCCGGATGACCGAACTCCTCACCCTATCTCGAAGGGTGCGCCCAGCCACCCTGCGGAGGAAACTCATCTCAGCCGCTTGTATCCGCGATCTCATCCATTCGGTCATTACCCAAAGCTCGTGACCATAGGTGAGGGTGGGAACGTAGATGGGTAAATCGAGAGCTTCGTCTTGTGACTGAACTCCCTCTTCACCACGACGGTCCGATACAGCGACCGCATCACTGCTGCAGCTGCACCAACCCGTCTATCAATCTCACGCTCCCCTTTTACCTCACTCGAGAACAAGACCCTGAGATACTTAAACTCGGCCACTTGGGGCAAGAACTCTCCACCGACCTGGAGAGAGCAAACCACCTTATTCCGGTGAAGAACCATGGCCTCAGACTTATAGGTGCTGATCAATAGATAAAAGGCCTTTAGGCCAAGTTGGTTGCTATTTTCTTATTCTTTAGCATAAATAGGCATGTTTTTGTTTTGTTTTGTTTTGGTTTCGTCGTTTAAGTTCCACACTATTTTATGACTATTTTATTATTTTATTTTAGACTTAAGTTTTAGACTTATTTGGGGACAAGAGTTTTGGGAGTGAAGTTGGAAGACGTGAACATTTTGAGGGAGACGAGATGTTATGACGTGTCATGGGATTATTTGGGGTCACAACTTGGGGGCGCTCTTGTTATGTTGCCGTGTCACCATCCGGTTTGTTGGAAGTTGGAACCGTGCATAAAACCTGCTGTGTTGATACATCCTGTGTGTATTCCTTTCAGCTTTGGCTACCACAGGGCGTGTCTCTTCAACCCACTTGGGAGAACGAATCAAATGTCCGGACCATCATTGTGCAGTGTCGCCAGGTTCACGGACAGGGCCCCAGGCTACCAGGCCCAGTGGAGCGCTCGAGGCCGAGGCACTGGAAGGAGCGAATTCAATATGAATAATAATAATAATAAAAAAAAAAAAAAAAAAAAAAAAAAAAAACGCAAATACTATGCTCCAAGCAATGCTTTTATTTAAAACAAATTTCCGCACAAACAGAAATTTCCTCCGGTCAGCCGACTGCCCCGGGGGAAGCTGCCGAAGTCCCGATGTCCACGTACGGAGCTCCACAAGCGCCGAGTCTCCTGCGGTTAAATCCACTGCTGTGGTGATGAGACAAGTCTCTCCCGTGACTGCGACGAGACCTCAGTCCTGCCTGAAGTTTCCGTGGTCCAGATGAGCCGCTCCGCACCTCTTCAAGTCTCAAGCTTCTTCTCTTGTTGTGGCAGATGCGCCGGCTCCGGCTGTAATTTCACAATGACAGAGTCAGTCACTCACGCCTCTGTAATTTCACAATCACATTTTGCGGAGTGCCCTGGCACTTCCAGTGAAGTAGAAAGGCTGGTGTAATATCCCTGGAATATGTTTGTGTCCAGCTGTCCCTGCCTCCCAAACAGTCCTGTAACACGGGGCAGAAACTACTCTATTAAGAACTCTGATCCTGGGGCATGACTACTTCAAGGCTAGCAGGCAGTCCTCTGTGCAGTTCACTATTCGAAATGCTAAAGCACCCGCAACACTCAAAGCATATAATGCCAAATGGATGTGAACTGCCGTCTGTTAGGTAAACATCCGCTTCTAGTCCAATTCAATCCGGACTATTCCCGGCGCAGTTCTGACACTCCACAGAAGGACCGCACGTGTTCAGGTACGGAGCTTAATAGGTGGAGGGCTTGGATTTGCAGCGCAGCGTTCCCTCTCAATCAGCCGTAATGCGCGATGCCCTCGCCCCTGGAACTTGACCTCCCCCATGAGGAGTGACCATCCCACCCGGCGCTGACAGAGCCACCATCGCTCAGTAGAATTGTGTCTATGCTGTCGTCAAACGGCTCATAGCGCTTGAGAACATCATCGCGCTCTTTAAGAGCTCCATGGAGTCCACCAGAGATTTTGGAGACATAACAGTCCGCCGCCGTGGTGCTCTGCTCGCGGGGCCTCCTCCACACACAGCCGCCGGCTTTGGGGAACAGCCGTATAATAGCCGCGCTGATCATCGCCGCTCCTCTTGGAGAGACCAGTCGGCTGCTCTCACCTCTGCTCCCTCCAAAAGCATAGGAAGAACTTTGTATCTAAAAGTATGCATCTAAACCAAAGTCGAACTTGGAAAAAAAGATGCATTACTTTGGTATCGGGTCTGTTTCTTCTCTGCCCAAAATAAAGGTTTCTCACTCGCCAAATTCTCTTCCGGCTCCAGTCAGTCCGAACTCCGGCTTCAAAAATTAGTTTTTGTTTGACATCGTCTCAGGAGACCGAGCAGTATAGTAACAGGCTCTCTGCCTCCTTATACCTGACGCCAGAACTGTCCCTGGGGAAGTTTCTGGAGCCAAGACGTTATGTTTTTCCTCAGATTCGCCACAATATGAAGCACAGACATCAAATAACTCTTTCCCGTCTCTCAAAAGATCCTGGTACCAGCCAAAAGTCAGGGGAGTTTCAATTCTGCCATTAACTCTTCTTATTCCTCAGACTCGCCAGTTTTTAGCAGGGGTCGCCACAGGGCCGCGAAAGTCACCACTTCAGAGGAACACTGAGTAGGTGCAGCGTGCCAGACATGCTCGGTTCTCAGCTCCCTCGTGCAACGTCTGATAGGATGTGTGTCTGTGATTCTGTTCTCTGCAGCCCTGCAAACCTCTCAGAGGCAGGTAGGACATCGTCATCTACAGAGTCATCTCTTTCTGAGGATGATTGGGCCAGTCCCTCGGGTGTACATCTTAGGAGAATTGCAGTGTCAGATCAAGGTACACTGCAAGTTTGGGGAACTGAATTCCTCTGACGGCTCAGCTGACAAAAGCGAGTCTGTTTTTGAAGAACCAGCGGGACTTGAAGTCCCCAGAGGAGAGGGCGCTGTGCACCGACGACCCTTTCGTCCTAGACCCGCCCCGGAGGCCGGGTCTGTTCTTGTGCTCTGGGCACGTGTCTTGACAGAATATCTTCCGAACTGAAAGCGCCTGTCTCCTCACCTGCCCATATGGATCGAGAAAATACACGGTCATTGACACGTCCTTCAGTTTCACAGTCAACCCCCAGGTTCTGCGTCACCACATGGACCTGAATGAACTCAGAGAACCAGCTGTCATGTCTGATGGAGGAGGACCGCGCTCTCCTGACAATGGGAATAATCGAGTTAGTTCCTAAGCGATCCTCCTACACTGGGTTTTACTCCGGGTACTTTCTGGAACCCAAGAAGACAGGAGAGTGGACACCTGTTCTGGATCTCAGTCTCCTCAACCAATTCATGACCAGACAGCGGTTCCGGACTACCAGGAGACTCCTGGAGTGTGTCAGAGTGTGAGAGTGGATGACCTCCATAGATCTTGCACAGGCCTACTTCCACAACACGGTCTCTAGTGTCGAGTGCCTCGTTTTTTTGCCAAGTGCGTGGAGGAGTGGCTCAAACCACTAAGGAGACAGGGTCTGCGGATTCTGACGTACTTGGACTCCTTTTTGATTCTAGCCAGAGTCCAAACAGGAGTCATGAGCGCACACCAGCTTAGCAGAAGGGGTCTGTCTCGTAGCTGCAGAACAAATTCAATGTCTCCGAAGTGGTTTCAGAGAGTTATCAACATTTTTATGTTTGTTGGTCTGAAAGGTACAGGTCCCACGGGCTGAAAACGCGTTTTATGCACTGTTTACTCTCTGCTCAGGGCTGTCTCAGAACATTAAAATTTCACCTGGCACTATAGCTAGAGTGGTCATACTAGCAGGTGCTGAACTAATTCAACATTTCTGAAGTGGTTGCAGAGTGATGACATTTTTATGTTTGTCGATTCTAAAAACCATCCTCACTCAGGTGAAAACCCGTTTTCTGCACTGTTCATTCACTGCTCAGAATAGTGCCAGAACATGAAAATATCAGCTGCGACTGTTGGAAAAAGGCTCTTTCGAGTATATTCGGCACTGAATCCACGTTTCTGGACTATTTTCATGGTGTAATCAACAACATTTTTTTTTCCTCGTCAGAAACCAAGCCTCTCTCGGGCTGAAAACGCGTTTTCTGCACAGTTCAGTCACTGCTCAGCGATGCCTCAGAACATGAAAATTTCACCTGACTGTATAGCAGAAGCGTTATTTCTTGTAGCAGCAGAACTAATTAAACCTCTCTGTGTGGTTTCAGAAAGTAATCAACATTTTAATCCTTGTTGGTCTGAAAACCACCTTTTCGTGGGCTGAATACGTGTTTTCTGCTCTGCTTAGGTAGGACTCAGAAGATGAAAATATCACCTGCAACTACAGGCAAAACGTTTTTTCTCCTGCAACTATAGGGAAAACACTCTCTCTAGCATATTCAACACTAAACCTACATTTCTGAACTGTTTTTAGAGGGTTATCAACTATTGTATTTTTGACAGTCCGAAACCCAGCTTCTCTCAGGCTAAAAATGCATATTCTGTACTGGTCACTCACTGATCAGAAAAGCCTCAGAACATGAAAACATCACCTGCAACTATAGCAGAAGGCGTCTTTGTCGTAGCTGAGGACGAATTCAACCTGTCTGAAGTAGTTTCACAGAGTTATCAACATTTTTATGTTTGTCGGACAAAAAAACACAATCCCTCGGGCTGAAAACGCGTTTTCTGCACTGTTCACTCACTGCTCAGCGATGCCTCAGAACATGAACGTTTCACCTGCAACTATAGGAAAAAAAAACTTTCTCGTATATTCAACACTAAACCTCTACGAATAGGGCGCTGCGACTGGGCTACAAGCAGCCAAACCGTTTTCATTCCATCCACATTTCCTGCTTCCAAGCCATGGGATGAGTTTGACGAGAGCCAGGCGCTTCTATGAGGTGCGTCTGGAGACTTCCCAGAGTTGGATGAGTTCCGTGTGGTGGAATCAAGCACGTTCCCGCTTGATCTTCTCCTGCGCCTCATGTCATCCGCCTCCGTCGTATCAAAGTTGAGCTCTCTCTCCACCGGCAGCTCAAGAATCATACCACTTCACTAACGGCCAGCTGGCGTTGGATGGCGAGACTACACCAAGGGCAGGACCGCATGTTGTCTGCCCACAACTGGAAGAAATCCGGACTATTCCCGGCACGGTCCTTACACTCCACTCCCACTAGGACCGCACTTGGTCAGGTACGGAGCTTACTGCCTGGTGGAGGGTTTGGATTGGCGGCTCACCGTTCCCGCTCACTCAGCCGTCATGCGCCATGCCTGATGTGTTCGCCCCGGGAGCTCGACCTCCCCCCTGAGGGGTGACCATCCCACCCACCGCTGACAGAGTCTCCATTGCGCAGTGGAATGGTGTTTACGCCGTCGGCAACCAGCTCACAGCGCTTGAGAACATCATTGCGCTCTTTTTGTGCTCCGTGGACCGGCTCATCCATCACAGATCCTTTCTCACTCTACAGAGATTTTGAGTTTCAACAGTCCGTCGGCGTGGTTCTCCGCTCGTGGCGCCTCCTCCTCACACAGCCGCTTCCCCGGGGGGGGGGAACACCGTCGCTTGTCGAAGGGGCGGGGTTATCCCAGCTGTCCAAATCATAGCCGTGCTGATCATTGCTGCTCATCTTGGAGAGACCAGTCGACTGCTCTCACCTCTGCTCCATCTAAAAGCGTAGGAAGAAAACTTCTATCTAAAACTATGCATCTGTAACAGGTCTGAATACTGTGACCTTGTCCACAGTTAAAAAGTGGTGTCTTAATGTGGTCAGTAGAATGCCGTCTGAAACAAAATGCGGACAGTCACACACGGCTTCCACATTTGTCGATGGTGAGAAAAGTAATCCAAGGGATTATGTTTTTTTATTGTGGTAACCCACACCACAATTAAATGTCTTTCTGAAACATCACTCACAAACATCTCACTTTGTCATACAACAACTGTCAGACATCATGAACCACATGCATAATTGCTTTTCATCTGAATGTATAATTCTGCCATTAAACCTTTTGGCTAGTGTTGAGAAATAATAAAACCTTACTTTTTACCAAACACCGTTATTCACCACAAGCAAACTGAACTCCACACAACTCAATCACCCGTGCCATGTCAACGTCGGTTGTCAGTATTAGCTTACAAGCGCCACATCTACACAGAGCGAACTCAACGTACGAAGGAAAAACAGTATACTTAAAAACTGAATCACCATCCTCACACTCAGACTCAGAATCAGTCAATCCCAAGTGGAACAAACATTATAAAAAAATGGATTTGACTAACCTGAAACAGAATGTGGACAGAGTCATACGAGGCTTTTGTCGATGGTGAGAAAAGCAATGAAAAAAAGTGTCACCTCCTATTTACCCACACATCTTCAATGCCCAACCTCTGTCCTACCCTTCCCTCTACTGACCGAATTATATACCTGCCGGTTAATCAACTCTTCAAAAACCACCCATGAAACACATCATTTACCGGCTGCTGCATATTGGCCCTTTTAAGCGTCTCTAGTCTGATGACTTGGGAGGCAGCATGGAGATAAACTGCGTTTTTGGGCCCCCGGTGATGAGGCCCCTGACGCAGCCGACCAAGCTTGCATCACAGTGACGTTTGCATATTGGCAATGGAAAACATGAAGCAGTAGTTTGTGGGAGCAGTTTTCATCCGCACTTTTTTCCCTCCGGCGTTTCTACATGTTGATGGATGGAGCTTCATTTGTGTTGGGCGTGGGGTCTGCTGACAGGAAATCCACAGTCCTATAGGCAGGAAATGCTGCTGTAGACCGAGTGAGAAGTAAACAAGACGTGCTAATGACCCTGCTGCTGCAGATCACATCTGCTTAACAAGCTGTCGTTCTGAATCATGTCAATGACGTTTGCACTTCACATTTCCATCTGTTTTTATCAAACAATTCAAATAAAAGTAGAACATGACATGTATTTCGCTCTGATTTTACATTTAAATGATAAAGTTTTTGTACAATGTAAACACTTGAGTCTTATGATTGTAAATTACTCTTTTAAACATTTTGCAAAATAATCATTTTACTGCCTTACATCCAGTAAAATCATATTTATCTTGTTTGAAACTCAGTGTCACAGATGTGATGAGTATTTATATAGATGATACATTCGATTTTCTCGTTTGAACGGTTGAACCAGGACCTCAGTGCAATGTAATTATTCGCTTTCATGGAACAAAACACGGTCCTTGCACTCTCCTGAAGCCACTTTGGTCGACAAAACTACTGTACAATGCAATCACAAAAAACTATATTCTGATATGACAACCATATAATCAACTAACCTGAAACAAAATGTGGACAGATTCACGTGAGGCTTCCACATTTTTCGATGGTGAGAAAAGTAATGAAAAAATGTCACTTCCTATTTACCCACGCATCTTCAATGCCCAACCTCTGTCCTATCCTGCCCTCTACTGACCTAATCATATACCTGCCGGTTAATCAACTCCATGCTGAACAATTAAATGACATCTAACACACACTCTGTGACCACACATAAGTGGGCGTCACACTGGAAAGGCTGTTTTTCCTATAGTTGTATGTGATATTTTCATGTTCAGAAGCTTTTCCATTCAGTCAGTGAACAGTGCAGAAAACGCCTTTTCAGCCCGTCAAAAGCTGGTATTCAGACCAGAAAAAAAAAGTTAACCACCTGAAATACCGTTCAGAAATGTAGGTTTAATGTTGAATATATGAGAAAGAGTGTTTATCCTATCGTTGCAGGTGAAATTTTCATGTTGTGAGTAATGCCTGAGCAGTGAGTGAAGAGAGCAGAAAACGCGTATTCAGCTCAAGAAAAGGTGGTTTTCAGACCGACAAAAATAAAAATCTTGATAACTCTCTGAAACCACCTTAGACAGGTTGAATTAGTTCTGCACCCTCTAAAAACACCTTTTCTGCTGATATTGGCAGGTAAAATTGTCATGTTCTGTGGCCTTCGCTGAGCAGTGAGTGAACACTGCAGAAAACGCGTTTTCAGCCCGAGGGACTGTGGTTTTGAGACAGATAGACATGAAAATGTTGTTACCTCTCTGAAACCACTTCAAACAAGTTGAATTAGTTCGGCACTTACTAAAAACACTCCTGCTACTATATTGGCAGGTGAAATGTTCATGTTCTGAGGCATCCCTGAGCAGTGAGTGAACAGTGCATAAAACACGTTTTCAGGCTGAGAGACGCTCGGTTTTTGACCAGGAAAAAAGAAGTTGATAACCCCCTGATAAACAGTTCAGAAAGGTACATTTAGAGCTGAATATACGAGAAAGAGTGTTTTTCCTATTGTTGCAGTTGAAATTTTCATGTTCTCAGTCACGCCAAAGCACTGTGTGACCAGCAGTGAACGCATAAAATAAAATATAAAATTGTCGCTTTGAAAACAGTTCAGAAAGTTTTATTTAGTGCTGAATATACTAGAAATAGTCTTTTTGCTATATTTACACTTGATATTTTCATTGTTCTGAGGCTGTTCTGATCAGTCAGTGAACAGTGCAGAAAACGCGTTTTCTACCGAAGGACTGTGGTTTTCAGACCAACAAACATAAATGTTGATGACACATTGAAACCACTTCAGAGAGGTTGAATTAGTTCTGCAGCTACTAGAAAGACTTTAGCAGATTCTGCTATAGTATAGGTGAAATTTTCATGTTCTGAGGCATCGCTGAGAAAAAGTCAAAAAAAAAAAAAAATCTGAAATGTATGTTTAGTGTTGAATATACTAGAAAGAGTGCTTTTCCTATAGTTGCTGGTGAAATTTTCATGTTGTGAGGCATCACTGAGCAGTGAGTGAACAGTGCAGAAAACGCGTTTTCAGCCTGAGTGATTGTGGTTTTCATACCAGAAAAAAAATAAAAAATAATAATAATTAATCAAATCGTCGCTAACGCGCTGGAATACAGTTCAGAAAGGTAGATTGAGTGCTGTATATACTAGAGAGTGTTTTCCTATAATTGTAGATGATAATTTAATGTTCAGAGGGTATTCTGTCCATAATAAAACGCGTATTCAGCCCGAGGCACTGTGGTTTTCAGACCAACATAAAAATGTTAACTCTCTGAAGCCACTTCAGAGACGTTGAATTATTTCTGCACCTACGAGAAAGACCTTTTCTGCTATTGTGGCAGGTGAAATTTTCATCTTCTGTGGAATCTCTGAGCAGTGAGTGAGCAGTGTATAAAAAGTGTGTTTGGCCTAAGACAAAGTGGGTTTTGGACAGACGAAAAAAAATTTGTTGATAACCCTGCAAAAACAGTTCAGAAATGTAGGTTTGGTCTTGAATATATTAGAAAGACTATTTTTCCTATAGTTGCAGGTAATATTTTCAGGATCCGAAACTATTCTGATCAGTGAGTGAACAGTGCAGAAAACTAGTTTTCAGCCGAAGAGAAACTCGGTTTCTAAACAGGAAAAAAAGAAGCAGCAGATAACCTCCTGAAATACATTTCCTAAAGGTAGGCCTAATGTTTATTATACTACAAAGAGTGTTCTTCCTTTACTTGCAGGAGAAATTTTCATGTTCTAAGGCATCGATGAGCAGTGAGTGAACAGTGCAGAAAACACGTTTTCAGCCCGAGATAAGCTGAGTTTCTGTCCAGGAAAAAAAAAAAAAAAGTTGATAACCCCCTGAAATACAGTTCACGAATGTAGGTTTAGTGTTTATTATCCTAGAAAGAGTGTTTCTCCTATAGTTGCACGAGAAATTTTCTTGTTCTCAGGAATCGCTGAGCAGTGAGTAAACTGCATAAAACGCGTTTTCAGCCAAAGCAAAGATAGTTTACAGACCGACACAAATAAAAATGTTGATAACTCTCTTAAATCACTTTAGACAAGTTGAGTTAGTTCTGCACCTTGTAGAAATACCTTTTCTGCTATAGTGGCAGGTGAAAACTTCATCTTCTGGGGCATCGCTGAGCAGTGAGTGATCTGTCCGTAAAACTTGTTTTCGTCCAATTGTTGATAACCCTCTAAAAACGGTTCAGACAGCTTAGATTTGTTCTGCAACTACTAGAAAGACCCTTTCTGCTTAAGTGGGAGGTGAAAATTTCATGTTCTGAAGCTTCCCTGAGAAGTTATGGCACAATGCAGAAAACACTTTTTCAGCCTGAGATAAGGTGGGTTTTGGAACGGCAAACATTAAAATGTTGATAACCTTTGAAAAACAAGTCAGACAGCTTAGATTTGTGCTTTGACTACTAGAAAGATCCTTTATGCTATAGTGAGAGGTAAAAATTTCATGTTCTGAAGCTTCGCGGAGAAGTTGTGGCCAAATGCAGAAAACGCGTTTTCAGCCTGAGATAAGGTGGGTTTCGAAACGCCAAACATAAAAATGTTGTTAACTTTAAAACACTTCAGACAGCTTAGATTTGATGTGCAACTATTAGTAAGACCCTTTCTGCTATAGTGGGAGGTGAAAATTTCATTTTTTTGAAGTTTCCCTGAGAAGTTGTGGCAGCGTGCAGAAAACGCATTTTTATGGGTTTCGGAACCAAACCATGAAAATGTTAACAACTCTGAAAAAAGTTCAGAAATATAGATTTAGTCCTGAATTCATTAGAATGAGTCTTTCTGCTATGGTTTGACATTTTCAAGTTCTGAGACTTTTCTGGTCACTGAGTGAACAGTGTAGAAAACGTTTGATAAGAGTGAGAGAAATTGGATTTCCGACAGAAAACATTATGTTGACGGATGATATGATGGTGATGGATATACCGCCACCGGTCCCCTACCTATGACCTATCGTGAGAGATTTCAATCGTTCCTTATTTCCATCAATCTTTGACCATAATCCGACTGTAGCAGAAATGGGAGGAAAGTTGAGATCAGGAGTCAAAGCCATCGCTTCGCCTGCTGGTCTCTCCCACGGACCAAGAACTTGACCGTGTAGAAGAGGAGACCACATGGCGAAGGATGCACCACCTCCAGGAACCTCGCGGGACCCAGCTGGCACATAGTTCTCCAAACTCTCCTGATGGAGGCCAGGACCAGGAGGACAGCTGCTCTCTAAGCCACCAGCTCCAAAGGAGCCTGACCAAGTGGCTCGAAGGGAGCTTCACAGAGAGACTTTAATACCAATTGTAGATCCCCATAGGGGCAGATGCGTCTGGAGGTCTGAGTCTTCGAAATCCCTGCATGAACTGGACTAGCAGTGGATGTTTACCCAACGGACAGCAGTCCACACCCATTTAGCATTATATGCTTTGAGTGTTACCGGTGATTTTGTATTTCGAATAGTTAACTCTACCTCGGTGGGCAGAGGACCACCTGCTAGCCTTGAAGTAGCCATGCATTGAGGGGATGCCCCAGGATAGGCGGTCCCCTGATAATTTCTGCCCCCTGCTGCAGGACTTTTTGCAGGACTTGAACAGGTTGCAGCACACCCTTGTGTGAGTGTATGTGTGAGCACAGGTGGCAGAGTTGCTCAGTCCAGAACACCTCCCGGGACTCTGGAACACCTATGAGGTCATCTTGATCACAAAGCTTAACCCCCAGCCTTGCAATGTGGCCTGACCTGAGAACCACGGGCAATTACCATGGCCGCCCATACCGGACGTCTGACTTGCACCGCTGCCTCCTTTGCAAGACGGTCGTCAAGGAGATGCACGTTTTACAGCACTAAAACACCTGCAACGTCACCGGCGATGTTGCTTTGGTATGACGGAAGGTGGTATGCCCAGTGTCCTGTCGCTATCTCGGATGGCCAGGGCCTCATACGGGACCGGCCGATGAGACTTCCTATGCCACCGCCACGCCCGGGGTCTATCCAGCCTGAATGAATTAATGAATGGGTTGCGAAGATGTAGCATTAACAACCCCTCATACGTAGAGTGTAATTTTACACTCGGGGTGGCAGGCCTCGCCTTTGCCACCGTAAGCTGATATAGAAGGTGGCGTTAACAACCCCTCATATATGGTGTGTACCCTACACTGTGGATCAGCAGGAACTGCGTTGTCCACTTTTAACCACTATATGACTGAAATAGAAAGTGGCATTAACAATCCTCCACACCTATAGAGAAAACATTTACTGAGCAGCTACAGCCAGGGTTCTAGTCTGAGCTGAGCAAGGAAGAGGGAGTTTATTCGCAAATGAATAGACAGTTATGTAGGAATACGGTGGATCTTGGGACGCTGCACACTCCACTGCACTGAAATGAAGCTGATACCAGTGTCCCAAAGCTAGTGCTGTGAATGAGGGCCTACTGGTTGCAGGGTTCGGCTGCTCCTGAAGACAGATTGACATGAGGGAAGGAGGATGCAGACACATTAGACACATAGTGGTCAGCAAAAGTAGACATTGATGATCAAGAAGCTGCCTGGCAGTTTTCTTTAAGAGATACTCTCTTGAAAGCAGCAACAGCTGTTTCCAGGGATTCCTGTTTTCTCATAGGCTTTCATGATGGAAATTCTAAGCCAATTTTACAACCTGTGAGGGGACAGTGCCTGCCGCTTCTTTCCACCAGGGAGAGCCATCCACAGAGTGTCCGACTTTCTGAAGGGTGGGACTCGATCCAATTAAGCTTTTAGCTTTCTAACCGGACACATTTTGTGTAAACTGTCATGCTCCTCGTCTGAATGTGGAGGAGGTCAGAAAGCCTTTACTGATAAGGTGCTGACCTGTGTAGAAGAAGAGAGACATTTAGGTGCGAAGTCAGTCATAGAACCAGCGTTCTATGAGTTCACCCAGGTCCACGTGGTGTCGCAGAATCTCGGGGTTGACTGTGAAACTGAAGGACGTGTCAATGACGGAGTATCTTCTTGATCTATATGGGCAGGTGAGGAGACAGGCACTTTCAATTCGGAAGATACTCTGTCAAGACAGGCGACCTGAGCACAGGAGAGCACCAGGCCTCCGGAGCGGATCTAGGATAGAAGGGTCATCGTTCTCAGCGCCCACTCCTCAGGGCACTTCAACTCCGGTGGTTCTTCAAAAACAGACTTGCTTTTGTCAGTTGAGCTGTGAGTGGAAGCAGGGCCCCCAAACTTGCAGTGTACTTTGATCTGACAAAAACAAATTTTTGAAGCCAGAGTTCGCACTGACTGGAACCGGAAGAGAACTTGTCCAGTGAGAAACTGTAATTTTGGGCAGAGAGGAAACAGACCCGATACCAAAGTAATCCATCTTATATTTTATTCAACTTAGACTTTGGTTTAGATGCATACTTTTAGATACAAAGTTTTCTTCGTACACTTTTGGAGGGAGCAGAGGTGAGAGCAGCCGACTGGTCTCTCCAAGAGGAGCAGCGATGATCTGTGCGGCTATGATCCAGACAGCTGGGCTCTCCGCGCCCCTTCAACCAGCGATGGTGTTCGACCCGGGCGGCGGCTGTCTGTGGAGGAGGCGCCGCGAGCAGAGCACCACACCGACGGACTGTTGAATCTCCAAAATCTCTGGTGGAGTGACAGAGGTTCTGGAATGGATGAGCCTGTCCACGGAGCTCATAAAGACCACAATGATGTCTGCAAGCGCTATGAGCTGGTTGCCGATAGTGTAGACACCATTCCACTGCGTGATGGTGGGATGGTCACTCCTCAGGGGAGAAGTCGAGCTCCAGGGGCGAGGGCATCGCGCATCGCAAATCGGGCATGACTTCTGAGTGAGAGGGAACACAGCGCTGCAAATCCAAACCCTCCACCTGGCAGTAAGCTCTGTACCTGATCACGTGCGGTGCGAGTGCCAGTGGAGTGTCAGAACTGCGACGGGAATAGTCCAGATTTCTTCCAGATGTGGGCAGACAACATGCGGTAGCGCCACGTGTGTAGTCTCGCCAACCACCGCCAGTGGGCCGTCAGTGAAGTGGGATGATTCTTGAGCAGGAGGTGGAGAGAGAGCTCAACTTCGATACGACGGCCGGCGGATGCCATGAGGCACAGGTGAAGATCAAGCGGGAACTTGCCTGACTCCACCACACGGAACTCAGCCAAGTCTGGGAACACAGTCTACAGATCCACCTCATAGCAGTGCCTGGCTCTCGTCAAACTCATCCCATGGCTTGGAAGCAAGCGCCCTATTCGTAGAGGTTTAGTGTTGATCACACTAGAAAGAGTGTTATTCCTATTGCTGTAAGTGAAAATTTCATGTTCTCAGTCACCCCTCTAACTGCGGTCCTCCTCCATCAGACATGACCGCTGGAACTCTGAGTTCACTCAGGTCCACATGGTGTGGCAGAACCTGGGGGTTGACTGTGAAACTGAAGGGCGTGTCAAAGACCGTGTATTTTTTCGATCCATATGGGCTGGTGAGGAGACAGGCGCTTTCAATTCGGAAGATACTCTGTCAAGACAGACTCCCTGAGCACAGGAGCGGACCCGGCCTCCCGGGAGGGCCTAGAATGAAAGGCTCGTCGGTGCTCAGCGCCCACTCCTCTGGGCACTTCAAGTCCCGCTGGTTCTTCAAAAACAGACTCGCTTTTGTCAGTTGAGCCGTCAGAGGAATTCGGTTCCCCAATCTTGCAGTGTACCTTGATCTGACGCTGCAATTCTCCTAAGATGAAGACCCGAGGGACCGGCCCAATCATCCTCAGAAAGAGATGACTCTGTAGATGACGATGTCGTGCTTGCCTCTGAGAGGTTTGGAGGGCTGCAAAGAACAGAATTGCAGACAGACATCGCAGACAGACATCGCAGACAGACATCGCAGACAGACATCGCATCAGACATCGCGTGAAGGAGCTGAGAACAGAGCAGGTCTGGCACGCAGCGCCTACTGTGAGATCCTCTGAAGAGGTGGCTTTCGTGGTCCTGTGGCGACCCCTGCTGGAAACTGGCGAGTCTGAGGAATAAGAAAAGTTAATGGCAGAATTGAAACTCTCCTGACTTTTGGCTGCAACCGGGATCTGTAGAGAGACGGGAAAGTGATATTTGATGCCTATGCTTCCTATTGTGGCTAATCTGAGGAAAACCACCAAGCTCCAGAAACTTCCCCAGGTACAGTTCTGACGTCAGGGATAACGTGGCAGATAGACCATTACTTTACTGCTCTGTCTCATGAGACGATGTCAAACAAAAACACATTTTTTAAGCCGGAGTTCGGACTGACTGGAACCGGAAGAGATCTTGGCGGGTGATGATCCTTAATTTTAGGCAGAGAAGAAGCGGACCCGATACCAAAGTAATGAATCTTATTTTTTTACAAGTTAGACTTTGGTTTAGATGTATGCTTTTAGATACAAAGCATACAGCAGAGGTGAGAGTAGCCGACTGGTCTCTCCAAGAGAAGCAGCGATGATCAGCGCGGCTATTATACGGTGTTCCCCCCGGGCGGCTGTGTGTGGAGGAGGCGCCGCGAGCAGAGCACCATGCCGACGGACTGTTGAATCTCTGGTGGACTGAGAGAGGTTCTGCGATGGATGAGCCTGTCCACGGAGCTCATAAGGAGTGCGATGATGTTCTCAAGCGCTATGAGCCGGTTGCCGACGGCTGAGACACCATTCTACTGCGCGATGGTGGCTCTGTCACGCTGGGTGTGATGGTCACTCCTCATGTGGGATGTCAAGCTCCAGGGGCGAGGGAATCGCACATTACGGCTGAGTGAGAGCGAGCGTCGTGCCGCAAAATCCAAACCCTCAGTGGAGTGTCAGAACTGCGCCGGGAATAGTCCGGAATGAATTGGACGAGCAGTTGATGTTTACCCAACAGACGGCAGTCCACACTCATTTGGGATTATATACTTTGAGTGTTGCGGGTACTTTAGCATTTCGAATAGTGAACTGCACTTCGGGGGGCAAAAGACTGCCTGCCAGCCTTGAAGTAGCCATGCTTTGAGGGGACGCCCCAGGATCAGAGGTCCGCTCATAATTTCTGCCCCGTGTTAAAGGAATGTTTGGGAGGGAGGCAGGCTCCAGGGACAGCTGGACACAAACATATTCCAGGAATATTACACCAGCCTTTCTACTTCACTGGAAGTGCCAGGGCACTCCACAAAATCTGATTGTGAAATTAAAGAGGCGTGAGTGAGTGACTCTGTAATTGTGAAATTACAGCCGGCGCATCTGGCACATCAAGAGAAGAAGAGGTGCGGAGCGGCTCATCTGAACCACGGAAACTTCATGCAGGACTGAAGTCTCATCGCAGTCAGGGGAGAACGATTGCCGCGCTTCCTGGCAAACCGATCCACTCAAATATTTGTGAAAGTGCTGCACCCCAAAAATGACTGCTAAGCCCTCTTTATCCAACTGTGAATAGTTTTTTTCTGCTGCTGTGGGTGTGCGCGAGGCATAACCCACAGGCTTTTCTGCTCCCCCTTCCAGCCTGTGTGCCAAGACTGCCCCCACCCCATAAGGTGAGGTATCATATGACAGCAGTAAGTTTTTGTTCATCATAATGAACCAACACTTGACTGCTTTGTAGTAACTTCTTTGCCTGCTTAAAAGCCTCTTCTTGCTCAACCTCCCACCTCCGTTTGTCATCTTTCCTCAGTAACTTGTGTAATGGAGCCGGCACAGTAGACAAGTTCGGCAAGTTATAAAAGTTTAGCAGACCTAGAAAAGCTTTAACCCTCGTATTATGCTTAGGGTCAATTTGACCGATATCCGTTTTTGTGTTCATAAAAGTAGTGGTTATCCTGACTTTTTCTTCATAAAATTTTGTGACTTTTCCTCATCAAGGGTAATGAACAGGTGTGTAAAATCTGGACACTTTGATGTCAAGTGGCATGTCTGTACAGAGCTTGTATACAAAGATGATGTTGCGGGTCATTTTGACCCGGATTCTTTAATGTGGGTAAGTGGCTGTTCAGATCCAAAATAAACATGTCTCTTTGATATACCTATTTAGACTGCCCAGCTATGTGTATTTTGATTGATTTGATTGTCTGAATAGCCATTCAGACCCAGCTGTGTGTAGAGGGATAACTTTCTCTCCCTTGTTCTTGTCAGTGTTCTCATGTAGTCTCTTTGACAAACCAAAAATGAGCTACAGAAGGTTTACAGTACATGCCCAACAAGCCCGCCAAGTATGGTATCAAAATATGGGTGGCCTGTGATGCAAAATCTAGCTATGCCTGTAATATGAAAGTATACGCTGGAAAGCTACCTGGAAGAGCACCCGAGAACAATCAGGGGATGCGTGTAGTGATGGACATGAGTGAAGGGCTTACATTCTATCTCCTTGGAGATGAACTTCAGAAGAGAAAGCTGGACAGCGGGAACAGTCAGAAGAAAGAAGCCAGACCTTCCCAAGGAAATTCTGAAGGTGCAGGGCAGACCTCTGCATTGCTCAATATTTGCTTTCAGTGACAAGGCAACAGTTGTTTCATACTGCCCAAAGAGAAACAAGAATGTTCTTGTAATGAGCACAATGCACAGAGATGCATCTCTAAGCACAAGAGAAGACATGCAGCCACACATGATCCTGGACTGAAACTGCACCAAAAAAGGAGTTGACAAAGTCACAGCAACATACAGCTGCCAGCGCAAGACTGCCCATTGGCCCTTGGTGATTTTCTGCAACATCGTTGTTGTGTCTGCTTACAATGCCTATGTCCCGTCACTCCCAAGCTGCAGAGTCAAGCCAGGCCACCTCGATGCCCAGCAACTGCTGCTGTCATTGACAAAGGTCAAGCTCACATCACCCTACCAATCTGCCAAGGATGCATTGGATACAGGTGTGAAGAAACGGAAAAGATGCGAGATCTGACAGTAAAACAAGTACCTGTTTTGTGAAATGCAAGAATTGCATCTACAAAACACACAGTTACAGTCTGTCCATCATGTGGAGAGCATTGAACATATTGAACATTGAAAAATGGGTCAAGTTAAATGAAAATAAAAGTGTTTGTGAGGAGGGAAAAACTGAAATTGCTCTTAAATATAGGGTTGAAATTGAAAATGTGTTCTATGTCTGTTTTACAAATTTTTATATAATCTAAAATGAAGATGTTTTGAAGATTGAAGATTGGTTCAATCTGTTTTTTTGACTGTTTTGAGTGGATTTACACAGTGTGTGTCAAAATGACCCCCAACATAATCAATGTAATTTTTTTTCATCATAATACGAGGGTTAAGTTCACTTACAGACCGTGGCACCAGAGCCTCCTGGACTGCTTTGACCTTCGCTGGCATTGGATGCAGGCCTGTCCTGTCCACCTGATGACCCAAGAATGTTACTTTGTTTTCCATGGACTGACGCTTTCTCCGTTACAACTTCAGGCCTTTATCCTCCAACCTCTGCAGCACTTCGTTGAGTGTTTGCAGATGAGAGCTGTCATCTCTTCCTCTCAATAAAATTTCATGTAAATACACTGCCACATTTAACATACCTTGAAGTACATTCTCCATGGTGCGTTGGAAAATAGCAGGACTGGAGTTTACTCCAAAAGGCAGACGTGTATATGTTAAAAGACCTTTGTGAGTGTTGACACTCACAAAATTCCTTGATTCCTTTTCAAGGACTATTTGCTGATATGCTTGGCTCATATCGAGTTTTGTGAACTTCTGTCCCCCTGCAGGCTTGCCATCATATCCTCCATTCTTGGAATCGGATACTGTTCGGTCGTGGAGACTTTGTTCACTGTTAATTTATAATCTCCACAAATCCTCACACCACCATCAGGTTTGAACACAGGCACAATAGGTGCTGCCCATTCAGAGAACATCACAGGTTCCAATATTCTTTCCTCTGCTAGTCTCTGAAGTTCGATTTCCACTTTTCTTTTAATGGCAAATGGAACCGACCTGGGTTTGTAAAATAAGGGCGTGGCATCCTGAGCCACATGAATCTTGGCTGTGGCCCTTAATGACCCTAACTCTTCTTTGAATACCTTCTCATGTCGGGAGAGAACCTCTTGCAGGGAACTGTCCACCTCATCTGTTTTGTGGACAAACTGCCCCTCTATCTGGAATGCTTTCATCCTGCCTCTGCCCAGAAGACTTGCTCCTGAACCTTTCACCAACCTTTCAACAATGACAGGCAGCCATTTGATCTGATCATTGTGTTCAACCTTGACCTTAATTGCCCCCACCACTGGAACCTGATGACCTCCATATGTTTTTAACTTTATCTTGCAGTCCACAAGTTTAGTGTTAGTTCTGTTTTGTCAACCATCTGTTGAGCCATAATAGTGTAACTGCAGCCGGTGTCTACCTCAAAAACCACCTTCTTTCCATTTACCCTCAACGGCTCTACTCTAGGAATGTCCAGTTCCTCACTGCTGCATCTTCTTTTATCTGTCACTGTAAACATCTCTTCATTTTCACTGTCATCCTTCTCCTGCATGAAATTTGTTCGACGGCGTTGTACCTTTCCCCCTTTTTCTTGTTTGTTTTGTCTCCCTCACCTCTGTCATACTTTTACGTACTGTCTTTAAGTGATCCACTTTTCCACAGTTATGACATTTGACCTCAGCAAACCGGCAATCACTGGCCAAGTGAGTCTCTCCACCACATCTATAGCACCTTCTCGACTCCATGGACACTACTGCCCTCGTCTCTTCCACTTTGTTGACCGGTGATGATCCACTTCCTTGGAGTGAGTCCTTCACACCTCGTGGGTTCATCAAGTCTCTATCTGCAGCTTCCATCGCTAAGGCCACTTTGAACGCTCTGTCAAATGTCAGTCCATCCTGCGACAGCAGCTTCCTCTGTATCCTGTCGTCGTTGAACCCACACACCAAGCGGTCTCTCAGCATCACAGTCAGTGTCTCACCATAGTTACAATCATGAGCCAGTTCCTCAACTCCGCCACGTAGTCACAAACGGTCTCTTCAGTCCTTCTATTCTTCTTCCATCGTTGCATAATCTCACTCGGTTTCAGATGGAAATGATTCCTCAAAAGGATGACCAGTTCAGCATACGAACGATCCCCTGGTTTTTCCGGTCTCAACAGGTTCCGACGTTTGCAATAAAAAAATGTTCCAAAATTTCACAATAGTCCTCCCATGAATGCGAACTAGCTTCGAAAGGCGTCACTGTACCCACAGTAGCCGCCATGATTATCGCTATGATGAACAAACTACACAAAAACGTTGCCGTCAGTTACCACAGTGACCGGTTTGCAAAAAGTCTCGTTCTTTATCCTCGTCGCTAACAGTGATGGCCGAAACTGAAAGGACTCACAGGAGGTATCAACACAGCAGGTTTTATTCACGATTCCAACTTCCAACAAACCGGATGGTGACACGGCAACATAACAAGAGCGCCCCCAAGTTGTGACCCCAAATAATCCCATGACACATCGCAACACGTCCATTGAAGAACTTCTTCTCCGGTTTGCTGTGCAGTCTGAATATGAGGCCTGAGGCATTCTGAGGACTCATGCGCTGACTCCTCCGAGAGGCGCACTGGACCCTGGAGCAGAGGATGGTCCGATGTTGGCAGTCAGCTGCACCTGGGTCACCTCATCCCCCGGACAGAGTTGTCTTGAGAGCACAAAAAGGCCAAACTGTTGGCCATCGCTCTGATCTGTGCAGCTCCCTTCCCCCCATGCAGGTCCGGTAGTAGAGGGGAGCCGTCGTACGATCTCCGGACACTGAGAGGGTTCCGTCCCAGCCAGGTTTTGGCCGAACCCCGGCATCAGCGTGGCTCTCATTACGTCGGTGATGGACGTTGCACTTTCTTCTTACCCCTCAAATGCGCCGCCGGAGCCGATGCACCTGGCACATCAAGCGAGGGAGCTTGAGAAATGAAGATGAGCGGAGTGCCTCATCTGGACCACGGAAACTTCAGCAGAGACTGACGTCTCATCGCAGTCATGGGAGAACGATTGCCGCACGCCGTGACGCACCGGTATTTCATAGCTCGTGATGCCGACATCCTCCTATTTAAGGGAGCAACGCCGTTTAGCTTCAGCCAAGCACAGAGGCATGTCGGACTTGATCGGGTAAACTGGATGGTCGCCATCTGCCTGTAAATTGTTACCGGTCACATGCGCCGCCGGAATATAGGCACGATTCACACTCTCATCCCACCCCGTTGAAGTAAGATGGAGAGAGAAGTGTTGTGATGGCTTTACAAATCACTCCCAATGTTTCAAAAGAAACTAGCCTCATAACTGTGCTGGATTTGAGATCGTAGAACAACCTATATGCTTATTAACGTTGTCTTTGTTTGGATGAACCGAAGGAGACAAGTGATCAAAACACTAAAGCACAGCATGGCACAAAAAGTGCAAGAAGCAACGCAGTCCTTGGCCTCTCCGGGGCCAGGAGGCGATGAGTTAATCTCGTCCATCCTGCAGTGACTGGAATCCGAGTGTAGCCAGGATGAAGGGGGAGCTCAGGTGAGCAATCCGGAACCCATCCGGAACTCTGAATCACCCAAGAGGTCATCTTGACCACAAAGCTTAACCGCCAGCCTTGCAACATGGCCTGACCTGAGAACCATGGGCCGTCCAGACCGGAAGTCTGACTGGCACAGCTGGCTCTTTTGCCAGACTGCTGTCAATGAGATGCACGTTTTGCTGCACTGAACCGTCTGCAATGTCACCGGCGATGTTGCTTCGGTATGACGGACGGAGGTGAGGCCAGAGTCCTGTCGATATCTCGGATGGGCCATCTTATGATAGTCCCTACGCCACCAGCCTGTCTGTCCAGCCTGATTGAATGAATGGGTTGTGAAGATGTAGCATTAACAACCCCTCATACGTAGAGTGTAATTTTACACTCAAGGTGGCAGGAGCTGCCGCCTCGCCTTTACCACCGTAAGCTGAAATAGAGGGTGGCGTTAACAACCCCTCATATATAGAGTGAAACTTACACTCTGAATCAGCAGGAACTGCGTTGCCCTCTTTTAGCCACGATACGGCTGAAATAGAATGTGGCATTAACAATCCTCCATACCTGGAGAGAAATCATTTACTGAGCAGCTGCAGTGAGGGTTTTAGTCTCAGCTGAGCAAGAAAGAGGGAGTTTATTCACAAATGAATAGACAGTTATGCAGGAATCCGGTGGATCTTGGTACGCTGCACACCCCACAGCAATGTAATGAAGCAGATACTGGTGTCCCAGAGCCTGTGCTGTCAATGAGGGACTATTCGTCGAAGGGTTCGGCTGCTCCTGAAGACAGAACGACATGAGGGAAGGAGGATGGAGACACATTAGACAAATAGTGGTGAGCAAAAGTCGAGATTGATGACCAAGAAGCTGCCTGGCAGATTTCTGCCAGAGATACTCCCTTGAAAGCAGCCACAGATGTTGCCAGGTCATTTTTCATGATGGCAATTCTAAGCCAATGCGACAACCTGTGAGGGGACAGCGCCTGCCCCATCTTACCATCTGCGACAGCCACCCACAGACTGTCCGTCTTTTATGTAGGGTGGGACTCGACCCAATTAAGATTTTAGCTCTCTCACCGGACACATTTTGTGTAAATGCTCATGCTCCTCGTCTGAATGGGGAGGAGGGCATAAAACCTTTCTTGAAAAGGAGCTGACCTGTGAAGAAGAAGAGAGTCATTTAGGTGCGATGGCAGGGTTGGGTCTAAGTGACACCGCCGAGTCATTGTCACCAAAAGAGATGCAATCAGGGCAGATGGAAAAAGAACTCAGCTCTCCCACTCTCTTTGGTGAAGCTAAGGCTATAAGATGAGCTGCCTTGTAAGCTGCTAGCTCCAGGGAGGCCTCATCGAGTGGCTCGAAAGGAGAGTGAATTGAGTACCAGCGGCAGGACCCAGTAGAGACATAAATGTCTTGAGGTTGGTCTAAGCCTTTTCACTCCTCTCATGAAACGGCTCACTCGACGATGCTCGCCAAAGGGGTGGCCGTCCAGACCATTGTGTAGCATGGAATGGGCTGCTACATAAACCCGTAATGTGGTGCAGCTCCGATCTTCGTTAACCAGATGCTGGAGAAAAGAGAGGATTAGAGAAACAGGCGCCGATTCTGGGAAGGCTGACTGGGTTCCACACCATTGGGGAAAAAATGTGCAATTAGCATTGTATGCTCTGAGGGTTGGCAGAGCTTAAACGTTCTGAAGAGTCAATTGGACATCAGGAGGCAAGTGACTAATTCTTAACCCTGGAGAAGCCAAACCGTGAGGGGTCGTCCTATTATTGGCGGAGACCTCAGGGTTTCTGATGCTTGCAGAAGCGCTGACCTCGATGGAGAGAACTCCCAGGGGCCTTTGATCCCCATCTGACACATGTCCGGATACCAGCTGGAGCTGGGGCTGTTTAGATTAAGGCAATGAGGAGGAAAGGCATACAGGAATCCTTCTGGCCACCTTGGATGAGCCAGGGCGTCCACTCCCAGTGGAGGGTCATCGGATCTACGGAAAGAGAACCAGCGAGGACATTTGTAGTTCTCTCTGCTCGCAAAGAGATCAGCCACTGGGTGGCCGAAAAACTCCAAGATCATATTTGCCGTCTCCTGAGATAAACTCCATTCAACTGGCAGTGGTCTCCGAGATAATCCATCTGCTGCCACATTGTCTCCACCTGGAACATGCAGAGTCCTCAATGAGGCTAATTCTACATCAGCCCAGAGAAAAAATCTTTCTTGCTAGGTTGTGTAACACAGACGACCTCACGCCACCCTGGTGGTTGATATAGGCCACTGTGGTGGAGCTGTCTGATCTCACCATAACGTGGTTCCCACTTAGATGGAGAGAAAGAGCCACCAACACTTTAAAAACTGCGAACAGTTCCAGCAGGTTAGTGGAACGACTTTTGGAACTGCTCCAGATCCCAATGACGCATGTTGATCATGGTGGCCTACCCAGCCTGACAGAGATGCATCTGTAAATACTTTTAAAGAAGTGTTTTGACAATGCAAGGATAAAGTGCGATGGAGGTTTGAAGCAGAGTTCCTAAACCTCACAATTGTCAGAGCTCGTGGAGACACTTTCACCAACCGTCTCTGATCCCGGACAGGTTGAAGATTGAGCGGTCGGAACCCTGACTGCAGACTACGCATGTTCAGGAGACCCTGGCGGACGACGGAGTGGGCTGCTGACATCATGCCCAGGAGCCTCATAATCCATAAGGCTGGAACCACACGTTTTCAGAGTTATCAACGTTTTTATTTTTGTCGGACTGAAAACCACATTTTCTTGGGCTGAATACACTTTTTCTGCTCTATTCAGTCACTGCTTTGGGGGGACACAGAACATTAAAATTTCACCTGCAACTACAGGAAAAACACTCTTTGTTGTATGTTCAACACTTAATCTACCTTTCTGAACTGTATTTCAAGGGGTTATCAACTTTTTTTCTTTTTCCTGCTCTGAATCTGAGCTTCTCTCGGGCTGAAAACGCGTTTTCTGCACTGTTCACTTACTGCTCGGGGATGCCTCAGAACATGAAAATTCCACCTGAAACTATAGGAAAAAGGGGCGGGGTGAGCCCAGCTGTCCGGATCATAGACGTGCTGATCATCGCTGCTCCTCCTGGAGAGACCAGTCGGCTGCTCTCACCTCTGCTCCCTCCAAAAGCGTAAGAAGAAAACTTTGTATCTAAAAGTATGCATCTAAACCAAAGTCTAAATTGAATAAAAAATAAGAGCCATTACTTTGGAATCGGGTCTGTTTCTTCTCTGCCCAAAATTAGGGTTTATTACCTGCCAAGTTATCTTCCGGTTACAGTTAGTGCGAATTTGAGTGGCAGCTCTCCGGCTTCAAAAATGTGTTTTTGTACATACAGCTCTCTAGTGCCTTGCACCTTGGCCAAGTGCGTGGAGGTGGGGCTCGAACCACTAAGGAGACATGGTCTGCGGATTCTGACGTACTTGGACTACTGGTTGATTCTCACCAGGTCCAAACAAGAGTCATGAGCGCACACCGGCTTGGTGTTGGAGCACATTGTGTTATTGAGGTTCAGAGTAAACCTCCTGATAAGCGCGCTTATTCTCAGTCAGAGCACGACCTTTCTGGGGGTCATGCTGGACTCAGTCTCGGGTCAGGCCCGCCTTCCACCGGCCAGCGTTCTCCCCATCACACAGCACACATTGTTTGTTTTGAAGGCCGCCAAAAGGAGTTACAAATGTCCATGCGCGCGGTGATTGTGGCGTTGCGGAGAGGCAAAACTCAAGTGCTGATGGCTGTCGGAACTGATACCCAGCCTGCTGTGTCGCTCGACCGAAACCTGGGGGATACTGGAGGGACGAGACCGACAGCTGCTCATCCCGTTGCCACGGACGCTTCAGGCAGGACTTACATCAGAGGTGTCAAATGGATGTCGAGATAACACAGGTTTCATCCAGAGCTTGCTATGTTCTCCTATGTGGGAAGCTCACTATCCAGCTTATTCTATATGGATCAAAAGGATTCTGAAGGTGGGTTATCCTCTCCAATTCAGCCAGTGCCAACCTCAGTTTAATGGCATTCTGAGAATGCGTCAGATCCGGCAAAAAATGTCTTCAGAACGAGGTCAGTGTTTGATTGAGGCATGATTGAGTCAGTTACTCCTCAAAAGTCTCCTGAAGTGCATGCGTCATGGAGACTGGCTGACGTCCATCGACCTCACGGACGCTTATTGTCACGTGCCAATTTGGCCTGCTCATAAGCGATATCTCCACTTCGCATTGGACGGCCGACTTTTTCAGTTCCGGAGGCTCCCGTTTGGCTACTCTCTGGCTCAGAGAACCTTCTTTAAGATGGTCGACACAGCCCTACAGTCCTTGAGGGCAAGGGGCCTCAGGATCTTGTCTTACCTAGACGACTGGTTAATGCTCGCCAGATCAAGGGAAGAGTCGTTAGCTCACACCAGAATGGTGTTGGACCACGAAAGCCACCTTGGCTTTCCGGTGAACCAAGAAAAGAGTCAACTCCAGCCATCTCAGCTTACAGCTTTTCTTGGTGTACTTCTGAACTCTCATGAAGAGTGCGCTCGCTTGACAGACGAGAAGATACTTTCTATTTCAAATCTGTCAGCCCAGGTTCTGGCGGTTCGTCTATGTGTGGTCCCAGCCTAATGGAATATGACGCTCCTGGGCATGATGTCAGCAGCCCACTCCGTCATACGCCTGGGTCTCCTGAACATGCGAAGTCGGCAGTCATGGTTCAGCCGGCTCAATCTTCATCCTGTTTGGGATCAGAGACGGTTGGTGAAAGTGTATCCAAGAGCTTTGAGAGATGTGACTCTGCTTCAAACCTCCATCGCACTTGGATTGTAAGAACTCTTCTTTCTGGAGCAGTTCCAAAGGTCGTCACATTAACGTACTGGAACTGTTGGCAGTTTTTGGCCCTTTCTCTCCATCTTAGTGGGAACCACGTTATGGTGAGATCAGACAGCTCCACCACAGTGGCCAATTTCAACCGCCAGGGTGGCGTGAGGTCGTCTACGCTACACAACCTAGCCAGAAAGATTTTTTCCCTGAGCTGCTACATTTAGCCTCATTGAGGGCTCTGCATGTGCCAGGTGGAGACAATGTGGCACCAGATGGATTATCTCGGAGACCACTGCCAGATGAATGGAGTTTATCTCAGGAGATGTCAAATATGATCTGGGAGTTTTTCGGCCACCCAGTGGCTGATGTCTTTGCGAGCAGAGAGAACTTCAAATGTCCTCTCTGGTTCTCTCCCCGTAGATCCGACGACCCTCCACTGGGAGTGGACGCCCTGGCTCATCCAAGGTGGCCAGAAGGCCTCCTGTATGCCTTTCCTCCTCATTGCCTTCTTCATTTTCTTATGAGGAGAATTCAACTGTAGAGAGTGAGAATGATTCTCGTAGCTCCAGACAGCCCCAGCTCCAGCTGGTATCCGGAGATGTGTCAGATGCAGATCTTTTTCGATCAGCCCTGATTGCATCTCTTTTGGTGACGATGACTCGGCGGTATCACTTACACCCAACCCTGCCTTCGCACCTAAATGTCTCTCTTCTTCTTCGCAGGTCAGCTCCTTTTCAGTAATGGCTTTCTGCACTCCTCCACATTCAGACGAAGAGCATGAGCGTTTACTCAAAATATGTCCGGTCAGAGAGCTAAAAGCTTAACTGGATCGAGTCCCACCCTTCAGAAAGTCCGACACTCTGTGGGTGGCTCTCCCTGGTGGAAAGAAGCGGCAGGCACTGTCCCCTTAAAGGTTGTAAAATTGGCTTAGAATTTCCATCATGAAAGCCTATGAGACAGCGGGAAAACAGGCACCGGAATCCCTGAGAGCACAGTCGACGAGATGCCTGGAAACATCTGTTGCTGCTTTCAAGGACTTCTTAAAGAAAACTGCCAGGCAGCTTCTTGGTCATCAATCTCTACTTTTGCTTACCACTATTTGTCTGTTGTGTCTGCATCCTCCTTCCCTCTTGTCTTTCTGTCTTCAGGAGCAGCCAAACCCTGCGACCAGTAGGCCCACAGCACTCGCTCTGGGACACCGGTATCTGCTTCATTACAGTGCAGTGGAGTGTGCAGCGTCTCAATATCCACCAGATTCCTGCATAACTGTCTATTCATTTGTGAATAAACTCCCTCTTCCTTGCTCAGCTCAGACTAGAACCCTGACTGTTGCTGCTCAGTAAATGATTTCTCTCCAGGAATGGAGGATTGTTAATGCCACATTCTATTTCAGCCATATAGTGGCTAAAAGAGGGCAACACAGTTCCTGCTGATCCAGAGTGTAAGTTACACTCCATATATGAGGGGTTGTTAATGCCACCTTCTATTTCAGCTTACGGTGGCAAAGTTGAGGCGGCAGTCCTGCCACCTGCGGTGTAAAATTACACTCTATGTATGAAGGGATGTTAATGCTACATCTTCACAACCCATTCATTCATTCATTCAGGCTGGATAGACCCCAGGTGTGGCGGTGGCCTCGGAACTGTCATAGGCCGGTCAAGTTTGAGGCCCTGGCCATCCGAGATATCGACAGGAGTCTGGGCACTCCTCCATCAGTCATACCAAAGCAACATCGCCGGTGACAATGCAGGCGGTTCAGTGCAGCCAAACGTGCATCTCATTGATGGCAGTCTGGCAAAGGAGCCAGCTGTGCCAGTCAGACGTCCGGTATGGACGGCCCATGGTTCTCACGTCAGGCCACGTTGCAAGGCTGGCGGTTAAGCTTTGTGGTCAAGATGACCTCATGGCTGATTCAGAGTTCCGGATGGGTTTCAGATTGCTCACCTGTGCTCCCCCTTAATCCTGGCTACACTCGGATTACGGTCACTGCAGGATGGAGAAGTTGAACACATCGCCCCCTGGCCCCAGAGTGGCCAAGGACTGCATTGCTTCTTGCACTGTTTGTGTCAAGCTCTGCTTTTATGTTTGGATCACTTGTCTCCTTCGGTTCATTCAAAGACAACGTTAATATGCATATTGTTAGATTGTTCTACTATCTCAAATCCAGCACAGTTATGCAATTATATTCCGGCGGCGCATGTGACCGGAAAGAAGAAAGTGCCACCTCCATCACCGACGTAATGAGAGCCACGCTGATGCCGGGGTTCGGCCAGGCTGGGATGGAGCCCTCTCAGTGTCCGGAGATCGCAAGGCGGCTCGCCTCTACTTCCGGACCTGCATGGGGGGAAGGGCGGAAGGGAGGTGCACAGATCAGAGCAATGGCCAACAGTTTGGCCTATTTGTGCACTCAAGACAACTCTGTCCGGGGGATGAGGTGACCCAGGTGCAGCTGACTGCCAACATCAGACCATCCTGTGCTCCAGGGTCCAGTGCGGCTCTCGGAAGAGACAGCGCATGAGGCCTCAAAATGCCTGAGGCTTCATATTCAGCCTGCACAGCAAACCGGAAAAGAAGTTCTTCAATGGACGTTTTGTTATGTGTCATGGGATTATTTGGGATCACAAATTTGGGGCGCTCTTTTTATGTTGCCGTGTCATCATTTGGTTTGTTGAAAGTTGAAACCGTGAATAAAACCTGCTGTGTTGATACCTCCTGTAAGTTTTCCTTTCAGCTTTGGCTATCATAGGGCATGTCTCTTCAACCCACTTGGGAGAACGAATCAAATGTCTGGACCATCATTGAGCAGTGTCGCCAGGTTCGCGGACAGGCCCCCAGGCTACCAGGCCGGAGGAGAGGTTGAGGCCAAGGCGCTGGAAGGAGCGAATTCAATACGAATAATAATAAAAAAAACGCAAATGCGATGCTTCAAGCAATGCTTTTATTTCAAACAAGTTTTCCACACAAACAGAAATTTCCTCCGGTCTGCCGACTGCCCCGGGAAAAGCTGCTGTCAAAGATCCCGATGTCCTCCGGTCTCACGCTGAGTCTCCTCCGGTTAAATCCACTCCTGCGGTGATGTGACAAGTCTCTCCCCTGACTGCGACCAGACCTCAGTCCTGCCTGAAGTTTCCGTGGTCCATATCCAAATTATGAGCGGACCTCCAATCCTGGGGCGTCCCCTCAAAGCATGGCTACTTCAAGGCTAGCAGGCAGTCCCCTGCCCCCCCTAAGTGCAGTTCACTATTTGAAATGCTAAAGCACCCGCAACACTCAAAGCATATAATGCCAAATGGATGTGGACTGCCGTCTGTTGGGTAAACATCCACTGCTAGTCCAATTCAATCCGGACTATTCCCGGCGCATTTCTGACACTCCACTGGCACTAGGACCGCACGTGGTCAGGTACGGAGCTTAATTGGTGGAGGGTTTGGAGTTATGGGCCAGCGTTCCCTCTCACTCAGCCGTCATGCACGATGCTCGATGCCCTCGCCCCTGGAGCTTGACCTCCCCCCTGAGGAGTGACCATCCCACCCGGCACTGACAGAGCCACCATCGCGCAGTAGAATGGTGAATGGTGTCCGCAAACAGCTCATAGCGCTTGAGAACATCATCGCGCTCTTTATGAGCTCCGTGGACTCCACCAGAGATTTTGGAGACACAACAGTCGCCGCCTGGGGGGAACACCGTATAATTGCCGGGCTGATCATCGCCGCTCCTCTTGGAGAGACCAGTCGACTGCTCTCACCTCTGCCCCCTCCAAAAGCGTAGGAAGAACTTTTTATCTACAAGTATGCATCTAAACCAAAGTCTAACTTGAAAAATAATAAGATGCATTTCTTTGGTATCGGGTCTGTCTCTTCTCTGCCCAAAATTAGGGTTTATCAGCCGCCATGTTCTCTTCCGGTTCCAGTGAGTCCAAACTCCGGCTTCTAAACTTTGTTTTTGTTTGACATCGTCTCAGGAGACCAAGCAGAATAGTAACGGTCTCTCTGCCTCTTTATCCCTGATGCCAGAACTGTCCCTGGGGAAGTTTCTGGAGCCAAGAAGTTATGTCTTTCCCCAGATTCACCATAATAAGAAGCACAGGCGTCAAATAACTCTTTCCCGTCTCACAACAGATCCCGGTTCCAGCCAAAAGTCAGGGAAGTTTCAATTCAGCTATTGACTCTTCTTATTGCTCAGACACGCCAGTTTCCAGCAGGGGTCGCCACAGGACCGTGAAAGCCACCACTTCAGAGGATCACTCAGTAGGTGCCACTTGCCAGACCTGCTCTGTTCTCAGCTCCCTCGTGCGATGTCTGATGTGATGTCTGTCTGTTATTCTGTTCTCTGCAGCCCTCCAATCCTCTCAGAGGCAAGCAGGACATCGTCATCTACAGAGTCATATCTTTCTGAGGATGATTGGGCCAGTCCCTCGGGTCTCCATCTTAGGAGAATTGCAGTGTCAGATCAAGGTACACTGCAAGTTTGGGGAACCGAATTCCTCTGACGGCTCAGATGACAAAAGCGAGTCTGTTTTTGACAAACCAGACTTGAAGTCACCAGAGGAGAGGGCGCAGAGCACCAACGACCCTTTCGTCCTTGACCCGCCCTGGAGGCCAGATCCGCTCCTGTGCTCAGGGCGCCTGTCTCCTCACCTCCACATATGGATTGAGAAAATAAACGGTCATTGACACGCCCTTCAGCTTCACAGTCAACCCCCAGGTTCTGCGTCACCACATGGACCTGAGTGAACTCAGAGAACGAGCGGTCATGTCTGATGGAGGAGGACCGCGATCTCCTGTCAAAGGAAATAATCGAGCTACTGCCAAAGCGATCCTCCTACACTGGGTTTTACTCCGGGTTCTTTCTGGAACCCAAGAAGACAGGAGAGAGGAGACCTGTTGTGGATCTCAGTCTCCTCAACCAATTCATGATCAGACAGCGGTTCCGGACTACCAGCAGATTCCTGGAGTGAATCATAGTGTGAGAGTGTATGACCTCCATAGATCTTGCAGACGTCTACTTCCACAACACGGTCTCTAGTGTCTAGGGCCTCGTTTTTTCGCTAAGTGCATGGAGGAGTGGCTCGAACTACGAAGGAGAGAGAGTCTGCCGATTATGACGTACTTGGACTGCTGGTTGATTCTAGCCAGAGTCCAAACGGGAGTCATGAGCGCACACCAGCTTAGCAGAAGGGGTCTTTCTAGTAGCTGCAGAACAAATTCAATTGCAAATTCAATTTTTATGTTTGTTGGTCTGAAAGCTACAGGTCCCTCGGGCTGAAAACCCATTTTCTGCACTGTTCACTCACTGCTCAGCGAAGCCTCAGAACATGAAAATTTCACCTGCAACTATAGCGAAAAAACTATTTAGAGTATATTCAACAGTAAACCTCTGCAAATAGGGCGCTGCGACTGGCCTACAAGCAGTCGAACCGTTCCACATTTTCTTCTTCCAAGCCATGGGATGAGTTTGACGAGTGCCAGGCGCTGCTATGAGTTGGATCTGTAGACTGTTCCCAGACTTGGTTGAGTTCCGTATGGTGGAGTCAGGTTCCTGCTTGATCTTCTCCTGCGCCTCATGTCATCCGCCAGTTGACTTCGATACGACGCTCTCTCTCCACCAGAAGCTCAAAAATCATCCCTCTTCACTAACGGCCAGCTGGCGTTGGATGGCGAGACCACATACAGATCACGACCGCATGTTGTCTGCCCACAACTGGAAGAAATCTGGACTATTCCCGGCGCGGTTCTGACACTCCACTGGCACTAGGACCGCACTTGGTCAGGTACGGAGCTTACTGCCACGTGGAGGGTTTGGATTGGCAGTGCGGCGTTCCGGCTCACTCAGTCGTCATGCACAATGCCTGATGCGTTCGCCCCGGGATCTCGACCTCTCCTCTGAGGAATGACCATCCCAACCACCTCTGACAGAGCCACCATAGCGCAGAGGAATGGTGTTTACGCCGTCGGCAACCAGCTCATAGCGCTTGAGAACATCATCGCGCTCTTTATGAGCTCCGTGGACCGGCTCATCCATCGCAGAACCTCTCTCACTCTCCCAGAAATTTTGGAGTTTCAACAGTCCGTCAGCCTGGTGCTCTGCTCGTGGCGCCTACTCCACACACAGCCGCTGCCCATGGGGGAACACCGTCGCTGTTCGAAGGGGCAGGGTGACCCTAGCAATCCAAATCATAGCCGTGCTGATCATCGTTACACCTCTTGGAGAGACCAGTCGGCTGCTCTCACCTCTGCTCACTCTAAAAGCTTAGGAAGAAAACGTTGTATCAAGAACTTTGCATCTGTAACAGGTCTGAATACTGTGACCTTGTCTACAGTTAAAAAGTGGTGTCTCAATGTGGTTAGTAGAACGCCGTCTGAAACAAAATGCGGACAGAGTCACACAAGGCTTCCACATGTGTCGATGGTGAGAAAAGTAATCCAAGGGATTCTTTTTTTTTCATTGTGGTAACCCAGACCACAATTAGATGTCTTTCTGACACCATCTGATCACTCACAAACATGTCACTTTGTCATACGACAAGTGTTAGACATCATGAACGACATGCATAATTGCTTTTCATCTGAATGTATAATTCTGCCATTAAACCTTTTGGCTAGTGTTGAGAAATAATAAAACCTTACTTTTTACCAAACACCGTTATTCACCACAAGCAAACTGAACTCCACACAACTCAATCACCCGTGCCATGTCAACGTCGGTTGTCAGTATTAGCTTACAAGCGCCACATCCACACAGAGCGAACTCAACGCACGAAGGAAAAACAGTATACTTAAAAATTGAGTCACCATCCTCACACTCAAGACCCCAAATCAGTCAATCCGATGTGGAACAAACATTATAAAACAATGGATTTGACTAACCTGAAACTAAATGTAGACAGATTCACACGAGGCGTCCACATTTGGCGATGGGAAGAAAAGTAATGAAAAAAAGTGTCACTTCCTATTTACCCACACATCTTCAATGCCCAACCTCTGCCCTATCCTGCTCTCTACTGACCTAATTATATACCTGCCGGTTAATCAACTACATGCTGAACAATTAAATGACATCTAACACACAATCTGTGACCACACATAAGTGGGCGTCACACTAGAAAGGCTCTTTTTCCTATAGTTGTGTGTGATATTTTCATGTTCAGAGGCTATTCCGATCAGTGAGTGAACAGTGCAGAAAATGCCTTTTCAGCCCGTCAAAAGCTGGGTTTCAGACCACAAAAAAAAAGTTAACCACCAGAAATACCGTTCAGAAATGTAGGTTTAGTGTTGAATATACAAAAAAGAGTGTTTATCCTATTGTTGCAGATGAAATTTTCATGTTGTGAGGAATCCCAGAGCAGTGAGTGAAGAGAGGAGAAAAAGTGTATTCAGCCCGAGAGAAGCTGAGTTTCTGACCAAGAAAAAAAAAAAAAAGTTGATAACCCCCTGAAATACAGTTCCGAAAAGTAGGTTTAGTGTTTATTATACAAGAAAGAGTGTTTCTCCTATAGTTGCATGAGAAATTTTCCTGTTCACAGGCATCCCAGAGCAGTGAATAAACAGTGCATAAAATGCATTTTAAGCCAAAGGAAAGGTAGTTTACAGACCGACAAAAATAAAATTATTGACAACCCTCTAAAAACACTTCAGACAGCTTAGATTTGTTCTGTAACTACTAGAAAACCCCTTTCTGCTATAGTGGAATGTGAAAATGTCATATTCTGAAGCGTCCCTGAGAAGTTGTGGCAGAATGCAGAAAACGGGTTTTCAGCCTGAGATAAGGTGGGTCTCGGAACGCCAAACATAAAAATGTTGATAGCTTTCGAAAAACACTTCAGACAGCTTAGATTTGATGTGCAACTACTCGAAAGACCCTTTCTGCTATAATGGTAGGTGAAAATTTCATGTTCTGAAGCTTCCCTGAGAAGTTATGGCACAACGCACAAAACGCTTTTTCAGCCTGAGATAAGGTGCGTTTCGGAACGCCAAACATAAAAATGTTGATAGCTTTGGTAAAACACTTCAGACAGCTTAGATTTGATGTGCAATTTATAGAAAGATCCTTTCTGCTACAGTGGGAGGTGAAATTTTCATGTTCTGAAGCTTCCCTGCAAAGTTATGGCACAATGCAGAAAACGCGTTTTCATAGTGAGAAAAGGTGGGTTCCGGAACGCCAAACATAAAAATGTTGATAACTTTGGAAAAACAATTCAGACAGCTTAGATTTGATGTGAAACTACTAGAGAGACCCTTTCTGCTATAGTGGGTGGTGATAATTTCATGTTCTGAAGCTTCCCTGCAAAGTTATGGCACAATGCCTAAAACACGTTTTCAGCCTGAGATAAGGTCGATTCCGGAACGCCAAACATAAAAATGTTGATAACTTTGGAAAAACACTTCAGACAGCTTAGATTTGATGTGCAACTACGAGAAAGACCCTTTCTGCGATAGTGGGATGTGAAAATTTCATGTTCTGAAGCTTCCCTGCAAAGTTATGGCAAAATGCAGAAAACGCGTTTTCAGCCTGAGATAAGGTGGGTTCCGGAACGCCTAACACAAAAATATTGATAAGTTTGGAAAAACACTTCAGACAGCTTAGATTTGATGTGCAACTACTCGAAAGACCCTTTCTGCTATAATGGTAGGTGAAAATTTCATGTTCTGAAGCTTCCCTGAGAAGTTATGGCACAACGCACAAAACGCTTTTTCAGCCTGAGATAAGGTGCGTTTCGGAACGCCAAACATAAAAATGTTGATAGCTTTGGTAAAACACTTCAGACAGCTTAGATTTGATGTGCAATTTATAGAAAGATCCTTTCTGCTACAGTGGGAGGTGAAATTTTCATGTTCTGAAGCTTCCCTGCAAAGTTATGGCACAATGCAGAAAACGCGTTTTCATAGTGAGAAAAGGTGGGTTCCGGAACGCCAAACATAAAAATGTTGATAACTTTGGAAAAACAATTCAGACAGCTTAGATTTGATGTGAAACTACTAGAGAGACCCTTTCTGCTATAGTGGGTGGTGATAATTTCATGTTCTGAAGCTTCCCTGCAAAGTTATGGCACAATGCCTAAAACACGTTTTCAGCCTGAGATAAGGTCGATTCCGGAACGCCAAACATAAAAATGTTGATAACTTTGGAAAAACACTTCAGACAGCTTAGATTTGATGTGCAACTACGAGAAAGACCCTTTCTGCGATAGTGGGATGTGAAAATTTCATGTTCTGAAGCTTCCCTGCAAAGTTATGGCAAAATGCAGAAAACGCGTTTTCAGCCTGAGATAAGGTGGGTTCCGGAACGCCTAACACAAAAATATTGATAAGTTTGGAAAAACACTTCAGACAGCTTAGATTTGATCTGCAACTACTAGAAACACCCTTTCTGTTATAGTGGGTGGTGATAATTTAATGTACTGAAGCTTCCCTGCAAAAATATGGCACAATGCAGAATTCGCATTTTCAGACTGAGATAAGGTCGATTCCAGAACGCCAAAAATAAAAAAAGTTGATAACTTAGGAAAAACACTTCAGACAGCTTAGATTTGATGTGCAACTACTAGAAAGACCCTTTCTGCGATAGTGGGAGGTGAAAATTTAATGTTCTGAAGCTTCCCTGCAAAGTTATGGCACAATGCAGAAAACGCGTTTTCAGCGTGAGATAAGGTGGGTTCCGGAATGTCAAACATAAAAATGTTAATAACTTTGGAAAAACAATTCAGACAGCTTAGATTTGATGTGCAACTACTAGAAAGACCCTTTCTGCTATAGTGGGTGGTGATAATTTCATGTTCTGAAGCTTCCCTGCAAAGTTATGGCACAATGCGTAAAACACGTTTTCAGCCTGAGATAAGGTCGATTCCGGAACGCCAAACATAAAAATGTTGATAACTTTGGAAAAACACTTCAGACAGCTTAGATTTGATGTGCAACTACTAGAAAGACCCTTTCTGCGATAGTGAGAGGTGAAATTTTCATGTTCTGAAGCTTCCCTGCAAAGTTATGGCACAATGCAGAAAACGCGTTTTCAGCCTGAGATAAGGTGGGTTCCGGAACGCCAAACATAAAAATGTTGATAACTTTTGGAAAACACTTCAGACAGCTAAGATTTGATGTGCAACTACTAGAAAGACCCTTTCTGCTATAGTGGGTGGTGATAATTTCATGTTCTGACGCTTCCCTGCAAAGTTATGGCACAATGTGTAAAACACGTTTTCAGCCTGAGATAAGGTCGATTCCAGAACGCCAAACATAAAAATGTTGATAACTTTGGAAAAACACTTCAGACAGCTTAGATTTGATGTGCAACTACTAGAAAGACCCTTTCTGCTATAGTGGGATGTGAAAATTTCATGTTCTGAAGCTTCCCTGCAAAGTTATGGCACAACGCAGAAAACGCATTTTAAAACTGAGATAAGGTGGGTTCTTGAACGCCAAACATAAAAATGTTGATAACTTTCGAAAAACACTTCAGACAGCTTAGATTTGATGTGCAACTACTACAAAGACCCTTTCTGCTATAGTGGGAGGTGAAAATTTCATGTTCTGAAGCTTCCCTGCAAAGTCATGGCACAACGCAGAAAACGCGTTTTCAGCCTGAGATAAGGTCGATTCCGGAACACCAAACATAAAAAAGTTGACAACTTTGGAAAAACACTTCAGACAGCTTACGTTTGATGTGCAACTACTAGAAAGACCCTTTCTGCTATAGTGGGAGGTGAAAATTTCATGTTCTGAAGCTTCCCTGCAAAGTCATGGCACAATGCTGAAAATGCGTTTTCAGCCTGAGATAAGGTGGGTTCCGGAACGCCAAACAGAAAAATGTTGATAACTTTGGAAAAACAATTCAGACAGCTTAGATTTGATGTGCAACTACTAGAAAGACCCGTTCTGCTATAGTGGGTGGTGATAATTTCATGTTCTGAAGCTTACCTGCAAAGTTATGGCACAATGCAGAAAACGCGTTTTCAGCCTGAGATAAGGTCGATTCCAGAACGCCCAACATAAAAATGTTGATGACTTTGGAAAACCACTTCAGACAACTTAGATTTGATGTGCAACTACTAGAAAGACCCTTTCTGTTATTGTGGGATGTGAAATTTTCATGTTCTGAAGCTTCCCTGCAAAGTTATGGCACAATGCAGAAAACACGTTTTCAGACTGAGATAAGGAGGGTTCCGGTACGCCAAACATAAAAATGTTGATAACTTTGGGAAAACACTTCAGACATCTTAGATTTGATGTGCAATTTCTAGAAAGACCCTTTCTGCTATAGTGGGTGGTGATAATTTCATGTTCTAAAGCTTCCCTCCGAAGTTATGGCACAATGCAGAATTCGCGTTTTCAGCCTGAGATAAGGTCGATTCCTGAACGCCAAACATAAAAATGATGATAACTTTGGAAAAACAATTCAGACAGCTTAGATTTGATGTGAAACTACCAGAAAGACACTTTCTGCTATAGTGGGATGTGAAATTTTCATGTTCTGAAGCTTCCCTGCAAAGTTATGGCACAATGCAGAAAACGTGCTTTCATCGTTCGATAAGGTGGGTTCCGGAACGCCAAACATAAAAATGTTAATAACTTTGGAAAAACAATTCAGACAGCTTAGATTTGATGTGCAACTACGAGAAAGACCCTTTCTACTAGAGCAGCAGGTGAAAATTTCAAGTTCTGAGGCTTCCCTGCAAAGTTATGGCACAATGCAGAAAACAGGTTTTCAGACTGAGATAAGGTGAGTTCCAGAACGCCAAACATAAAAATGTTGATAACTTTGCAAAAACATTTCAGACAACTTAGATTTGATCTGCAACTACTAGAAAGACCCTTTCTGCCATACTGGGAGGTGAAAATTTCATGTTCTGAAGCTTCCCTGCAAAGTTATGGCACAATGCAGAAAATGCGTTTTCAGCCTGAGATAAGGTGGGTTCCGGAACGCCAAACATAAAAATGTTGATAACTTTCGAAAAACACTTCAGACAGCTTAGATTTGATGTGCAACTACTAGAAACACCCTTTCTGCTATAGTGGGAGGTGAAAATTTCATGTTCTGAAGCTTCCCTGCAAAGTTATGGCACAATGCAGAAAACGCGTTTTCAGCCTGAGATGAGGTGGGTTCCGGAACACCAAACATAAAAATGTTGATAACTTTCGAAAAACACTTCAGACAGCTTAGATTTGATGTGCAACAACTAGAAGGACCCTTTCTACTATAGCGGGAGGTGAAAATTTCATGTTAGGAGGCTTCCCTGCAAAGTTATGGCACATTGCAGAAAACACGTTTTCAGACTGAGATAAGGTGGGTTCCAGAACGCCAAACATAAAAATGTTCATTACTTTGGAAAAACACTTCAGACAGCTTAGATTTGATGTGCAACTACAAGAAAGACCCTTTGTGCTATAGTGGGAGGTGAAAATTTCATGTTCTAAAGCTTTATGTAAAGTTATGGCACAATGCGTAAAACGCGTTTTCAGCCTGATATAAGGTGGGTTCAGGAACGACAAACTTAAAAATGTTGATAACTTTGGAAAAACACCAGAAAACTTAGATTTGATGTGCAACGACTAGAAAGACCCTTTCTGCTATAGTGCTATGTGACAATTTCATGTTCTGAAGCTTCCCTGAGAAGTTATGGCACAATGCAGAAAACGCGTTTTCAGCCTGAGATACGGTGGGTTCCGGAACGTCAAGCGTAAAAATTTTGATAACTTTGGAAAAACACTTCAGACAGCTTAGATTTGATGTGCAACTACTAGAAAGACACTTTCTGATATAGTGGGATGTGAAAATTCGATGTACTGAAGCTTCCCTGCAAAGTTATGGCACAATGCAGAAAACGCATTTTTAGCCTGAGATAAGGTCGATTCCGGAACGTCAAACATAAAAATGTAGATAACTTTGGAAAAACACTTCGGACAGCTTAGATTAGATGTGCAACTACTAGAAAGACCCTTTCTGCTATAGTGGTGGGGCGAAAATGTCATGTTCTGAAGCTTCCCTGCAAAGTTATGCCAGAATGCTTAAAATGCGTTTTCAGTCTGAGATAAGGTGGGTTCCGGAACGCCAAACATGAAAATGTTGATAACTTTGGAAAAACATTTCAGACAGCTTAGATTTGATCTGCAACTACTAGAAACACTCTTTCTGCTATAGTGGGAGGTGAAAATTCCATGTTCTGAAGCTTCATGCAAAGTTATGGTACAATGCGTAAAACGCGTTTTCAGCCTTAGATAAGGTCGATTCCGGAACGCCAAACATAAAAATGTTGATAACTTTGTAAAAACACTTCAGACAGCTTAGATTTGATGTGCAACTACTAGAAAGACCCTTTCTGCTATAGTGGGAGGTTAAAATTTCATGTTCTGAAGCTTCCCTGAAAAGTTATGGCACAATGCACAAAAACGCTTTTCAGCCTGAGATAAGGTGAGTTTCGGAACGCCAAACATAAAAGTGTTGATAACTTTGTAAAAACACTTCAGACAGCTTAGATTTGATGTGCAACTACTAGAAAGACACTTTCTGATATGGTGGGTGGTGAAAATTCGATGTTCTGAAGCTTCCCTGAAAAGTTATGGCAGAATACGTAAAACGCGTTTTCAGCCTGAGATAAGGTCGATTCCGTAAAGCCAAAAATAAAAAATGTTTATAACTTTGGAAAAACAATTCAGACAGCTTAGATTTGGTGTGCAACTACTAGAAACACCCTTTCTGCTATAATGGGATGTAAAAATTTCATGTTCTGAAGCTTCCCTGCAAAGTTATAGCACAATGCAGAAAAGGCGTTTTCAGTCTGAGATGAGGTGGGTTCCGGAACGCCAAACATAAAAATGTTGATGACTTTGGAAAAACACTTCAGACAGCTTATATTGTTGTACAACTACTAGAAAGACCCTTTCTGCTATTGTGGGAGGTGAAAATTTCATGTTCTGAAGCTTCCCTGCAAAGTTATGACACAATGCGTAAAACGCGTTTTCAGCCTGAGATAAGGTGGTTCCCGGAACGCCAAACATAAATATCTTCATATCTTTGGAAAAACACTTCAGACAGCTTAGATTTGATGTGGAACTACTAGAAAGACCCTTTCTGTTATAGTGGGATGTGAAAATTTCATGTTCTGAAGCTTCCCTGCAAATTTATGGCGCAATGCAGAAAACGCGTTTTCAGCCAGAGATAAGGTCGATTCCGGAACGCCAAACATAAAAATGTTGATAACTTTGTAAAAACACTTCAGACAGCTTAGATTTGATGTTCAACTACTAGAAAGACCTTTTCTGCTATAGTGGAAGTTTAAAATTTCATGTTCAGAAGCTTCCCTGCAAAGTTATGGCAGAATGCGTAAAAACGCTTTTCAGCCTGAGATAAGGTGGGTTTCGGAACGCCAAACATAAAAGTGTTAATAACTTTGGAAAAACACTTCAGACAGCTTAGATTTGATGTGCAACTACTAGAAAGACCCTTTCTGCTATAGTGGGAGGTTAAAATTTCATGTTCTGAAGCTTCCCTGAAAAGTTATGGCACTATGCACAAAAACGCTTTTCAGCCTGAGATAAGGTGAGTTTCGGAACGCCAAACATAAAAGTGTTGATAACTTTGTAAAAACACTTCAGACAGCTTAGATTTGATGTGCAACTACTAGAAAGACACTTTCTGATATGGTGGGTGGTGAAAATTAGATGTTCTGAAGCTTCCCTGAAAAGTTATGGCACAATGCAGAAAACACGTTTTCAGACTGAGATAAGGAGGGTTCCGGTACGCCAAACATAAAAATGTTGATAACTTTGGGAAAACACTTCAGACATCTTAGATTTGATGTGCAATTTCTAGAAAGACCCTTTCTGCTATAGTGGGTGGTGATAATTTCATGTTCTAAAGCTTCCCTCCGAAGTTATGGCACAATGCAGAATTCGCGTTTTCAGCCTGAGATAAGGTCGATTCCTGAACGCCAAACATAAAAATGATGATAACTTTGGAAAAACAATTCAGACAGCTTAGATTTGATGTGAAACTACTAGAAAGACACTTTCTGCTGTAGTGGGATGTGAAATTTTCATGTTCTGAAGCTTCCCTGCAAAGTTATGGCACAATGCAGAAAACGTGCTTTCATCGTTCGATAAGGTGGGTTCCGGAACGCCAAACATAAAAATGTTAATAACTTTGGAAAAACAATTCAGACAGCTTAGATTTGATGTGCAACTACGAGAAAGACCCTTTCTACTAGAGCAGCAGGTGAAAATTTCAAGTTCTGAGGCTTCCCTGCAAAGTTATGGCACAATGCAGAAAACAGGTTTTCAGACTGAGATAAGGTGAGTTCCAGAACGCCAAACATAAAAATGTTGATAACTTTGCAAAAACATTTCAGACAACTTAGATTTGATCTGCAACTACTAGAAAGACCCTTTCTGCCATACTGGGAGGTGAAAATTTCATGTTCTGAAGCTTCCCTGCAAAGTTATGGCACAATGCAGAAAATGCGTTTTCAGCCTGAGATAAGGTGGGTTCCGGAACGCCAAACATAAAAATGTTGATAACTTTCGAAAAACACTTCAGACAGCTTAGATTTGATGTGCAACTACTAGAAACACCCTTTCTGCTATAGTGGGAGGTGAAAATTTCATGTTCTGAAGCTTCCCTGCAAAGTTATGGCACAATGCAGAAAACGCGTTTTCAGCCTGAGATGAGGTGGGTTCCGGAACACCAAACATAAAAATGTTGATAACTTTCGAAAAACACTTCAGACAGCTTAGATTTGATGTGCAACTACTAGAAAGACTCTTTCTGCTATAGTGGGAGGTGAAAATTTCATGTTCTGAAGCTTCCCTGCGAAGTTATGGCACAATGCAGAAAACGCGTTTTCAGGCTGAGATCAGGTGGGTTCCGGAACGCCAAACATAAAAATGTTGATAACTTTGGAAAGACACTTCAGACAGTTGAGATTTGATGTGCAACAACTAGAAGGACCCTTTCTACTATAGTGGGAGGTGAAAATTTCATGTTAGGAGGCGTCCCTGCAAAGTTATGGCACATTGCAGAAAACACGTTTTCAGACTGAGATAAGGTGGGTTCCAGAACGCCAAACATAAAAATGTTCATTACTTTGGAAAAACACTTCAGACAGCTTAGATTTGATGTGCAACTACAAGAAAGACCCTTTGTGCTATAGTGGGAGGTGAAAATTTCATGTTCTAAAGCTTTATGTAAAGTTTTGGCACAATGCGTAAAACGCGTTTTCAGCCTGATATAAGGTGGGTTCAGGAACGACAAACTTAAAAATGTTGATAACTTTGGAAAAACACCAGAAAACTTAGATTTGATGTGCAACGACTAGAAAGACCCTTTCTGCTATAGTGCTATGTGACAATTTCATGTTCTGAAGCTTCCCTGAGAAGTTATGGCACAATGCAGAAAACGCGTTTTCAGCCTGAGATACGGTGGGTTCCGGAACGCCAAGCGTAAAAATTTTGATAACTTTGGAAAAACACTTCAGACAGCTTAGATTTGATGTGCAACTACTAGAAAGACACTTTCTGATATAGTGGGATGTGAAAATTCGATGTACTGAAGCTTCCCTGCAAAGTTATGGCACAATGCAGAAAACGCATTTTTAGCCTGAGATAAGGTCGATTCCGGAACGTCAAACATAAAAATGTAGATAACTTTGGAAAAACACTTCGGACAGCTTAGATTAGATGTGCAACTACTAGAAAGACCCTTTCTGCTATAGTGGTGGGGCGAAAATGTCATGTTCTGAAGCTTCCCTGCAAAGTTATGCCAGAATGCTTAAAATGCGTTTTCAGTCTGAGATAAGGTCGATTCCGGAACGCCAAACATAAAAATGTTGATAACTTTGTAAAAACACTTCAGACAGCTTAGATTTGATGTGCAACTACTAGAAAGACCCTTTCTGCTATAGTGGGAGGTTAAAATTTCATGTTCTGAAGCTTCCCTGAAAAGTTATGGCACAATGCACAAAAACACTTTTCAGCCTGAGATAAGGTGAGTTTCGGAACGCCAAACATAAAAGTGTTGATAACTTTGTAAAAACACTTCAGACAGCTTAGATTTGATGTGCAACTACTAGAAAGACACTTTCTGATATGGTGGGTGGTGAAAATTCGATGTTCTGAAGCTTCCCTGAAAAGTTATGGCAGAATACGTAAAACGCGTTTTCAGCCTGAGATAAGGTCGATTCCGTAAAGCCAAAAATAAAAAATGTTTATAACTTAGGAAAAACAATTCAGACAGCTTAGATTTGGTGTGCAACTACTAGAAACACCCTTTCTGCTATAATGGGATGTAAAAATTTCATGTTCTGAAGCTTCCCTGCAAAGTTATAGCACAATGCAGAAAAGGCGTTTTCAGTCTGAGATGAGGTGGGTTCCGGAACGCCAAACATAAAAATGTTGATGACTTTGGAAAAACACTTCAGACAGCTTATATTGTTGTACAACTACTAGAAAGACCCTTTCTGCTATTGTGGGAGGTGAAAATTTCATGTTCTGAAGCTTCCCTGCAAAGTTATGACACAATGCGTAAAACGCGTTTTCAGCCTGAGATAAGGTGGTTCCCGGAACGCCAAACATAAATATCTTCATATCTTTGGAAAAACACTTCAGACAGCTTAGATTTGATGTGGAACTACTAGAAAGACCCTTTCTGTTATAGTGGGATGTGAAAATTTGATGTTCTGAAGCTTCCCTGCAAATTTATGGCGCAATGCAGAAAACGCGTTTTCAGCCAGAGATAAGGTCGATTCCGGAACGCCAAACATAAAAATGTTGATAACTTTGTAAAAACACTTCAGACAGCTTAGATTTGATGTTCAACTACTAGAAAGACCTTTTCTGCTATAGTGGAAGTTTAAAATTTCATGTTCAGAAGCTTCCCTGCAAAGTTATGGCAGAATGCGTAAAAACGCTTTTCAGCCTGAGATAAGGTGGGTTTCGGAACGCCAAACATAAAAGTGTTAATAACTTTGGAAAAACACTTCAGACAGCTTAGATTTGATGTGCAACTACTAGAAAGACCCTTTCTGCTATAGTGGGAGGTTAAAATTTCATGTTCTGAAGCTTCCCTGAAAAGTTATGGCACTATGCACAAAAACGCTTTTCAGCCTGAGATAAGGTGAGTTTCGGAACGCCAAACATAAAAGTGTTGATAACTTTGGAAAAACACTTCAGACAGCTTAGATTTGATGTGCAACTACTAGAAAGACACTTTCTGATATGGTGGGTGGTGAAAATTCGATGTTCTGAAGCTTCCCTGAAAAGTTATGGCGCAATGCGTAAAACGCGTTTTCAGCCTGAAATAAGGTCGATTCCGGAACGCCAAACATAAAATTGTTAATAACTTTGGAAAAACACTTCAGACAGCTTAGATTTGATGTGCAACTTCTAGAAATACCCTTTCTGCTATAGTGGGAGGTGAAAATTTCATGTTCTAAGGCTTTCCTGCAAAGTTATGGCAAATTGCGCAAAACGTGTTTTCAGCCTGAGATAAGGTTGTTTCTGGAAAGCCAAACAAAAAAATGGTGTTTACTTTGGAAAAACACTTCAGACTACTTAGATTTGATGTGCAACTATTAGAAATACCCTTTCTGATATAGTGGGAGGTGAAAATTTCATGTTCTGAAGCTTCCCTGCAAAGTTATGGCACAATGCCGAAAACGCGTTTTCAGCCTCAGATAAGGTCGATTCCGGAACGCCAAACATCAAAATGTAGATAACTTTGGAAAAACACTTCAGACAGCTTAGATTTGATGTGCAACTACTAGAAAGACCCTTTCTACTATAGTAGGAGGTGAAAATTTCATGTTCTGAAGCTTCCCTGCAAAGTTATGCCACAATGGAGAAAACGCGTTTTGGGCCTGAGATAAGGTGGGTTCCGGAACGCCAAACATAAAAATGTTCATAACTTTGGAAAAACACTTCAGACAGCTTAGATTTGGTGTGCAACTACAAGACAGACCCTTTCTGCTATAGTGGGAGGTGAATTTTCATGTTCTGAAGCTTCCCAGCAAAGTTATGCCACAATGGAGAAAACACGTTTTGTGCCTGAGATTAGGTGGGTTCCGGAAAGCCAAACATAAAAATGTTGATAACTTAGGAAAAGCACTTCAGACAGCTTTGATTTGATGTGCAACTAGAAGACAGATCCTTTCAGAAATAGTGGGAGGTTAAAATTTCATATTCTGAAGTTTCCTGCACATTTATGCCACAATGCAGAAAACATGTTTTCAGCCTGAGATAAGGTGGGTTCCCGAACGCCAAACATAAAAATGTTGATAACTTTGAAAAAACACTTCAGACAGCTTAGATTTGATGTGCAACTACTAGAAAGACCGTTTCTGCTATAGAGTTAGGTCAAAATTTCATGTTCTGAAGCTTCCCTGGAAAGTTATGGGACAATGCAGAAAACAATTTTTCATCCTGAGATACGGTCGATTCTGTAACGCCAAACATTAAAATGTTGATAACTTTGGAAAAACACTACTGACAGCTTAGATTTGATGTGCAACAACTAGAAAGACCCTTTCTGCTATAGTGGGAGGTCGAAATTTCATGTTCTGAAGCTTCCCTGAGAAGTTATGGGACAATGCAGAAAATGATTTTTCAGCCTGAGACAAGGTGGGTTCCGAAACGCCAAACATAAAAATGTTGATAACTTTCGAAAAACACTTCAGACAGCTTAGATCTGACGTGCAACTACTAGAAAGACCCTTTCTGCTATAGTGGGAGGTGAAAAATTCATGTTCTAAAGGTTCCCTGCAAAGTTATGGCACAATGCGTAAAACGCGTTTTCAGCCTGAGATAAGGTTGATTCCGGAACGCCATACATAAAAATGTTGATAACTTTGGAAAAACACTTCAGATAGCTTAGATTTGATGTGCAACTACTAGAAAGACCCTTTTTGCTATAGTGGGATGTGAACATTTCATGTTCTGAAGCTTCCCTGCAAAGTTATTGGACAATGTGTAAAACGCGTTTTCAGCCTAAGATAAGGTCGATTCCGCAACGCCAAACATAAAAATGTTGATAACTTTGGAAAAACACATCAGACAGCTTAGATTTAATCTGCAACTACTAAAAAGACCCTTTCTGCTATAGTGGGAGGAGAACATTTCATGTTCGGAAGCTTCCCTGCAAAGTTATGGCACAATGCAGAAAACGCGTGTTCAGCCTGAGATAAGGTGGGTTCCGGAACACCAAACGTAAAAATGTTGATAACTTTGGAAAAACATTTCAGACTGCTTAGATTTGATGTGCAACTACTAGAAAGACCCTTTCTGCTATAGTGGGAGGTGAATATTTCATGTTCTGAAGCTTACCTGCAAAGTTATGGCACAATGCCGAAAACGCGTTTTCAGCCTGAGATAAGGTGGGTTCCGGAACGCCAAACATAAAAATGTTGATAACTTTCGAAAAGCACTTCAGACAGCTTAGATTTGATGTGCAACTACTAGAAAGACCCTTTCTGCTATAGTGGGACGTGAAAATTTCATGTTCTGAAGCTTCCCTGCAAAGTTATGGCACAATGCAGAAAACCTGTTTTCAGCCTGAGATATGGTGGGTTCCGGAACGCCAAACAAAAAAATGTTGATAACTTTGGAAAAACACTTCAGACAGCTTAGATTTGATGTGCAACTACTAGAAAGACCCTTTCTGCTATAGTGGGAGGTGAAAATTTCATGTTCTAAAGCTTCCATGCAAAGTTATGGCACAATGCAGACAACTCGTTTTCAGCCTGAGATAAGATCGATTCTGGAATGCCAAACATAAAAATGTTGATAACTTTCGAAAAACACTTCAGACAGCTTAGATTTGATGTGCAACTGCTAGAAAGACCCTTTCTGCTATAGTGGGAGGTGAACATTTCATGTTCTGAAGCTTCCCTGCAAAGTTATGGGACAATGCAGAAAACGCGTTTTCAGCCTGAGATAACGTCGATTCAGGAACACCAAACATAAAAATGTTGAAAACTTTCGAAAAACACTTCACACAGCTTAGATTTGATGTGCAACTACTGGAAAGACCCTTTCTGCTACAGTGGGAGGTTAAAATTTCATGTTCTGAAGCTTCCCTGCAAAGTTATGGCACAATGCAGAAAACGCCTTTTCAGCCTGAGATAAGGGGGGTTCCGGAACGCCAAACATAAAAATGTTGATAACTTTCGAAAAACACTACAGACAGCTTAGATTTGATGTGCAACTACTAGAAAGACCCTTTCTGCTATAGTGGGAGGTGAACATTTCATGTTCTGAAGCTTCCCTGCAAAGTTATGGGACAATGCTGAAAACGATTTTTCATCCTGAGATAAGGTCGATTCCGAAACGCCAAACATAAAAATGTTGATAACTTTCGAAAAACGCTTCAGACAGCTTAGATTTGATATGCAACTACTAGAAAGACCCTTTCTGCTATAGTGGGACGTGAAAATTTCATGTTCTGAAGCTTCCCTGCAAAGTTATGGCAAAATATGTAAAATGCGTTTTCAGACTGAGATAAGGTGGATTCCGGAACGCCAAACATAAAAATGTTGATAACTTTAGAAAAACACTTCAAGACAGCTTAGATTTGATGTGCAACTACTAGAATGACCTTTTCTGCCATAGTGGGAGGTTAAAATTTCATGTTCTGAAGCTTCCCTGCAAAGTTATGGCACAATGCAGAAAACGCGTTTTCAGCCGGAGATAAGGGCGATTCCGAAACGCCAAACATAAAAATGTTGATATGTTTGGAAAAACACTTTCGACAGCTTAGATTTGATGTGCAACTACTAGAAAGACCTTTTCTGCTATAGTGGGAAGTTAAAATTTCATTTTCTGAAGCTTCCCTGCAAAGTTATGGCACAATGTGTTAAACGCGTTTTCAGCCTGAGATGAGGTTGATTTCAGAATGCCAAACATAAAAATGTTGAGAACTTTGGAAAAACACTTCAGACAGCTAAGATTTGATGTGCAACTACTAGAAAGACCCATTCTGCTATAGTGGGAGGTTAAAATTTCATGTTCTGAAGCTTCCCTGCAAAGTTATGGCACAATGCAGAAAACGCGTTTTCAGCCTGAGATAAGGTCGATTCCGGAACGCCAAACATAAAAATGTTGATAACTTTGGAAAAACACTTCAGACAGCTTAGATTTGATGTGCATCTACTAGAAAGACCCTTTCTGCTATAGTCGGAGGTGAAATTTTCATGTTCTGAAGCTTCCCTGCAAAGTTATGGCACAATGCATAAAACGCGTTTTCGGCCTGAGATAAGGTCGATTCAGGAACACCAAACATAAAAATGTTGAAAACTTTCGAAAAACACTTCAGACAGCTTAGATTTGATGTGCATCTACTAGAAAGACCCTTTCTGCTCTAGTGGGAGGTGAAAATTTCATGTTCTGAAGCTTCCCTGAGAAGTTTTGGCACAATGAAGAAAACGCGTTTTCAGCCTGAGATAAGGTGGGTACCAGAACGCCAAACATAAAAATGTTGATAACTTTGGAAATACACTTCAGACAGCTTAGATTTGATGTGCAACTACTAGAAATACCCTTTCTGCTGTAGTGGGAGGAGAAAATTTCATGTTCTGAAGTCTCCCTGCAAAGTTATGGCACAATGCAGAAAACGCGTTTTCAGCTTGAGATAAGGTGGGTTCCAGAACGCCAAACATAAAAATGTTGATAACTTTGGAAAAACACTTCAGACAGCTTAGATTTGATGTGCAAATATTAGAAAGACCCTATCTGCTTTAGTGGGAGGCGAACATTTCATGTTCTGAACCTTCCCTGAAAAGTTGTGGCACAATGCAGAAAACGCGTTTTCAGCCTGAGATTAGGTGGGTTCCAGAACGCCAAAAATAAAAATGTTGATAACCTTGGAAAAAAACTTCAGACAGCTTAGATTTGATGTGCAACTACTAGAAAGACCCTTTCGGCTATTGTGGGAGGTGAAAATTTTATGTCCTGAAGATTCCCTGCAAAGTTATAGCACAATGCAGAAAACGCGTGTTCAGCCTGAGATAAGGTGGGTTCCGGAACGCCAAACATAAGAATGTTGATAACTTTGGAAAAACACTTCAGACAACTTAGATTTGATGTGCAACTACTAGAAATACCCTTTTTGCTATAGTGGGAGGAGAAAATTTCATGTTCTGAAGTCTCCCTGCAAAGTTATGGCACAATGCAGAAAACGCGTTTTCAGCCTGAGATAACGTGGGTTCCAGAACGCCAAACATAAAAATGTTGATAACTTTGGAAAAACACTTCAGACAGCTTAGATTTGCTCTGCAACTACTAGAAAGACCCTTTCTGCTGTAGTGGGAGGTTAAAATTTCATGTTCTGAAGCTTCCCTGCAAAGTTATGGCACAATGCAGAAAACGTGTTTTCAGCCTGAGATAAGGTGGGTTCCAGAACGCCAAACATAAAAATGTTGATTACTTTGGAAAAACACTTCAGACAGCTTAGATTTGCTCTGCAACTACTAGAAAGACCCTATCTGCTGTAGTGGGAGGCGAACATTTCATGTTCTGAAGCTTCCCTGCAAAGTCATGGCACAATGCGTAAAACGCGTTTTCAGCCTGAGATAAGGTTGATTCCGGAACGCCAAACATAAGAATGTTGATAACTTTGGAAAAACACTTCAGACAGCTTAGATTTGATGTGCAACTACTAGAAAGACCATTTCTGCTATAGTGGGATGTTAAAATTTCATGTTCTTAAGCTTCCCTGCAAAGTTATGGCAAAATATGTAAAACGCGTTTTCAGACTGAGATAAGGTGGGTTCCGGAACGCCAAACATAAAAATGTTGAAAACTTTCGAAAAACACTTCACACAGCTTAGATTTGATGTGCAACTACTGGAAAGACCCTTTCTGCTACAGTGGGAGGTTAAAATTTCATGTTCTGAAGCTTCCCTGCAAAGTTATGGCACAATGCAGAAAACGCCTTTTCAGCCTGAGATAAGGGGGGTTCCGGAACGCCAAACATAAAAATGTTGATAACTTTCGAAAAACACTACAGACAGCTTAGATTTGATGTGCAACTACTAGAAAGACCCTTTCTGCTATAGTGGGAGGTGAACATTTCATGTTCTGAAGCTTCCCTGCAAAGTTATGCGACAATGCTGAAAACGATTTTTCATCCTGAGATAAGGTCGATTCCGAAACGCCAAACATAAAAATGTTGATAACTTTCGAAAAACGCTTCAGACAGCTTAGATTTGATATGCAACTACTAGAAAGACCCTTTCTGCTATAGTGGGACGTGAAAATTTCATGTTCTGAAGCTTCCCTGCAAAGTTATGGCAAAATATGTAAAATGCGTTTTCAGACTGAGATAAGGTGGATTCCGGAACGCCAAACATAAAAATGTTGATAACTTTAGAAAAACACTTCAAGACAGCTTAGATTTGATGTGCAACTACTAGAATGACCTTTTCTGCCATAGTGGGAGGTTAAAATTTCATGTTCTGAAGCTTCCCTGCAAAGTTATGGCACAATGCAGAAAACGCGTTTTCAGCCGGAGATAAGGGCGATTCCGAAACGCCAAACATAAAAATGTTGATATGTTTGGAAAAACACTTTCGACAGCTTAGATTTGATGTGCAACTACTAGAAAGACCTTTTCTGCTATAGTGGGAAGTTAAAATTTCATTTTCTGAAGCTTCCCTGCAAAGTTATGGCACAATGTGTTAAACGCGTTTTCAGCCTGAGATGAGGTTGATTTCAGAATGCCAAACATAAAAATGTTGAGAACTTTGGAAAAACACTTCAGACAGCTAAGATTTGATGTGCAACTACTAGAAAGACCCATTCTGCTATAGTGGGAGGTTAAAATTTCATGTTCTGAAGCTTCCCTGCAAAGTTATGGCACAATGCAGAAAACGCGTTTTCAGCCTGAGATAAGGTCGATTCCGGAACGCCAAACATAAAAATGTTGATAACTTTGGAAAAACACTTCAGACAGCTTAGATTTGATGTGCATCTACTAGAAAGACCCTTTCTGCTATAGTCGGAGGTGAAATTTTCATGTTCTGAAGCTTCCCTGCAAAGTTATGGCACAATGCATAAAACGCGTTTTCGGCCTGAGATAAGGTCGATTCAGGAACACCAAACATAAAAATGTTGAAAACTTTCGAAAAACACTTCAGACAGCTTAGATTTGATGTGCATCTACTAGAAAGACCCTTTCTGCTCTAGTGGGAGGTGAAAATTTCATGTTCTGAAGCTTCCCTGAGAAGTTTTGGCACAATGAAGAAAACGCGTTTTCAGCCTGAGATAAGGTGGGTACCAGAACGCCAAACATAAAAATGTTGATAACTTTGGAAATACACTTCAGACAGCTTAGATTTGATGTGCAACTACTAGAAATACCCTTTCTGCTGTAGTGGGAGGAGAAAATTTCATGTTCTGAAGTCTCCCTGCAAAGTTATGGCACAATGCAGAAAACGCGTTTTCAGCTTGAGATAAGGTGGGTTCCAGAACGCCAAACATAAAAATGTTGATAACTTTGGAAAAACACTTCAGACAGCTTAGATTTGATGTGCAAATATTAGAAATACCCTTTTTGCTATAGTGGGAGGAGAAAATTTCATGTTCTGAACCTTCCCTGAAAAGTTGTGGCACAATGCAGAAAACGCGTTTTCAGCCTGAGATTAGGTGGGTTCCAGAACGCCAAAAATAACAATGTTGATAACCTTGGAAAAAAACTTCAGACAGCTTAGATTTGATGTGCAACTACTAGAAAGACCCTTTCGGCTATTGTGGGAGGTGAAAATTTTATGTCCTGAAGATTCCCTGCAAAGTTATAGCACAATGCAGAAAACGCGTGTTCAGCCTGAGATAAGGTGGGTTCCGGAACGCCAAACATAAGAATGTTGATAACTTTGGAAAAACACTTCAGACAACTTAGATTTGATGTGCAACTACTAGAAATACCCTTTTTGCTATAGTGGGAGGAGAAAATTTCATGTTCTGAAGTCTCCCTGCAAAGTTATGGCACAATGCAGAAAACGCGTTTTCAGCCTGAGATAACGTGGGTTCCAGAACGCCAAACATAAAAATGTTGATAACTTTGGAAAAACACTTCAGACAGCTTAGATTTGCTCTGCAACTACTAGAAAGACCCTTTCTGCTGTAGTGGGAGGTTAAAATTTCATGTTCTGAAGCTTCCCTGCAAAGTTATGGCACAATGCAGAAAACGTGTTTTCAGCCTGAGATAAGGTGGGTTCCAGAACGCCAAACATAAAAATGTTGATTACTTTGGAAAAACACTTCAGACAGCTTAGATTTGCTCTGCAACTACTAGAAAGACCCTATCTGCTGTAGTGGGAGGCGAACATTTCATGTTCTGAAGCTTCCCTGCAAAGTCATGGCACAATGCGTAAAACGCGTTTTCAGCCTGAGATAAGGTTGATTCCGGAACGCCAAACATAAGAATGTTGATAACTTTGGAAAAACACTTCAGACAGCTTAGATTTGATGTGCAACTACTAGAAAGACCATTTCTGCTATAGTGGGATGTTAAAATTTCATGTTCTTAAGCTTCCCTGCAAAGTTATGGCAAAATATGTAAAACGCGTTTTCAGACTGAGATAAGGTGGGTTCCGGAACGCCAAACATAAAAATGTTGAAAACTTTCGAAAAACACTTCACACAGCTTAGATTTGATGTGCAACTACTGGAAAGACCCTTTCTGCTACAGTGGGAGGTTAAAATTTCATGTTCTGAAGCTTCCCTGCAAAGTTATGGCACAATGCAGAAAACGCCTTTTCAGCCTGAGATAAGGGGGGTTCCGGAACGCCAAACATAAAAATGTTGATAACTTTCGAAAAACACTACAGACAGCTTAGATTTGATGTGCAACTACTAGAAAGACCCTTTCTGCTATAGTGGGAGGTGAACATTTCATGTTCTGAAGCTTCCCTGCAAAGTTATGGGACAATGCTGAAAACGATTTTTCATCCTGAGATAAGGTCGATTCCGAAACGCCAAACATAAAAATGTTGATAACTTTCGAAAAACGCTTCAGACAGCTTAGATTTGATATGCAACTACTAGAAAGACCCTTTCTGCTATAGTGGGACGTGAAAATTTCATGTTCTGAAGCTTCCCTGCAAAGTTATGGCAAAATATGTAAAATGCGTTTTCAGACTGAGATAAGGTGGATTCCGGAACGCCAAACATAAAAATGTTGATAACTTTAGAAAAACACTTCAAGACAGCTTAGATTTGATGTGCAACTACTAGAATGACCTTTTCTGCCATAGTGGGAGGTTAAAATTTCATGTTCTGAAGCTTCCCTGCAAAGTTATGGCACAATGCAGAAAACGCGTTTTCAGCCGGAGATAAGGGCGATTCCGAAACGCCAAACATAAAAATGTTGATATGTTTGGAAAAACACTTTCGACAGCTTAGATTTGATGTGCAACTACTAGAAAGACCTTTTCTGCTATAGTGGGAAGTTAAAATTTCATTTTCTGAAGCTTCCCTGCAAAGTTATGGCACAATGTGTTAAACGCGTTTTCAGCCTGAGATGAGGTTGATTTCAGAATGCCAAACATAAAAATGTTGAGAACTTTGGAAAAACACTTCAGACAGCTAAGATTTGATGTGCAACTACTAGAAAGACCCATTCTGCTATAGTCGGAGGTGAAATTTTCATGTTCTGAAGCTTCCCTGCAAAGTTATGGCACAATGCATAAAACGCGTTTTCGGCCTGAGATAAGGTCGATTCAGGAACACCAAACATAAAAATGTTGAAAACTTTCGAAAAACACTTCAGACAGCTTAGATTTGATGTGCATCTACTAGAAAGACCCTTTCTGCTCTAGTGGGAGGTGAAAATTTCATGTTCTGAAGCTTCCCTGAGAAGTTTTGGCACAATGAAGAAAACGCGTTTTCAGCCTGAGATAAGGTGGGTACCAGAACGCCAAACATAAAAATGTTGATAACTTTGGAAATACACTTCAGACAGCTTAGATTTGATGTGCAACTACTAGAATGACCTTTTCTGCTATAATGGGAGGTTAAAATTTGATGTTCTGAAGCTTCCCTGCAAAGTTATGGCACAATGCAGAAAACACGTTTTCAGCCGGAGATAAGGTCGATTCCGAAACGCCAAACATAAAAATGTTGATAACTTTGGAAAAACACTTTCGACAGCTTAGATTTGATGTGCAACTACTAGAAAGACCCTTTCTGCTATAGTGGGAGGTTAAAATTTCATTATCTGAAGCTTCCCTGCAAAGTTATGGCACAATGCGTTAAACGCGTTTTCAGCCTGAGATGAGGTTGATTTCAGAACGCCAAACATAAAAATGTTGAGAACTTTAGAAAAACACTTCAGACAGCTAAGATTTGATGTGCAACTACTAGAAAGACCCATTCTGCTATTGTGGGAGGTTAAAATTTCATGTTCTGAAGCTTCCCTGCAAAGTTATGGCACAATGCAGAAAACGCGTTTTCAGCCTGAGATAAGGTCGATTCCGGAACGCCAAACATAAAAATGTTGATAACTTTGGAAAAACACTTCAGACAGCTTAGATTTGATGTGCATCTACTAGAAAGACCCTTTCTGCTATAGTGGGAGGTGAAATTTTCATGTTCTGAAGCTTCCCTGCAAAGTTATGGCACAATGCAGAAAACGCGTTTTCAGCCTGAGATAAGGTCGATTCAGAAACACCAAACATAAAAATGTTGAAAACTTTCGAAAAACACTTCAGACAGCTTAGATTTGATGTGCATCTACGAGAAAGACCCTTTCTGCTCTAGTGGGAGGTGAAAATTTCATGTTCTGAAGCTTCCCTTCAAAGTTATGGCACAATGAAGGAAACGCGTTTTCAGCTTGAGATAAGGTGGGTTCCAGAACGCCAAACATAAAAATGTTGATAACTTTGGAAAAACACTTCAGACAGCTTAGATTTGATGTGCAAATACTAGAAAGACCCTATCTGCTATAGTGGGAGGCGAACATTTCATGTTCTGAAGCTTCCCTGAATAGTTATGGCACAATGCAGAAAACGCGTTTTCAGCTTGAGCTAAGGTGGGTTCCAGAACGCCAAACATAAAAATGTTGATAACTTTGGAAAAACACTTCAGACAGCTTAGATTTGATGTGCAAATACTAGAAAGACCCTATCTGCTATAGTGGGAGGCGAACATTTCACGTTCTGAACCTTCCCTGAAAAGTTATGGCACAATGCAGAAAACGCGTTTTCAGCCTGAGATTAGGTGGGTTCCAGAACGCCAAACATAAAAATGTTGATAACTTTGGAAAAACACTTCAGACAGCTTAGATTTGATGTGCAACTACTAGAAAGACCATTTCTGCTAGAGTGGGATGTTAAAATTTCATGTTCTTAAGCTTCCCTGCAAAGTTATGGCAAAATATGTAAAACGCGTTTTCAGACTGAGATAAGGTGGGTTCCGGAACGCCAAACATAAAAATGTTGATAACTTTAGAAAAACACTTCAAGACAGCTTAGATTTGATGTGCAACTACTAGAATGACCTTTTCTGCTATAATGGGAGGTTAAAATTTCATGTTCTGAAGCTTCCCTGCAAAGTTATGGCACAATGCAGAAAACACGTTTTCAGCCGGAGATATGGTCGATTCCGAAACGCCAAACATAAAAATGTTGATAACTTTGGAAAAACACTTTTGACAGCTTAGATTTGATGTGCAACTACTAGAAAGACCCTTTCTACTATAATGGGAGGTTCAAATTTCATTTTCTGAAGCTTCCCTGCAAAGTTATGGCACAATGCAGAAAACGCGTTTTCAGCCTGAGATAAGGTCGATTCCGGAACGCCAAACATAAAAATGTTGATAACTTTGGAAAAACACTTCAGACAGCTTAGATTTGATGTGCATCTACTAGAAAGACCCTTTCTGCTATAGTGGGAGGTGAAATTTTCATGTTCTGGAGCTTCCCTGCAAAGTTATGGCACAATGCAGAAAACGCGTTTTCGGCCTGAGATAAGGTCGATTCAGGAACACCAAACATAAAAATGTTGAAAACTTTCGAAAAACACTTCAGACAGCTTAGATTTGATGTGCAACTACTAGAAAGACCATTTCTGCTATAGTGGGATGTTAAAATTTCAAGTTCTTAAGCTTCCCTGCAAAGTTATGGCAAAATATGTAAAACGCGTTTTCGGCCTGAGATAAGGTCGATTCAGGAACACCAAACATAAAAATGTTGAAAACTTTCGAAAAACACTTCAGACAGCTTAGATTTGATGTGCATCTATGAGAAAGACCCTTTCTGCTCTAGTGGGAGGTGAAAATTTCATGTTCTGAAGCTTCCCTGCAAAGTTATGGCACAATTAAGAAAACGCGTTTTCAGCTTGAGATAAGGTGGGTTCCAGAACGCCAAACATAAAAATGTTGATAACTTTGGAAAAACACTTCAGACAGCTTAGATTTGATGTGCAAATACTAGAAAGACCCTATCTGCTATAGTGGGAGGCGAACATTTCATGTTCTGAAGCTTCCCTGAATAGTTATGGCACAATGCAGAAAACGCGTTTTCAGCTTGAGCTAAGGTGGGTTCCAGAACGCCAAACATAAAAATGTTGATAACTTTGGAAAAACACTTCAGACAGCTTAGATTTGATGTGCAAATACTAGAAAGACCCTATCTGCTATAGTGGGAGGCGAACATTTCACATTCTGAACCTTCCCTGAAAAGTTATGGCACAATGCAGAAAACGCGTTTTCAGCCTGAGATTAGGTGGGTTCCAGAACGCCAAACATAAAAATGTTGATAACTTTGGAAAAACACTTCAGAAAGCTTAGATTTGATGTGCAACTACTAGAAAGACCCTTTCTGCTACAGTGGGAGTTGAAAATTTCATGTTCTGAAGCTTCCCTGCAAAGTTATGCCACAATGCAGGAAACGCGTTTTCAGCCTGAGATAAGGTCGATTCCGAAACGCCAAACATAAGAATGTTGATAACTTTGGAAAAACACTTCAGACAACTTAGATTTGATGTGCAACTACTAGAAATACCCTTTCTGCTATAGTGGGATGTTAAAATTTCATGTTCTGAAGCTTCCCTCAAAGTTATGGCAAAATATGTAAAACGCGTTTTCAGTCTGAAATATGGTGGGTTCCGGAACGCCAAACATAAGAATGTTGATAACTTTGGAAAAACACTTCAGACAACTTAGATTTGATGTGAAACTACTAGAAATACCCTTTCTGCTATAGTGGGAGGAGAAAATTTCATGTTCTGAAGTCTCCCTGCAAAGCTATAGCACAATGCAGAAAACGCGTTTTCAGCCTGAGATAAGGTGGGTTCCAGTCGCCAAACATAAAAATGTTGATAACTTTGGAAAAACACTTCAGACAGCTTAGATTTGCTCTGCAACTACTAGAAAGACCCTTTCTGCTGTAGTGGGAGGTGAAAATTTCATGTTCTGAAGCTTCCCTGAAAAGTTATGGCACAATGCAGAAAACGTGTTTTCAGCCTGAGATAAGGTGGGTTCCAGAACGCCAAACATAAAAATGTTGATAACTTTGGAAAAACACTTCAGACAGCTTAGATTTGATGTGCAACTACTAGAAAGACCCTATCTGCTATAGTGGGAGGCGAACATTTCATGTTCTGAAGCTTCCCTGCAAAGTTATGGCACAATGCGTAAAACGCGTTTTCAGCCTGAGATAAGGTGGGTTCCGGAACGCCAAACATAAAAATGTTGATAACTTTAGAAAAACACGTCAAGACAGCTTAGATTTGATGTGCAACTACTAGAATGACCTTTTCTGCTATAATGGAAGGTTAAAATTTCATGTTATGAAGCTTCCCTGCAAAGTTATGGCACAATGCAGAAAACACGTTTTCAGCCGGAGATAAGGTCGATTCCGAAACGCCAAACATAAAAATGTTGATAACTTTGGAAAAACACTTTCGACAGCTTAGATTTGATGTGCAACTACTAGAAAGACCCTTTCTGCTATAGTGGGAGGTTAGAATTTCATTTTCTGAAGCTTCCCTGCAAAGTTATGGCACAATGCGTGAAACGCGTTTTCAGCCTGAGCTGAGGTTGATTTCAGAACGCCAAACATAAAAATGTTGAGAACTTTAGAAAAACACTTCAGACAGCTAAGATTTGATGTGCAACTACTAGAAAGACCCATTCTGCTATAGTGGGAGGTTAAAATTTCATGTTCTGAAGCTTCCCTGCAAAGTTATGGCACAATGCAGAAAACGCGTTTTCAGCCTGAGATAAGGTCAATTCCGGAACGCCAAACATAAAAATGTTGATAACTTTGGAAAAACACTTCAGACAGCTTAGATTTGATGTGCATCTACTAGAAAGACCCTTTCTGCTATAGTGGGAGGTGAAATTTTCATGTTCTGAAGCTTCCCTGCAAAGTTATGGCACAATGCAGAAAACCCGTTTTCGGCCTGAAATAAGGTCGATTCAGGAACACCAAACATAAAAATGTTGAAAACTTTCGAAAAACACTTCAGACAGCGTAGATTTGATGTGCAACTACGAGAAAGACCCTTTCTGCTATAGTGGGATGTGAAAATTTCATGTTCTGAAGCTTCCCTGCAAAGTTATGGCACAATGCAGAAAACCTGTTTTCAGCCTGAGATAAGGTGGGTTCCGGAACACCAAACATAAAAATGTTGATAACTTTGGAAAAACACTTCAGACAGCTTAGATATGATGTGCAACTACTAGAAAGACCCTTTCGGCTATTGTGGGAGGTGAAAATTTCATGTTCTGAAGCTTCCCTGCAAAGTTATGGCACAATGCGTAAAACGCGTTTTCAGCCTGACATAAGGTCGATTCCGGAATGCCAAACAAAAAAATGTTGATAACTTTGGAAAAACACTTCAGACAGCTTAGATTTGATGTGCAACTACTGGAAAGACCCTTTCTGCTACAGTGGGAGGTTAAAATTTCATGTTCTGAAGCTTCCCTGCAAAGTTATGGCACAATGCAGAAAACGCGTTTTCAGCCTGAGATAAGGGGGGTTCCGGAACGCCAAACATAAAAATGTTGATAACTTTCGAAAAACACTACAGACAGCTTAGATTTGATGTGCAACTACTAGAAAGACCCTTTCTGCTATAGTGGGAGATGAACATTTCATGTTCTGAAGCTTCCCTGCAAAGTTATGGGACAATGCAGAAAACGATTTTTCATCCTGTTATAAGGTCGATTCCGGAACGCCAAACATAAAAATGTTGATAACTTTAGAAAAACACTTCAAGACAGCTTAGATTTGATGTGCAACTACTAGAATGACCTTTTCTGCCATAGTGGGAGGTTAAAATTTCATGTTCTGAAGCTTCCCTGCAAAGTTATGGCACAATGCAGAAAACGCGTTTTCAGCCGGAGATAAGGTCGATTCCGAAACGCCAAACATAAAAATTTTGATAACTTTGGAAAAACACTTTCGACAGCTTAGATTTGATGTGCAACTACTAGAAAGACCCTTTCTGCTATAGTGGGAGGTTAAAATTTCATGTTCTGAAGCTTCCCTGCAAAGTTATGGCACAATGCAGAAAACGCGTTTTCAGCCTGAGATAAGGTCGATTCCGGAACGCCAAACATAAAAATGTTGATAACTTTCGAAAAACACTTCAGACAGCTTAGATTTGATGTGCAACTGCGAGAAAGACCCATTCTGCTCTAGAGGGAGGTGAAAATTTCATGTTCTGAAGCTTCCCTGCAAAGTTATGGCACAATGAAGAAAACGCGTTTTCAGCCTGAGATAAGGTGGGTACCAGAACGCCAAACATAAAAATGTTGATAACTTTGGAAATACACTTCAGAAAGCTTAGATTTGATGATCAACTACTAGAAATACCCTTTCTGCTATAGTGGGATGTTAAAATTTCATGTTCTGAAGCTTCCCTCAAAGTTATGGCAAAATATGTAAAACGCGTTTTCAGGCTGAAATAAGGTGGGTTCCGGAACGCCAAACATAAGAATGTTGATAACTTTGGAAAAACACTTCAGACAACTTAGATTTGATGTGCAACTACTAGAAATACCCTTTCTGCTATAGTGAGAGGAGAAAATTTCATGTTCTGAAGTCTACCTGCAAAGTTATGGCACAATGCAGAAAACGCGTTTTCAGCCTGAGATAAGGTGGGTTCCAGAACGCCAAACATAAAAATGTTGATAACTTTGGAAAAACACTTCAGACAGCTTAGATTTGTTCTGCAACTACTAGAAAGACCCTTTCTGCTGTAGTGGGAGGTGAAAATTTCATGTTCTGAAGCTTCCCTGCAAAGTGATGGCACAATGCAGAAAACGTGTTTTCAGCCTGAGATAAGGTGGGTTCCAGAACGCCAAACATAAAAATGTTGATAACTTTGGGAAAACACTTCAGACAGCTTAGATTTGATGTGCAACTACTAGAAAGATCCTGTCTGCTATAGTGGGAGGCGAACATTTTATGTTCTGAAGCTTCCCTGCACAGTTATGGCACAATGCGTAAAACGCGTTTTCAGCCTGAGATAAGGTTGATTCCGGAACGCCAAACATAAGAATGTCGATAACTTTGGAAAAACACTTCAGACAGCTTAGATTTGATGTGCAACTACTAGAAAGACCCTGTCTGCTATAGTGGGAGGCGAACATTTTATGTTCTGAAGCTTCCCTGCACAGTTATGGCACAATGCGTAAAACGCCTTTTCAGCCTGAGATAAGGTGGGTTCCGGAACGCCAAACATAAAAATGTTGATAACTTTAGAAAAACACTTCAAGACAGCTTAGATTTGATGTGCAACTACTAGAATGACCTTTTGTGCCATAATGGGAGGTTAAAATTTCATGTTCTGAAGCTTCCCTGCAAAGTTATGGCACAATGCAGAAAACGCGTTTTCAGCCTGAGATAAGGTGGGTTCCGGAACGCCAAACATAAAAATGTTGATAACTTTGGAAAAACACTTTCGACAGCTTAGATTTGATGTGCAACTACTAGAAAGACCCTTTCTGCTATAGTGGTAGGTTAAAATTTCATTTTCTGAAGCTTCCCTGCAAAGTTATGGCACAATGCGTTAAACGCGTTTTCAGCCTGAGATGAGGTTGATTTCAGAACGCCAAACATAAAAATGTTGATAACTTTGGAAAAACACTTCAGACAGCTTAGATTTGATGTGCAACTACTAGAATGACCTTTTCTGCTATAATGGGAGGTTAAAATTTCATGATCTGAAGCTTCCCTGCAAAGTTATGGCACAATGCAGAAAACGCGTTTTAAGCCGGAGATAAGGTCGATTCCGAAACGCCAAACATAAAAATGTTGATAACTTTGGAAAAACACTTTCGACAGCTTAGATTTGATGTGCAACTACTGGAAAGACCCTTTCTGCTATAGTGGGAGGTGAAACTTTCATGTTCTGAAGCTTCCCTGCAAACTTATGGCACAATGCGTTAAACGCGTTTTCAGCCTAAGATGAGGTTGATTTCAGAACGCCAAACATAAAAATGTTGAGAACTTTGGAAAAACACTTCAGACAGCTTAGATTTGATGTGCAACTACTAGAAATACCCTTTCTGCTAAAGTGGGAGGAGAAAATTTCATGTTCTGAAGTCTCCCTACAAAGTTATGGCACAATGCAGAAAACGCGTTTTCATCCTGAGATAAGGTGGGTTCCAGAACGCCAAACATAAAAATGTTGATAACTTTGCAAAAACACTTCAGACAGCTTAGATTTGTTCTGCAACTACTAGAAAGACCCTTTCTGCTGTAGTGGGAGGTGAAAATTTCATGTTCTGAAGCTTTCCTGCAAAGTTATGGCACAATGCGTAAAACGCGTTTTCAGCTTGAGATAAGGTTGATTCCGGATCGCCAAACATAAGAATGTTGATAACTTTGGAAAAACACTTCAGACAGCTTAGATTTGATGTGCAATTACTAGAAAGACCCTTTCTGCTATAGTGGGATGTCAAAATTTCATGTTCTGAAGCTTCCCTGCAAAGTTATGGCAAAATATGTAAAAGGCATTTTCAGCCTGAGATAAGGTTGTTTCTGGAACGCCAAACATAAGCTTCCCTGCAAAGTTATGGCACAATGCAGAAAACGCGTTTTCAGCCTGAGATAAGGTGGGTTCCAGAACGCCAAACATAAAAATGTTGATAACTTTGGAAAAACACTTCAGACAGCTTAGATTTGATGTGCAACTCCTCGAAAGACCCTTTCTGCTATTGTGGGAGTTGAAAATTTCATGTTCTGAAGCTTTCCTGCAAAAGTATGGCACAATGCATAAAACGCGTTTTCAGCCTCAGATAAGGTTGATTCCGGAACGCCAAACATAAGAATGTTGATAACTTTGGAAAAACACTTCAGACAGCTTAGATTTGATGTGCAACTACTAGAAAGACCCTTTCTGCTATAGTTGGAGGTGAAAATTTCATGTTCTGAATTTTCCCTGCAAAGTTATGGCACAATGCAGAAAACACGTTTTCAGTCTGAGAGAAGGTTGATTCCGGAACGCCAAACATAAGAATGTTGATAACTTTGGAAAAACACTTCAGACAACTTAGATTTTATGTGCAACTACTAGAAAGACCCTTTCTCCTATAGTGGGATGTTAAAAATTCATGTTCTGAAACTTCCCTGCAAAGTTATGGCACAATGCAGAAAACGCGTTTTCAGCCTGAGATAAGGTGGGTTCCAGAACGCCAAACATAAAAATGTTGATAACTTAGGAAAAACACTTCAGACAGCTTAGATTTGATGTGCAACTCCTCGAAAGACCCTATCTGCTATAATGGGAGGCGAACATTTCATGTTCTGAAGCATCCCTGCAAAGTTATGCAACAATGCAGGAAACGCGTTTTCAGCCAGAGATTAGGTGGGTTCCAGAACGCCAAACATAAAAATGTTGATAACTTTGGAAAATCACTTCAGACAGCTTAGATTTGATGTGCAACTACTAGAAAGACCCGTTTAGCTACAGTGGGAGGTGAAAATGTCATGTTCTGAAGCTTCCCTGCAAAGTTATGGCACATTGCAGAAAACGCATTTTCAGCCTGAGATAAGGTCGATTCAGGAACGCCAAACATAAAAATGTTGAAAACTTTGGAAAAACACTTCAGACAGCTAAGATTTGATGTGCAAGTACGAGAAAGACCCTTTGTGCTATAATGGGAATTGAAAATTTCATGTTCTGAAGCTTTCCTCCAAAGTTATGCCACAATGCAGAAAACGCGCTCACAGCCTGAGATAAGGTGGGTTCCGGAACGCCAAACATAAAAATGTTGATAACTTTGGAAAAACACTTCAGACAGCTTAGATTCGATGTGCAACTACTCGAAAGACCCTTTCTGCTACAGTGGGAGGTGAAAATTTCATGTTCTGAAGCATCCCTGCAAAGTTATGGCACAATGCAGGAAACGCGTTTTCAGCCTGAGATAAGGTCGATTCCGGAAAGCCAAACATAAAAATATTGATAACTTTGGAAAAACACTTCAGACAGCTTAGATTTGATGTGCAACTACTAGAAAGACCCTTTCTGCTATAGTGGGAGTTGAAAATTTCATGTTCTGAAGCTTTCCTGCAAAGTTATGGCACAATGCGTAAAACGCGTTTTCAGCCTGAGATTAGGTGGGTTCCAGAACGCCAAACATAAAAATGTTGATAACTTTCGAAAAACACTTCAGACAGCTTAGATTTGATGTGCAACTACTAGAAAGAACCTTTCTGCTATAGTTGGACGTGAAAATTTCATGTTCTGAAGTTTCCCTGCAAAGTTATGGCACAATGCAGAAAACACGTTTTCAGTCTGCGATAAGGTTGATTCCGGAACGCCAAACATAAAAATATTGATAACTTTGGAAAAACACTTCAGACAGCTTAGATTTGATGTGAAACTACTAGAAAGACCCTTTCTGCTATAGTGGGAGTTGAAAATTTCATGTTCTGAAGCTTTCCTGCAAAGTTATGGCACAATGCGTAAAACGCGTTTTCAGCCTCAGATAAGGTTGATTCCGGAACGCCAAACATAAGAATGTTGATAACTTTCGAAAAACACTTCAGACAGCTTAGATTTGATGTGCAACTACTAGAAAGACCCTTTCTGCTATAGTGGGAGGTAAAAATTTCATTTTCTGAAGCTTCCCTGCAAAGTTATGGCACAATGCAGAAAACGCGTTTTCAGCCTGAGATTAGGTGGGTTCCAGAACGCCAAACATAAAAATGTTGATAACTTTCGAAAAACACTTCAGACAGCTTAGATTTGATGTGCAACTACTAGAAAGAACCTTTCTGCTATAGTTGGACGTGAAAATTTCATGTTCTGAAGTTTCCCTGCAAAGTTATGGCACAATGCAGAAAACACGTTTTCAGTCTGCGATAAGGTTGATTCCGGAACGCCAAACATAAAAATATTGATACCTTTGGAAAAACACTTCAGACAGCTTAGATTTGATGTGAAACTACTAGAAAGACCCTTTCTGCTCTAGTGGGAGTTGAAAATTTCATGTTCTGAAGCTTTCCTGCAAAGTTATGGCACAATGCGTAAAACGCGTTTTCAGCCTCAGATAAGGTTGATTCCGGAACGCCAAACATAAGAATGTTGATAACTTTGGAAAAACACTTCAGACAGCTTAGATTTGATGTGCAACTACTAGAAAGACACTTTCTGCTATAGTGGGAGGAGAAAATTTCATGTTCTGAAGCTTCCCTGCAAAGTTATGGCACAATGCAGAAAACGCGTTTCCAGCCTGAGATAAGGTGGGTTCCAGAACGCCAAACATAAAAATGTTGATAACTTTGGAAAAACACTTCAGACAGCATAGATTTGATGTGCAACTACTAGAAAGACCCTTTTAGCTACAGTGGGAGGTGAAAATTTCATGTTCTGAAGCTTCCCTGCAAAGTTATGCCACAATGCAGGAAATGCGTTTTCAGCCTGAGATAAGGTCGATTCCGAAACGCCAAACATAAAAATATTGACAACTTTGGAAAAACACTTCAGACAGCTTAGATTTGATGTGCAACTACTAGAAAGACCCTTTCTGCCATAGTGGGATGTTAAAATTTCATGTTCTGAAGCTTCCCTGCAAAGTTATGGCAAAATATGTAAAACACGGTTTTCAGCCTGAGATAAGATTGATTTCAGAACGCCATACATAAAAATGTTCAGAACTTTGGAAAAACACTTCAGACTGCTAAGATTTGATGTGCAACTACTAGAAATACCCTTTCTGCTATAGTGGGAGGAGAAAATTTCATGTTCTGAAGTCTCCCTGCAAAGTTACGGCACAATGCAGAAAACGCGTTTTCAGCCTGAGATAAGGTGGGTTCCAGAACGACAAACATAAAAATGTTGATAACTTTGGAAAAACACTTCAGACAGCTTAGATTTGATGTACAACTACTAGAATGACCCTTTCTGCTATAGTGGGAGGTTAAAACTTCATGTTCTCAAGCTTCCCTGCAAAGTTATGGCACAATGCAGAAAACGCATTTTCAGCCGGAGATAAGGTCGATTCTGGAATGCCAAACATAAAAATGTTGATAACTTTGGAAAAAAAACATTTCAGACAGCTTAGATTTGATGTGCAACTACTCGAAAGACCCTTTCTGCTATCGTGGGAGGTGAAAATTTCATGTTCTGAAGCTTCCCTGCAAAGTTGTGGCACAATGCAGAAAACGCATTTTCAGCCTGAGAAAAGGTGGGTTCCGGAACGCCAAACATAAAAATGTTGATAACTTTGGAAAAACACTTCAGACAGCTTAGATTTGATGTGCAACTACTATAAAGACCCTTTCTGCTATTGTGGGAGGTGAAAATTTCTTGTTCTGAAGCTTCCCTGCAAAGTTATGGCACAATGCAGAAAATGCGTTTTCAGCCTCACATAAGGTCGATTCTGGTACGCCAAACATAAAAATGTTGATAACTTTGGAAAAACACTTCAGACAGCTTAGATTTGATGTGCAACTACTAGAGAGACCCTTTCTGCTATAGTGGGAGGTGAACATTTCATGTTCTGAAGCTTCCCTGCAAAGTTATGGCACAATGCAGAAAACGCGTTTTCAGCCTGAGATAAGGTTGATTCCGGAACGGCAAACATAAAAATGTTGATAACTTTGGAAAAACACTTCAGACAGCTTAGATTTGATGTGCAACTACTAGAAAGACCCTTTCTGCTATAGTGGGAGGTGAAAATTTCATGTTCTGAAGCTTCCCTGCAAAGTTGTGGCACAATGCAGAAAACGCATTTTCAACCTGAGAAAAGGTGGGTTCCGGAACGCCAAACATAAAAATGTTGATAACTTTGGAAAAACACTTCAGACAGCTTAGATTTGATGTGCAACTACTAGAGAGACCCTTTCTGCTATAGTGGGAGGTGAACATTTCATGTTCTGAAGCTTCCCTGCAAAGTTATGGCACAATGCAGAAAACGCGTTTTCAGCCTGAGATAAGGTTGATTCCGGAACGCCAAACATAAAAATGTTGATAACTTTGGAAAAACACTTCAAACAGCTTGGATTGGATGTGCAACTACTAGAAAGACCCTTTCTGCTATAGTGGGATGTTGAAATGTCATGTTCTGAAGCTTCCCTGCAAAGTTATGGCACAATGCAGAAAACGCGTTTTCAGCATGAGACAAGGTCAATTACGGAACGCCAAACATAAAAATATGATAACTTTGAAAAAACACTTCAGACAGCTTAGATTTGATGTGCAACTACTAGAAAGACCCTTTCTGCTATAGTGGGAGGTGAAAATTTCATGTTCTGAAGTTTCCCTGGAAAGTTATGGCACAATGCAGAAAACGCGTTTTCAGCCAGAGATAAGGTCGATTCTGGAATGCCAAACATAAAAATGTTGATAACTTTGGAAAAACACTTCAGACAGCTTAGATTTGACGTGCAACTACTAGAAAGACCCTTTCTGCTGTAGTGGGAGTTGAAAATTTCATGTTTTGAAGCTTCCCTGCAAAGTTATGGCACAATGCAGAAAACGTGTTTTCAGCCTGAGATGAGGTCGATTAAGGAAAGCCAAATATAAAAATGTTGAAAACTATCGAAAAACACTTCAGACAGCTTAGATTTGATGTGCAAGTAGGAGAAAAACCCTTTCTGCTTTAGTGGGAATTGAAAATTTCATGTTCTGAAGCTTTCCTGCAAAGTTATGGCGCAATGCGTAAAACGCGTTTTCAGCCTGAGATAAGGTTGATTCAGGAACGCCAAACATAAAAATGTTTATAACTTTGGAAAAACACTTCAGACAGCTTAGATTTTATGTGCAACTACTAGAAAGACCCTTTCTGCTATAGTGGGATATGAAAATTTCGTGTTCTGAAGATTCCCTGCAAAGTTATGGCAGAATGCGTAAATCGCGTATTCAGCTTCAGATAAGATCGATTCCGGCACGCCAAACATAAAAATGTTGATAACTTTGAAAAAACACTTCAGACAGCTTAGATTTGATGTGCAACTACTAGAAAGACCCTTTCTGCTATAGTGGGAGGTGAAAATTTAATATTCTGCAGCTTTCCTGCAAAGTGATGGCACAATGCTGAAAACGCGTTTTCAGCCTGAGATAAGGTTGATTCCGAAACGCCATACATAAGAATGTTGATAACTTTGGAAAAACACTTCAGACAGCTTAGATTTGATGTGCAACTATTAGAAAAACCCTTTCAGCTATAGTGGGAGGTGAACATTTCATGTTCTGAAGCTTCCCTGAGAAGTTATGGCACAATGCGTAAAACGCGTTTTCAGCCTGAGATAAGGTCGATTCCGGAAAGCCAAACATAAAAATGTTGATAAGTTTAGAAAAACACTTCAGACAGCTTAGATTTGATGTGCAACTACTGGAAAAAGCCTTTCTGCTATAGTGGGAGTTGAAAATTTCATGTTCTGAAGCTTTCCTGCAAAGTTATGGCACAATGCGTCAAACGCGATTTCAGCCTGAGACAAGGTTGATTCCGGAACGCCAAACATTAAAATGTTTATAACATTGGAAATACACTTCAGACAGCTTAGATTGGATGTGCAACTACTAGAAAGACCCTTTCTGCTATAGTGGGATGTGAAAATGTCATGTTCCGAAGCTTCCCTGCAAAGTTATGCCACAAAGCAGAAAACGCGTTTTCAGCCTGAGATAAGGTGGGTTCCGGAACGCCAAACAAAAAAATGTTGATAACTTTCGAAAAACACATCAGACAGCTTAGTTTGATGTGCAACTACTAGAAAGACCCTTTCTGCTATAGTGGGAGGTGAAAATGTCAAGTTCTGAAGCTTCCCTGCAAAGTTATCGCACAATGCAGAAAAGGCGTTTTCAATAAGGTGCGATCCGGAACGCTTAACATAAAAATGTTGATAACTTTGGAAAAACACTTCAGACAGCTCAGATTTGATGTGCAACTACTAGAAAGACCCCTTCTGCTATAGTGGGAGTTGAAAATTTCATGTTTTGAAGCTTCCCAGCAAAGTTATGGCACATTGCAGAAAACGCGTTTTCAGCCTGAGATAAGATCAATTCAGGAACGCCAAACATAAAAATGTTGAAAACTTTCAAAAAACTCTTCAGACAGCTTAGATTTGATGTGCAAGTATGAGAAAGACCCTTTCTGTTATAATGGGAATTGAAAATTTTCTTGTTCTGAAGCTTCCCTCCAAAGTTATGAAACAATGTGTAAAAGGCGTTTTCAGCCTGAGATAAGATCGATTCCGGAACGCCAAACATAAAAATGTTGATAACTTCGGAAAAACACATCAGTCAGCTTAGATTTGACGTGCAACTACGAGAAAGACCCTTTCTGCTTTAGTGGGATGTGAAAATGTAATGTTCTGAAGCTTTATGCAAAGTTATGGCACAATGCGTAAAACGCGTTTTCAGCCTGAGATAAGGTCGATTCCGGAACGCCAAACTTAAAAATGTTGATAACTTTGGAAAAACACTTCAGACAGCTTAGATTTGATGTGCAACTACTAGAGAGACCCTTTCTGCTATAGTGGGAGGTCAACATTTCATGTTCTGAAGCTTCCCTGCAAAGTTATGGCACAATGCAGAAAACGCGTTTTCAGCCTGAGATAAGGTTGATTCCGGAACGCCAAACATAAAAATGTTGATAACCTTGGAAAAACACTTCAAACAGCTTAGATTTGATGTGCAACTACCAGAAAGACCCTTTCTGCTATACTGGGAGGTGAAAATTTTATATTCTGCAGCTTTCCTGCAAAGTGATGGCACAATGCTGAAAACGCGTTTTCAGCGAGAGATAAGGTCGATTCCGGAACGCCAAACATAAAAATATGATAACTTTGAAAAAACACTTCAGACAGCTTAGATTTGATGTGCAAGTATGAGAAAGACCCTTTCTGTTATAATGGGAATTGAAAATTTCATGTTCTGAAGCTTCCCTCCAAAGTTATGGCACAATGCAAAAAAAGCGTTTACAGCCTGAGATAAGGTCGATTCCGGAATGCCAAACATAAAAATGTTGATAACTTTGGAAGAACACTTCAGACAGCTTAGATTTGATGTGCAACTACTAGAAAGACCCATTCTGCTATAGTGGGAGTTGAAAATTTCATGTTCTGAAACTTCCCTGCAAAGTTATGGCCCATTGCAGAAAACGCATTTTCAGCCTGAGATAAGGTCGATTCAGGAACGCCAAACATAAAAATGTTCAAAACTTTCAAAAAACACTTCAGACAGCAAAGATTTGATGTGCAAGTACGAGAAAGACCCTTTCTGCTATAATGGGAATTGAAAATTTCATGTTCTGAAGCTTTCCTCCAAAGTTATGCCACAATGCAGAAAACGCGCTCACAGCCTGAGATAAGGTGGGTTCCGGAACGCCAAACATAAAAATGTTGATAACTTTGGAAAAACACTTCAGACAGCTTAGATTTGATGTGCAACTACTAGAAAGACCCTTTCTGCTATAGTGGGAGGTGAAAATTTTATGTTCTCAACCTTCCCGGCAAAGTTATGAAACAATGTGTAAAAGGCGTTTTCAGCCTGAGATAAGGTTGATTCCGGAACGCCAAACATAAAAATGTTAATAACTTCGGAAAAACACATCAGTCAGCTTAGATTTGATGTGCAACTACTCGAAAGACCCTTTCTGCTACAGTGGGAGGTGAAAATTTCATGTTCTGAAGCATCCCTGCAAAGTTATGACACAATGCAGGAAACGCGTTTTCAGCCTGAGATAAGGTCGATTCCGGAAAGCCAAACATAAAAATATTGATAACTTTGGAAAAACACTTCAGACAGCTTAGATTTGATGTGCAACTACTAGAAAGACCCTTTCTGCTATAGTGGGAGTTGAAAATTTCATGTTCTGAAGCTTTCCTGCAAAGTTATGGCACAATGCGTAAAACGCGTTTTCAGCCTGAGATAAGGTCGATTCCGGAACGCCAAACTTAAAAATGTTGATAACTTTGGAAAAACACTTCAGACAGCTTAGATTTGATGTGCAACTACTAGAGAGACCCTTTCTGCTATAGTGGGAGGTCAACATTTCATGTTCTGAAGCTTCCCTGCAAAGTTATGGCACAATGCAGAAAACGCGTTTTCAGCCTGAGATAAGGTTGATTCCGGAACGCCAAACATAAAAATGTTGATAACCTTGGAAAAACACTTCAAACAGCTTAGATTTGATGTGCAACTACTAGAAAGACCCTTTCTGCTATACTGGGAGGTGAAAATTTTATATTCTGCAGCTTTCCTGCAAAGTGATGGCACAATGCTGAAAACGCGTTTTCAGCGAGAGATAAGGTCGATTCCGGAACGCCAAACATAAAAATATGATAACTTTGAAAAAACACTTCAGACAGCTTAGATTTGATGTGCAAGTATGAGAAAGACCCTTTCTGCTATAGTGGGAGGTAAAAATTTCATGTTCTGAAGCTTCCCTGCAAAGTTATGGCAAAATATGTAAAACGCATTTTCAGCCTGAGATAAGGTTGTTTCTGGAACGCCAAACATAAGCTTCCCTACAAAGTTATGGCACAATGCAGAAAACGCGTTTTCAGCCTGAGATAAGGTGGGTTCCGGAACGCCAAACATAAAAATGTTGATAACTTTGGAAAAACACTTCAGACAGCTTAGATTTGATGTGCAACTACTAGAAAGACACTTTCTGCTATAGTTGGAGGTGAAATTTTCATGTTCTGAAGTTTCCCTGCAAAGTTATGGCACAATGCAGAAAACACGTTTTCAGTCTGAGATAAGCTTGATTCCGGAACGCCAAACATAAGAATGTTGATAACTTTGGAAAAACACTTCAGACAACTTAGATTTTATGTGCAACTACTAGAAAGACCCTTTCTGCTATAGTGGGATGTTAAAATTTCATCTTCTGAAGCTTCCCTGCAAAGTTATGGCAAAATATCTAAAACGCGTTTTCAGGCTGAGATAAGGTGGGTTCCGGAACGCCACACATAAAAATGTTGATAACTTTGGAAAAACACTTCAGACAGCTTAGATTTGATGTGCAACTACTAGAAAGACCCTTTCTGCTATAGTGGGAGTTGAAAATTTCATGTTCTGAAGCTTTCCTGCAAAGTTATGGCACAATGCGTAAAACGCGTTTTCAGCCTGAGATAAGGTCGATTCCGGAACGCCAAACTTAAAAATGTTGATAACTTTGGAAAAACACTTCAGACAGCTTAGATTTGATGTGCAACTACTAGAGAGACCCTTTCTGCTATAGTGGGAGGTCAACATTTCATGTTCTGAAGCTTCCCTGCAAAGTTATGGCACAATGCAGAAAACGCGTTTTCAGCCTGAGATAAGGTTGATTCCGGAACGCCAAACATAAAAATGTTGATAACCTTGGAAAAACACTTCAAACAGCTTAGATTTGATGTGCAACTACTAGAAAGACCCTTTCTGCTATACTGGGAGGTGAAAATTTTATATTCTGCAGCTTTCCTGCAAAGTGATGGCACAATGCTGAAAACGCGTTTTCAGCGAGAGATAAGGTCGATTCCGGAACGCCAAACATAAAAATATGATAACTTTGAAAAAACACTTCAGACAGCTTAGATTTGATGTGCAAGTATGAGAAAGACCCTTTCTGCTATAGTGGGAGGTAAAAATTTCATGTTCTGAAGCTTCCCTGCAAAGTTATGGCAAAATATGTAAAACGCATTTTCAGCCTGAGATAAGGTTGTTTCTGGAACGCCAAACATAAGCTTCCCTACAAAGTTATGGCACAATGCAGAAAACGCGTTTTCAGCCTGAGATAAGGTGGGTTCCGGAACGCCAAACATAAAAATGTTGATAACTTTGGAAAAACACTTCAGACAGCTTAGATTTGATGTGCAACTACTAGAAAGACACTTTCTGCTATAGTTGGAGGTGAAATTTTCATGTTCTGAAGTTTCCCTGCAAAGTTATGGCACAATGCAGAAAACACGTTTTCAGTCTGAGATAAGCTTGATTCCGGAACGCCAAACATAAGAATGTTGATAACTTTGGAAAAACACTTCAGACAACTTAGATTTTATGTGCAACTACTAGAAAGACCCTTTCTGCTATAGTGGGATGTTAAAATTTCATCTTCTGAAGCTTCCCTGCAAAGTTATGGCAAAATATCTAAAACGCGTTTTCAGGCTGAGATAAGGTGGGTTCCGGAACGCCACACATAAAAATGTTGATAACTTTGGAAAAACACTTCAGACAGCTTAGATTTGATGTGCAACTACTAGAAAGACCCATTCTGCTATAGTGGGAGTTGAAAATTTCATGTTCTGAAACTTCCCTGCAAAGTTATGGCACATTGCAGAAAACGCATTTTCAGCCTGAGATAAGGTCGATTCAGGAACGCCAAACATAAAAATGTTGAAAACTTTCAAAAAACACTTCAGACAGCTAAGATTTGATGTGCAAGTACGAGAAAGACCCTTTCTGCTATAATGGGAGTTGAAAATTTGATGTTCTGAAGCTTTCCTGCAAAGTTATGGCACAATGCGTAAAACGCGTTTTCAGCCTGAGATAAGGTTGATTCCGGATCGCCAAACATAAGAATGTTGATAACTTTGGAAAAACACTTCAGACAGCTTAGATTTGATGTGCAACTACTAGAAAGACCCTATCTGCTATAGTGGGATGTCAAAATTTCATGTTCTGAAGCTTCCCTGCAAAGTTATGGCAAAATATGTAAAACGCATTTTCAGCCTGAGATAAGGTTGTTTCTGGAACGCCAAACATAAGCTTCCCTACAAAGTTATGGCACAATGCAGAAAACGCGTTTTCAGCCTGAGATAAGGTGGATTCCAGAACGCCAAACATAAAAATGTTGATAACTTTGGAAAAACACTTCAGACAGCTTTGATTTGATGTGCAACTCCTCGAAAGACCCTTTCTGCTATAGTGGGAGTTGAAAATTTCATGTTCTGAAGCTTTCCTGCAAAGTTATGGCACAATGCGTAAAACGCGTTTTCAGCCTCAGATAAGGTTGATTCCGGAACGCCAAACATAAGAATGTTGATAACTTTGGAAAAACACTTCAGACAGCTTAGATTTGATGTGAAACTACTAGAAAGACCCTTTCTGCTATAGTTGGAGGTGAAAATTTCATGTTCTGAAGTTTCCCTGCAAAGTTATGGCACAATGCAGAAAACACGTTTTCAGTCTGAGATAAGGTTGATTCCCGAACGCCAAACATAAGAATGTTGATAACTTTGGAAAAACACTTCAGACAACTTAGATTTTATGTGCAACTACTAGAAAGACCCTTTCTGCTATAGTGGGATGTTAAAATTTCATCTTCTGAAGCTTCCCTGCAAAGTTATGGCAAAATATGTAAAACGCGTTTTCAGGCTGAGATAACGTGGGTTCCGGAGCGCCACACATAAAAATGTTGATAACTTTGGAAAAACACTTCAGACAGCTTAGATTTGATGTGCAACTACTAGAAAGACACTTTCTGCTATAGTGGGAGGTGAAAATTTCATGTTCTGAAGCTTCCCTGCAAAGTTATGGCACAATGCAGAAAACGCGTTTTCAACCTGAGATAAGGTGGGTTCCAGAACGCCAAACATAAAAATGTTGATAACTTTGGAAAAACACTTCAGACAGCTTAGATTTGATGTGCAACTCCTCGAAAAACCCTATCTGCTATAGTGGGAGGCGAACATTTCATGTTCTGAAGCATCCCTGCAAAGTTATGCAACAATGCAGGAAACGCGTTTTCAGCCAGAGACTAGGTGGGTTCCAGCACGCCAAACTTAAAAATGTTGATAACTTTGGAAAATCACTTCAGACAGCTTAGATTTGATGTGCAACTACTAGAAAGACCCTTTTAGCTACAGTGGGAGGTGAAAATTTCATGTTCTGAAGCTTCCCTGCAAAGTTATGGCACAATGCAGAAAACGCGTTTTCAGCCTGAGATAAGGTCGATTCCGGAATGCCAAACATAAAAATTTTGATAAATTTGGAAAAACACTTCAGACAGCTTAGATTTGATGTGCAACTACTAGAAAGACCCATTCTGCTATAGTGGGAGTTGAAAATTTCATGTTCTGAAACTTCCCTGCAAAGTTATGGCACATTGCAGAAAACGCATTTTCAGCCTGAGATAAGGTTGATTCCGGATCGCCAAACATAAGAATGTTGATAACTGTGGAAAAACACTTCAGACAGCTTAGATTTGATGTGCAACTACTAGAAAAACCCTTTCTGTTATAGTGGGAGGTGAAAATTTGATGTTCTCAACCTTCCCGGCAAAGTTATGAAACAATGTGTAAAAGGCGTTTTCAGCCTGAGATAAGGTCGATTCCGGAAAGCCAAACATAAAAATATTGATAACTTTGGAAAAACACTTCAGACAGCTTAGATTTGATGTGCAACTGCTAGATAGACCCTTTCTGCTATAGTGGGAGTTGAAAATTTCATGTTCTGAAGCTTTCCTGCAAAGTTATGGCACAATGCGTAAAGCGCGTTTTCAGCCTGAGATAAGGTGGGTTCCGGAACGCCAAACATAAAAATGTTGATAACTTTCGAAAAACACTTCAGACAGCTTAGATTTGATGTGCAACTACTAGAAAGAACCTTTCTGCTTTAGTTGGACGTGAAAATTTAATGTTCTGAAGTTTCCCTGCAAAGTTATGGCACAATGCAGAAAACACGTTTTCAGTCTGCGATAAGGTTGATTCCGGAACGCCAAACATAAGAATGTTGATAACTTTGGAAAAACACTTCAGACAACTTAGATCTGATGTGCAACTATTAGAAATACCCTTTCTGATATAGTGGGAGGTGAAAATTTCATGTTCTGAAGCTTCCCTGCAAAGTTATGGCACAGTGCAGAAAACGCGTTTTCAGCCTGAGATAAGGTGGGTTCCGGAACGCCAAACATAAAAATGTTGATAACTTTGGAAAAACACTTCAGACAGCTTAGATTTGATGTGCAACTACTAGAAAGACACTTTCTGCTATAGTTGGAGGTGAAATTTTCATGTTCTGAAGTTTCCCTGCAAAGTTATGGCACAATGCAGAAAACACGTTTTCAGTCTGAGATAAGCTTGATTCCGGAACGCCAAACATAAGAATGTTGATAACTTTGGAAAAACACTTCAGACAACTTAGATTTTATGTGCAACTACTAGAAAGACCCTTTCTGCTATAGTGGGATGTTAAAATTTCATCTTCTGAAGCTTCCCTGCAAAGTTATGGCAAAATATCTAAAACGCGTTTTCAGGCTGAGATAAGGTGGGTTCCGGAACGCCACACATAAAAATGTTGATAACTTTGGAAAAACACTTCAGACAGCTTAGATTTGATGTGCAACTACTAGAAAGACCCATTCTGCTATAGTGGGAGTTGAAAATTTCATGTTCTGAAACTTCCCTGCAAAGTTATGGCACATTGCAGAAAACGCATTTTCAGCCTGAGATAAGGTCGATTCAGGAACGCCAAACATAAAAATGTTGAAAACTTTCAAAAAACACTTCAGACAGCTAAGATTTGATGTGCAAGTACGAGAAAGACCCTTTCTGCTATAATGGGAGTTGAAAATTTGATGTTCTGAAGCTTTCCTGCAAAGTTATGGCACAATGCGTAAAACGCGTTTTCAGCCTGAGATAAGGTTGATTCCGGATCGCCAAACATAAGAATGTTGATAACTTTGGAAAAACACTTCAGACAGCTTAGATTTGATGTGCAACTACTAGAAAGACCCTATCTGCTATAGTGGGATGTCAAAATTTCATGTTCTGAAGCTTCCCTGCAAAGTTATGGCAAAATATGTAAAACGCATTTTCAGCCTGAGATAAGGTTGTTTCTGGAACGCCAAACATAAGCTTCCCTACAAAGTTATGGCACAATGCAGAAAACGCGTTTTCAGCCTGAGATAAGGTGGATTCCAGAACGCCAAACATAAAAATGTTGATAACTTTGGAAAAACACTTCAGACAGCTTTGATTTGATGTGCAACTCCTCGAAAGACCCTTTCTGCTATAGTGGGAGTTGAAAATTTCATGTTCTGAAGCTTTCCTGCAAAGTTATGGCACAATGCGTAAAACGCGTTTTCAGCCTCAGATAAGGTTGATTCCGGAACGCCAAACATAAGAATGTTGATAACTTTGGAAAAACACTTCAGACAGCTTAGATTTGATGTGAAACTACTAGAAAGACCCTTTCTGCTATAGTTGGAGGTGAAAATTTCATGTTCTGAAGTTTCCCTGCAAAGTTATGGCACAATGCAGAAAACACGTTTTCAGTCTGAGATAAGGTTGATTCCCGAACGCCAAACATAAGAATGTTGATAACTTTGGAAAAACACTTCAGACAACTTAGATTTTATGTGCAACTACTAGAAAGACCCTTTCTGCTATAGTGGGATGTTAAAATTTCATCTTCTGAAGCTTCCCTGCAAAGTTATGGCAAAATATGTAAAACGCGTTTTCAGGCTGAGATAAGGTGGGTTCCGGAGCGCCACACATAAAAATGTTGATAACTTTGGAAAAACACTTCAGACAGCTTAGATTTGATGTGCAACTACTAGAAAGACACTTTCTGCTATAGTGGGAGGTGAAAATTTCATGTTCTGAAGCTTCCCTGCAAAGTTATGGCAAAATATGTAAAACGCGTTTTCAGGCTGAGATAAGGTGGGTTCCGGAGCGCCACACATAAAAATGTTGATAACTTTGGAAAAACACTTCAGACAGCTTAGATTTGATGTGCAACTACTAGAAAGACACTTTCTGCTATAGTGGGAGGTGAAAATTTCATGTTCTGAAGCTTCCCTGCAAAGTTATGGCACAATGCAGAAAACGCGTTTTCAACCTGAGATAAGGTGGGTTCCAGAACGCCAAACATAAAAATGTTGATAACTTTGGAAAAACACTTCAGACAGCTTAGATTTGATGTGCAACTCCTCGAAAAACCCTATCTGCTATAGTGGGAGGCGAACATTTCATGTTCTGAAGCATCCCTGCAAAGTTATGCAACAATGCAGGAAACGCGTTTTCAGCCAGAGACTAGGTGGGTTCCAGCACGCCAAACTTAAAAATGTTGATAACTTTGGAAAATCACTTCAGACAGCTTAGATTTGATGTGCAACTACTAGAAAGACCCTTTTAGCTACAGTGGGAGGTGAAAATTTCATGTTCTGAAGCTTCCCTGCAAAGTTATGGCACAATGCAGAAAACGCGTTTTCAGCCTGAGATAAGGTCGATTCCGGAATGCCAAACATAAAAATTTTGATAAATTTGGAAAAACACTTCAGACAGCTTAGATTTGATGTGCAACTACTAGAAAGACCCATTCTGCTATAGTGGGAGTTGAAAATTTCATGTTCTGAAACTTCCCTGCAAAGTTATGGCACATTGCAGAAAACGCATTTTCAGCCTGAGATAAGGTTGATTCCGGATCGCCAAACATAAGAATGTTGATAACTGTGGAAAAACACTTCAGACAGCTTAGATTTGATGTGCAACTACTAGAAAAACCCTTTCTGTTATAGTGGGAGGTGAAAATTTGATGTTCTCAACCTTCCCGGCAAAGTTATGAAACAATGTGTAAAAGGCGTTTTCAGCCTGAGATAAGGTCGATTCCGGAAAGCCAAACATAAAAATATTGATAACTTTGGAAAAACACTTCAGACAGCTTAGATTTGATGTGCAACTGCTAGATAGACCCTTTCTGCTATAGTGGGAGTTGAAAATTTCATGTTCTGAAGCTTTCCTGCAAAGTTATGGCACAATGCGTAAAGCGCGTTTTCAGCCTGAGATAAGGTGGGTTCCGGAACGCCAAACATAAAAATGTTGATAACTTTCGAAAAACACTTCAGACAGCTTAGATTTGATGTGCAACTACTAGAAAGAACCTTTCTGCTTTAGTTGGACGTGAAAATTTAATGTTCTGAAGTTTCCCTGCAAAGTTATGGCACAATGCAGAAAACACGTTTTCAGTCTGCGATAAGGTTGATTCCGGAACGCCAAACATAAGAATGTTGATAACTTTGGAAAAACACTTCAGACAACTTAGATCTGATGTGCAACTATTAGAAATACCCTTTCTGATATAGTGGGAGGTGAAAATTTCATGTTCTGAAGCTTCCCTGCAAAGTTATGGCACAGTGCAGAAAACGCGTTTTCAGCCTGAGATTAGGTGGGTTCCAGAACGCCAAACATAAAAATGTTGATAACTTTGGAAAAACACTTCAGACAGCTTAGATTTGATGTGCAACTACTAGAAAGACCCTTTTAGCTACAGTGGGAGGTGAAAATTTCATGTTCTAAAGCTTCCCTGCAAAGTTATGCCACAATGCAGGAAATGCGTTTTCAGCCTGAGATAAGGTCGATTCCGAAACGCCAAACATAAAAATATTGATAACTTTGGAAAAACACTTCAGACAGCTTAGATTTGATGTGCAACTACTAGAAAGACCCTTTCTGCTTTAGTGGGATGTGAAAATGTAATGTTCTGAAGCTTTATGCAAAGTTATGGCACAATGCGTAAAACGCGTTTTCAGCCTGAGATAAGGTCGATTCCGGAACGCCAAACATAAAAATGTTGATAACTTTGGAAAAACACTTCAGACAGCTTAGATTTGATGTGCAACTATTAGAAAGACCCTTTCTGCAATAGTGGGAGGTTAAAATTTCATATTCTGAAGTTTCCTGCAAAGTTATGGCACAATGCGTAAAACGCGTTTTCAGCCTGAGATAAGGTCGATTCCGGAACGCCAAACATAAAAATGTTGAAAAGTTTGGAAAAACACCTCAGACAGCTTAGATTTGATGTGCAACTACCAGAAAGACCTTTTCTGCAATGGTGGAAGTTTAAAATTTCATGTTCTGAAGCTTCCTTGCAAAGTTATGGCACAATGCGGAAAACACGTTTTCAGCCTGAGATAAAGTCGATTCCGGAACGCCAAACATAAAAATGTTGATAACTTTGGAAAAACACTTCAGACAGCTTAGATTTGAAGTGAAACTACTAGAAAGACCGTTTCTGCTATTGTGGGAGGTGAAAATTTGATGTTCTGAATCTTCCCAGCAAAGTTATGGCACCATGCGTAAAACGCGTTTACAGCCTGAGATAAGGTTGATTCCCGAATGCCAAGCATAAATCTGTTGATAACTTTGGAAAAACACTTCAGACAGCTTAGATTTGATGTGCAACTACAAGACAGACCCTTTTTGCAATAGCGGGAGGTTAAAATATCATATTCTGAATCTTCCCTGCAAAGTTATAGCACAATGCAGAAAACGCGTTTTCAGCCTGAGATAAGGTGGGTTCCAGAACGCCAAACATAAAAATGTTGATAACTTTGGAAAAACATTTCAGACAGCTTAGATTTGATGTGCAACTACTAGAAAGACCCTTTCTGCCATTGTGGGAGGTGAAAATTTGATGTTCTGCAGCTTCCCTGCAAAGTTATGGCACCATGCGTAAAACGCGTTTTCAGGCTGAGACAAGGTCGATTCTGGAACGCCAAACATAAAAGTGTTGATAACTTCGAAAAGACACTTAAGACAGCTTAGATTCGATGAGCAACTACTAGAAAGACCCTTTCTACTATAGCGGCAGGTGGAAATTTCATGTTCTGAGGCTTCCCTGCAAAGATATGGCACAATGCAGAAAACGCGTTTTCAGCCTGAAATAAGGTCGATTCAGGAACGCCAAACATAAAAAATACGATAACTTTTGAAATACACTTCAGACAGCTTAGATTTGATGTGCAACTACTAGAAAGACCCTTTCTGCTTTAGTGGGATGTGAAAATGTAATGTTCTGAAGCTTTATGCAAAGTTATGGCACAATGCGTAAAACGCGTTTTCAGCCTGAGATAAGGTCGATTCCGGAACGCAAACATAAAAATGTTGATAACTTTGGAAAAACACTTCAGACAGCTTAGATTTGATGTGCAACTATTAGAAAGACCCTATATGCTATAGCGGTAGGTGAAAATTTCATGTTCTGAAGTTTCCCTGCAAAGTTGTGGCACAATGCAGAAAACGCGTTTTCAGCCAGAGATAAGGTCGATTCTGGAATGTCAAACATAAAAATGTGGATAACTTATTAAAGACACTTCAGACAGCTTAGATTAGATGTGCAACTACTAGAAAGGCCCTTTCTACTATAGCGGTAGGTGAAAATTTCTTGTCCTGAGGCTTCCCTGCAAAGTTATGGCACAATGCAGAAAAATCGTTTTCAGACTGAGATAAGGTGGGTTCCAGAACGGCATACATAAAAATGTTGATAACTTTGGAAAAACATTTCAGACAGCTTAGATTTGATCTGCAACTACTCGAAAGACCCTTTCTGCTATAGTGGGAGGTGAAAATTTCATGTTCTGAAGCTTTATGCAAGTTATGGCACAATGCGTAAAACGCGTTTTCAGCCTGAGATAAGGTCGATTCCGGAACGCCAAACATGAAAATGTTGATAACTTTGGAAAAACACATCAGACAGCTTAGATTTGATGTGCAACAACAAGACAGACCCTTTCTGCAATAGTGGGAGGTTAAAATTTCATATTCTGAAGTTTCCTGCAAAGTTATGGCACAATGCGTAAAACGCGTTTTCAGCCTGAGATAAGGTCGATTCCGGAACGCCAAACATGAAAATGTTGATAACTTTGGAAAAACACATCAGACAGCTTAGATTTGATGTGCAACAACAAGACAGACCCTTTCTGCAATAGTGGGAGGTTAAATTTCATATTCTGAAGTTTCCTGCAAAGTTATGGCACAATGCAGAAAACGCGTTTTCAGCTTGAGATAAGGTGGGTTCCCGAACGCCAAACATAAAAATGTTGAAAAGTTTGGAAAAACACTTCAGACAGCTTAGATTTGATGTGCAACTACCAGAAAGACCTTTTCTGCAATGGTGGAAGTTTAAAATTTCATGTTCTGAAGCTTCCTTGAAAAGTTATGGCACAATGCGGAAAACACGTTTTCAGCCTGAGATAAAGTCGATTCCGGAACGCCAAACATAAAAATGTTGATAACTTAGGAAAAACACTTCAGACAGCTTAGAATTCACGTGAAACTACTTGAAAGACCTTTTCTGCTATAGAGGGAGGTGAAAATTTCATGTTCTGAAGCTTTATGCAAAGTTGTGGCACAATGCGTAAAACGCGTTTTCAGCCTGAGATAAGGTCGATTCCGGTACGCCAAACATAAAAGTGTTGATAACTTTGGAAAAACACTTCAGACAGCTTACATTTGATTTGCAACTACTAGAAAGACCGTTTCTGCTATTGTGGGAGGTGAAAATTTGATGTTCTGAATCTTCCCAGCAAAGTTATGGCACCATGCGTAAAACGCGTTTAAAGCCTGAGATAAGGTCGATTCCAGAATGCCAAGCATTAAACTGTTGATAACTTTGGAAAAACATTTCAGACAGATTAGTTTTGATCTGCAACTACTAGAAAGACCCTTTCTGCTATCGTGGGAGGTGAAAATTTCATGTTCTGAAGCTTGATGCAAAGTTATGGGACAATGCGTAAAACGCGTTTTCAGCCTGAGATAAGGTCGATTCCGGAACGCCAAACATTAAAATGTGGATATCTTTGGAAAAACACTTCAGACAGCTTAGATTTGATGTACAACTACTAGAAAGACCTTTTCTGCTATAGCGCAAGTTTAAAATTTCATGTTCTGAAGCTTCCTTGCAAAGTTATGGCACAATGCAGAAAACGCGTTTTCAGCCTGAGATAAGGTCGATTCCGGTACACGAAACATAAAAATATTGATAACTTTGGAAAAACACTTCAGACAGCTTAGCTTTGATGTGCAACTACTAGAAAGTCCCTTTCCCCTATAGTGGGAGTTGAAAATTCGATGTTCTGAAGCTTCCCTGCAAATTTATGGAACAATGCGTTAAACGCGTTTTCAGCCTGAGATAAGGTTGATTCAGGAACGCCAAACATAAAAAAGTTGATAACTTTTGAAATACACTTCAGACAGCTTAGATTTGATGTGCAAGTACTAGAAAGACTCTTTCTGCTATAGTGGGAGGTGAAAATTTCATGTTCTGAAGCTTCCCTGCAAAGTTATGGCACAATGGAGAAAACGCGTTTTCAGCCTGAGATAAGGTGGGTTCCGGAACGCCAAACATAAAAATGTTGATAACTTTGGAAAAACACTTCAGACAGCTTAGATTTGATGTGCAACTACAAGAAAGACCCTTTCTGTAATAGCGGGAGGTTAAAATATCATATTCTGAAGCTTCCCTGCAAAGTTATGGCACAATGCAGAAAACGCGTTTTCAGCCTGAGATAAGGTGGGTTCCAGAACGCCAAACATAAAAATGTTGATAACTTTGGAAAAACATTTAAGACAGCTTAGATTTGATGTGCAACTATTACAAAGACCCTTTCTGCCATTGTGGGAGGTGAAAATTTGATGTTCTGAAGCTTCCCTGCAAAGTTATGGCACCATGCGTAAAACGCGTTTTCAGGCTGAGATAAGGTCGATTCTGGAACGCCAAACATAAAAGTGTTGATAACTTCGAAAAGACACTTAAGACAGCTTAGATTCGATGAGCAACTACTAGAAAGACCCTTTCTACTATTGCGGCAGGTAGAAATTTCATGTTCTGAGGCTTCCCTGCAAAGTTATGGCACAATGCAAAAAACACGTTTTCAGACTGAGATAAGGTGGGGTCCAGAACGCCAAACATAAAAATGTTGATAACTTTGGAAAAACATTTCAGACAGCTTAGATTTGATCTGCAACTACTTGAAAGACCCTTTCTGCTATGGTGGGATGTGAAAATGTAATGTTCTGAAGCTTTATGCAAAGTTATGGCACAATGCGTAAAACACGTTTTCAGCCTGAGATAAAGTCGATTCCGGAACTTCAAACATAAAAATGTTGATAACTTTGGAAAAACACTTCAGACAGCTTAGATTTGATTTGCAATTACTAGAAAGACCCTTTCTGCCATTGTGGGAGGTGAAAATTTCATGTTCTGAAGCTTCACGGCAAAGTTATGGAACAATGCGTAAAACGCGTTTTCAGCCTGTGATAAGGTCGATTCAGGAACGTCAAACATAAAAAAGTTGATAACTTTTGAAATACACTTCAGACCGCTTACATTTGATGTGCAACTACTAGAAAGACCCTTTCTGCTATAGTGGGAGGTGAAAATTTCATGTTCTGAAGCTTCCCTGCAAAGGTATCGCACAATGAAGAAAACGCGTTTTCAGCCTGAGATAAGATGGGTTCCGGAACGCCAAACATAAAAATGTTGATAAGTTTGGAAAAACACTTCAGACCTCTTAGCTTTAATGTGCAACTACTAGAAAGACCCTTTCTGCTATAGTGGGATGTGGAAATTTCATGTTCTGAAGCTTCCCTGCAAAGCTATGGCACAATGCAGAAAACACGTTTTCAGACTGAGATAAGGTGGGTTCCAGAACGCCAAACATAAAAATGTTGATAACTTTGGAAAAACATTTCAGACAGCTTAGATTCGATGTGCAACTACTAGAAAGACCCTCTCTATTATAGCGGGAGGTGAAAATTTCATGTTCTGAAACTTCCCTGCAAAGATAGGGCACAATGCAGAAAACACATTTTCAGACTGAGATAAGGTCAATTCCGGAACGCCAAACATAAACATGTTCATAATTCTGGAAAAACACTTCAGACAGCTTAGATTTGATGTGCAACTACTAGAAAGACCATTTCTGCCATTGTGGGAGGTGAAAATTCGATGTTCTGAAGCTTTCCTGCAAAGTTATGGCACAATGCGTAAAACGCGTTTTCAGCCTGAGATAAGGTTGATTCCGGAACACCAAACATAAAAGTGTTGATAACTTTGGAAAAACAATTCAAACAGCTTCGATTTGATGTGCAACTACTAGAAAGACCCTTTCTGCTATAGTGGGATGTAGAAATTTCATGTTCTGAAGCTTCCCTGCAAAGTTATGGCACAATGCAGAAAACGCGTTGTCAGCCTGAGATAAGGTGGGTTCCAGAACGCCAAACACAAAAATGTTGATAACTTTGGAAAAACAATTCAAACAGCTTCGATTTGATGTGCAACTACTAGAAAGACCCTTTCTGCTACCGTGGGTCGTGGAAATTTCATGTTCTGAAGCTTCCCTGCAAAGTTATGTCACAATGCAGAAAACGCGTTTTCAGCCTCACATAAGGTCAATTCCGGAACGCCAAACATAAAAATGTTAATAACTTCCGAAAAACACTTCAGACAGCTTAGATTTGATGTGCAAGTACTAGAAAGACCATTTCTGCTGTAGTGGGAGGTGAAAATTCGATGTTTTGAAGCTTCCCTGCAAAGTTATGCCACAATGCAGGAAACGCGTTTTCAGCCTGAGATAAGGTCGATTCCGGAACGCCAAACATAAAAATATTGATAACTTTTGAAAAACTCTTTAGACAGCTTAGATTTGATGTGCAACTACTAGAAAGACCCTTTCTGATATAGTGGGTGGTGAATATTCGATGATATGAAGCTTCCCACCAAAGTTATGGCACAATGCGTAAAACGCGTTTTCAGCCTGAGATAAGGTCGATTCCGGAACGCCAAACATAAACATGTTCATAATTCTGGAAAAACACTTCAGACAGCTTAGATTTGATGTGCAACTACTAGAAAGACCATTTCTGCTATAGTGGGAGGTGTAAATTTCATGTTCTGAAACTTCCCTGCATAGTTATGGCACAATGCAGAAAACGTGTATTCAGCCAGAGATAAGGTCGATTCCGGAACGCCAAACATAAAAATGTTGATAACTTTGGAAAAACACGTCAAACAGCTTAGATTTGATGTGCAACTACTAGAAAGACCCTTTCTGCTATAGTGGGATGTGAAAATGTCATGTTCTGAAGCTTCCCTGCAAAGTTATGGCACAAGGCAGAAAAGTCATTTTCTGCCTGAGATAAGGTGGGTTCCGGAACGCCAAACAAAAAAATGTTGATAACTTTCGAAAAACACTTCAGGCAGCTTAGATTTGATGTGCAACTACTAGAAAGACCCTTTCTGCTATAGTGGGAGGTGTAAATTTCATGTTCTGAAACTTCCCTGCAATGTTATGGCACAATGCAGGAAACGCGTTTTCAGCCTGAAATAAGGTGGGTTTCAGAACGCCAAGCATAAAAATATTGATAACTTTGGAAAAACACTTCAGACAGCTTAGATTTGATTTGCAACTACTAGAAAGACCCTTTCTGCTATAGTGGGAGGTGAAAATTTCTTATTCTGCAGATTTCCTGCAAAGTGATGGCATAATGCGTAAAATGCGTTTTCAGCCTGAGATTAGGTTGATTCCGGAACGTCAAACATAAAAATGTTGATTACTTTGGAAAAACACTTCAAACAGCATAGATTTGATGTGCAACTACTAGAAAGACCCTTTCTGCTATAGTGGGATGTAGAAATTTCATGTTCTGAAGCTTTCCTGCAAAGTTATGGCACAATGCAGAAAACGAGTTTTCAGCATCACATAAGGTCGATTCCGGAATGCCAAACATAAAAATGTTTATAACTTTGGAAAAACACTTCAGACAGCTTATATTTGATGTGCAACTACTAGAAAGACCGTTTCTGCTATAGTGGGAGGTGAAAATTCGATGTTCTGAAGCTTCCCTGCAAAGTTATGGCACCATGCGTAAAACGCGTTTTCAACCTGAGATAAGGTCGATTCCGGAACGCCAAAGATAAAAATGTTCATAATTCTGGAAAAACACTTCAGACAGCTTAGATTTTATGTGCAAGAATGAGAAAGACCCTTTCTGCTATAATGGGAATTGAAAATTCGATGTTCTGAAGCTTCCCTGCAAAGTTATGGCACAATGCGTAAAACGCGTTTTCAGCCTAAGATAAGGTTGATTCCGGAAAACCAAACATAAAAGTGTTGATAACTTTGGAAAAACAATTCAAACAGCTTCGATTTGATGTGCAACTACTAGAAAGACCCTTTCTGCTATCGTGGGAGGTTAAAATTTCATGTTCTGAAGCTTCCCTGCAAAGGTATGTCACAATGCAGAAAACGCGTTTTCAGCCTCACATATGGTCAATTCCGGAACGCCAAACATAAAAATGTTGATAACTTCGGAAAAACACTTCAGACAGCTTAGATTTGATGTGCAACTACTAGAAAGACCCTTTCTGCTATAATGGGAGGTGAAAATTTCATGTTCTGAAGCTTTCCTGCAAAGTTATGGCACAATGCGTAAAATGCGTTTTCAGCCTGAGATAAGGTTGATTCCGGAACGCCAAATATAAAAATGTTGATAACTTTGGACAAACACTTCAGACAGCTTCGATTTGATGTGCTTTTTACGAGAAAGACCCTTTCTGCTATAGTGGGAAATGAACATTTCATGATCTGAAGCTTCCCTGCAAAGTTATGGCACAATGCAGAAAACGCGTTTTCAGCCTGAGATAAGGTCGATTCAGGAACACCAAACATACAAATCTTGAAAACTTTCGAAAAACACTTCAGACAGCTTAGATTTGATGTGTAACTACGAGAAAGACCCTTTCTGCTATAGTGGGAGGTTAAAATTTCATGTTCTGAAGCTTCGCTGCAAAGTTATGGAACAATGCAGACAACGCGTTTTCAGCCTGACAAAAGGTGGGTTCCGGAACGCCAAACATTAAAATGTTGATAACTTTGGAAAAACACTTCAGACAGCTTAGATTTGATGTGCAACTACTAGAGAGACCCTTTATGCTTATAGTCGGAGGAGAAAATTTCATGTTCTGAAGCTTCCCTGCAAAGTTATGGCACAATGCAGAAAACGCGTTTTCAGCCTGAGATAAGGTCGATTCCGGAACGCCAAACATAAAAATGTTGATAACTTCGGAAAAACACTTCAGACAGCTTCGATTTGATGTACAAGTACTAGAAAGACCCTTTCTGCTATAGTGGGAGGTGAAAATTTAATGTTCTGAAGGTTTCCTGCAAAGTTATGGCACAATGCGTAAAATGCGTTTTCAGCCTGATATTAGGTTGATTCCGGAACGCCAAACTTAAAAATGTTGATTACTTTGGAAAAAGACTTCAAACAGCTTAGATTTGATGTGCAACAACTAGAAAGACCCTTTATGCTATAGTGGGAGGTGAAAATGTCATGTTCTGAAGCTTCCCTGCAAAGTTATGGCACAATGCAGAAAACGCGTTTTCAGCCTGAGATAAGGTGGGTTCCAGAACGCCAAACATAAAAATGTTGAGAACTTTGGAAAAACACTTGAGACAGCTTAGATTTGATATGCAATTACTAGAAAGACCCTTACTGCTATAGTGGGAGTTGAAAATTTCATGTTCTGAAAATTCCCTGCAAAGTTATGGCACAATGAAGAAAACGCGTTTTCAGCCTCACATAAGGTCGATTCCGGAACGCCAAATATAAAAATGTTGATAACTTCGGAAAAACACTTCAGACAGCTTAGATTTGATGTGCAAATACTAGAAAGACCCTTTCTGCTATAATGGGAGGTGAAAATTTCATGTTCTGAAGCTTTCCTGCAAAGTTATGGCACAATGCGTAAAATGCGTTTTCAGCCTGAGATAAGGTTGATTCCGGAACGCCAAATATAAAAATGTTGATAACTTTGGACAAACACTTCAGACAGCTTCGATTTGATGTGCTTTTTACGAGAAAGACCCTTTCTGCTATAGTGGGAAATGAACATTTCATGATCTGAAGCTTCCCTGCAAAGTTATGGCACAATGCAGAAAACGCGTTTTCAGCCTGAGATAAGGTCGATTCAGGAACACCAAACATACAAATCTTGAAAACTTTCGAAAAACACTTCAGACAGCTTAGATTTGATGTGTAACTACGAGAAAGACCCTTTCTGCTATAGTGGGAGGTTAAAATTTCATGTTCTGAAGCTTCGCTGCAAAGTTATGGAACAATGCAGAAAACGCGTTTTCAGCCTGACAAAAGGTGGGTTCCGGAACGCCAAACATAAAAATGTTGATAACTTTGGAAAAACACTTCAGACAGGTTAGATTTGATGTGCAACTACTAGAGAGACCCTTTATGCTTATAGTCGGGGGAGAAAATTTCATGTTCTGAAGCTTCCCTGCAAAGTTATGGCACAATGCAGAAAACGCGTTTTTAGCCTGAGAAAAGGTAGATTCCGGAACATCAAACATAAAAATGTTGACAACTTTGGAAAAACACTTCAGACAGCTTAGATTTGATGTGTAACTACTAGAAAGACCATTTCTGCTATAGTGGCAGGTGAAAATTTCATGTTCTGAAGCTTCCCTGCAAATTTATGGCACAATGCAGAAAACGCATTTTCATCCTGACATAAGGTGGGTTCCGAAACGCCAAACATAAAAATGTTGATAACTTTGGAAAGACACTTCAGACTGCTTAGAGTTGATGTGCAAATACTAGTAAGACCCTTTCTGCTATAGTTGGTAGTGAAAATTCCATGTTCTGAAGCTTCCCTGCAAATTTATGCAAAAGGCGTAAAACGCGTTTTCAGCCTGAGATAAGGTCGATTCCGGAACGCCAAACATAAAAATGTTGATAACTTTGGAAAAACACATCAGACAGCTTAGATTTGATGTGCAACTACTGGAAAGACCCTTTCTGCTATAGTGGGAGGTGAAAATGTCATGTTCTGAAGCTGCCCTGCAAAGTTATGGCACACAACAGAAAACGCGTTTTCAGCCTGAGATAAGGTGGGTTCCGGAACGCCAAACATAAAAATGTTGACAACTTTGGAAAAACTATTCAGACAGCTTAGATTTGATGTGCAACTACTAGAAAGGCCCTTTCTGCTATAGTGGGAGGGGAAAATTTCATGTTCTGAAGCTTCCCTGCAAAATTATGGCACAATGCAGAAAACGCGTTTTCAGCCTGAGAAAAGGTGGGTTCCGGAACGCCAATCATAAAAATGTTGATATCTTTGGAAAAACACTTCAGACAGCTTTGATTTGATGTGCAACTACTCGAAAGACCCTGTCTGTTATAGTGGGAGTTGAAAATTTCATGTTCTGAAGCTTCTCTGCAAAGTTAAGGAACAATGCAGAAAACGCGTTTTCAGCCTGAGATAAGGTGAGTTCCGAAACGCCAAACATAAAAATGTTGATAACTTTGGAAAAACACTTCAGACAGCTTAGATTTGATGTGCAACTACTAGAAAGACCCTTTCTGCTATAGTGGGAGGTGAACATTTCATGTTCTGAAGCTTCCCTGAGAAGTTATGGCACAATGCACAAAACGCGTTTTCAGCCTGAGATAAGGTGAGTTCCGGAACGCCAAACATAAAAATATTGATAACTTTGGAAAAACACTTCAGACAGCTTAGATTTGATGTGCAACTACTAGAAAGACCCTTTCTGCTATAGTGGGATGTAAAAATTTCATGTTCTGAAGCTTCCCTGCAAAGTTATGGCAAAATATGTAAAATGCGTTTTCAGGCTGAGATAAGGTGGGTTCCGGAACGCCAAACATAAAAATGTTGATAACTTCAGAAAAACACTTCAAGACAGCTTAGATTTGATGTGCAACTACTAGAATGACCTTTTCTGCTATAGTGGGAGGTTAAAACTTCATGTTCTCAAGCTTCCCTGCAAAGTTATGGCACAATGCAGAAAACGCATTTTCAGCCGGACATAAGGTCGATTCCGAAACGCCAAACATAAAAATGTTAATAACTTTGGGAAAACACTTCAAACAGCTTAGATTTGATGTGCAACTACTAGAATGACCCTTTCTGCTATAGTGGGAGGTTAAAACTTCATGTTCTGAAGCTGCCCTGCAAAGTTATGGCACATTGCAGAAAACGCGTTTTCAGCCTGAGATAAGGTGGGTTCCAGAACGCCAAACATAAAAATGTTGATAACTTTGGAAAAACACTTCAGACAGCTTAGATTTGATGTGCAACTCCTCGAAAGACCATGTCTGCTACAGTGGGAGGCGAACATTTCATGTTCTGATGCATCCCTGCAAAGTTATGCAACAATGCAGGAAACGCGTTTTCAGCCTGGAATTAGGTGGGTTCCAGAACGCCAAACATAAAAATATTGATAACTTTGGAAAAACACTTCAGACAGCTTAGATTTGATGTGCAACTACTAGAAAGACCCTTTTAGCTACAGTGGGAGGTGAAAATTTCATGTTCTGAAGCTTCCCTGCAAAGTTATGCCACAATGCAGGAAACGCGTTTTCAGCCTGAGATAAGGTCGATTCCGGAACGCCAAACATAAAAATATTGATAACTTTGGAAAAACACTTCAGACAGCTTAGATTTGATGTGCAACTACTAGAAAGACCCTATCTGCTATAGTGGGAGGCGAACATTTCATGTTCTGAAGCTTCCCTGAAAAGTTATGGCACAATGCAGAAAACGCGTTTTCAGCCTGAGATTAGGTGGGTTCCAGAACGCCAAACATAAAAATGTTGTTAACTTTGGAAAAACACTCCAGACAGCTTAGATTTGATGTGCAACTACTAGAAAGACCCTTTCTGCTATAGTGGGATGTAAAAATTTCATGTTCTGAAGCTTCCCTGCAAAGTTATGGCAAAATATGTAAAACGCGTTTTCAGGCTGAGATAAGGTGGGTTCCGGAACGCCAAACATAAAAATGTTGATAACTTCAGAAAAACACTTCAAGACAGCTTAGATTCGATGTGCAACTACTAGAATGACCTTTTCTGCTATAGTGGGAGGTTAAAACTTCATGTTCTGAAGCTTCCCTGCAAAGTTATGGCACATTACAGGAAACGCGTTTTCAGCCTGAGATAAGGTGGGTTCCAGAACGCCAAACATAAAAATGTTGATAACTTTGGAAAAACACTTCAGACAGCTTAGATTTGATGTGCAACTCCTCGAAATACCCTATCTGCTATAGTGGGAGGCGAACATTTCATGTTCTGATGCATCCCTGCAAAGTTATGCAACAATGCAGGAAACGCGTTTTCAGCCTGAGATTAGGTGGGTTCCAGAACGCCAAACATAAAAATGTTGATAACTTTGGAAAAACACTTCAGACAGCTTAGATTTGATGTGCAACTACTAGAAAGACCCTTTCTGCCATAGTGGGATGTTAAAATTTCATGTTCTGAAGCTTCCCTGCAAAGTTATGGCAAAATATGTAAAACGCGTTTTCAGGGTGAGATAAGGTGGGTTCCGGAACGCCAAACATAAAAATGTTGATAACTTCAGAAAAACACTTCAGACAGCTTACATTTGATGTGCAACTACTAGAAAGACCCTATCTGCTATAGTGGGAGGCGAACATTTCATGTTCTGAAGCTTCCCTGAAAAGTTATGGCACAATGCAGAAAACGCGTTTTCAGCCTGAGATTAGATGGGTTCCAGAACGCCAAACATAAAAATGTTGATAACTTTGGAAAAACACTTCAGACAGCTTAGATTAGATGTGCAACTACTAGAAAGACCCTTTCTGCTATAGTGGGAGGCGAACATTTCATGTTCTGAAGCTTCCCTGAAAAGTTATGGCACAATGCAGAAAACGCGTTTTCAGCCTGAGATTAGGTGGGTTCCAGAACGCCAAACATAAAAATGTTGTTAACTTTGGAAAAACACTCCAGACAGCTTAGATTTGATGTGCAACTACTAGAAAGACCCTTTCTGCTATAGTGGGATGTAAAAATTTCATGTTCTGAAGCTTCCCTGCAAAGTTATGGCAAAATATGTAAAACGCGTTTTCAGGCTGAGATAAGGTGGGTTCCGGAACGCCAAACATAAAAATGTTGATAACTTCAGAAAAACACTTCAAGACAGCTTAGATTCGATGTGCAACTACTAGAATGACCTTTTCTGCTATAGTGGGAGGTTAAAACTTCATGTTCTGAAGCTTCCCTGCAAAGTTATGGCACATTGCAGAAAACGCGTTTTCAGCCTGAGATAAGGTGGGTTCCAGAACGCCAAACATAAAAATGTTGATAACTTTGGAAAAACACTTCAGACAGCTTAGATTTGATGTGCAACTCCTCGAAATACCCTATCTGCTATAGTGGGAGGCGAACATTTCATGTTCTGATGCATCCCTGCAAAGTTATGCAACAATGCAGGAAACGCGTTTTCAGCCTGAGATTAGGTGGGTTCCAGAACGCCAAACATAAAAATGTTGATAACTTTGGAAAAACACTTCAGACAGCTTAGATTTGATGTGCAACTACTAGAAAGACCCTTTCTGCCATAGTGGGATGTTAAAATTTCATGTTCTGAAGCTTCCCTGCAAAGTTATGGCAAAATATGTAAAACGCGTTTTCAGGGTGAGATAAGGTGGGTTCCGGAACGCCAAACATAAAAATGTTGATAACTTCAGAAAAACACTTCAGACAGCTTACATTTGATGTGCAACTACTAGAAAGACCCTATCTGCTATAGTGGGAGGCGAACATTTCATGTTCTGAAGCTTCCCTGAAAAGTTATGGCACAATGCAGAAAACGCGTTTTCAGCCTGAGATTAGATGGGTTCCAGAACGCCAAACATAAAAATGTTGATAACTTTGGAAAAACACTTCAGACAGCTTAGATTAGATGTGCAACTACTAGAAAGACCCTTTCTGCTATAGTGGGATGTAAAAATGTCATGTTCTGAAGCTTCCCTCCAAAGTTATGGCAAAATATGTAAAACACGTTTTCAGGCTGAGATAAGGTGGGTTCCGGAACGCCAAACATAAAAATGTTGATAACTTCAGAAAAACACTTCAAGACAGCTTAGATTTGATGTGCAACTGCTAGAATGACCTTTTCTGCTATAGTGGGAGGTTAAAACTTCATGTTCTCAAGCTTCCCTGCAAAGTTATGGCACTATGCAGAAAACGCATTTTCAGCCGGAGATAAGGTCGATTCCGAAACGCCAAACATAAAAATGTTGATAACTTCGGAAAAACACTTCAAACAGCTTAGATTGGATGTGCAACTACTAGAAAGACCCTTTCTGCTATAGTGGGAGGTGAAAATTTCATGTTCTGGAGCTTACCTACAAAGTTTTGGCACAATGCAGGAAACGCGTTTCCATCATTAGATAAGGTCGATTCCGAAACGCCAAACATCAAAATGTTGATAACTTTGGAAAAAAAACTTCAGACAGCTTAGATTTGATGTGCAACTACTAGAAAGACCCTTTTTGCTATAGTGGGAGGTGAAAATTTCATGTTCAGAAGCTTCCCTGCAAAGTTAAGGCACAATGCAGAAAACGGGTTTTCAGCCTGAGATAAGGTCGATTCCTGAACGGCAAACATAAAAATGTTGATAAATGTCGAAAATCATTTCAGACAGCTTAGATTTGATGTGCAAGTAGGAGAAAAACCCTTTCTGCTTTAGTGGGAATTGAAAATTTCATGTTCTGAAGCTTTCCTGCAAAGTTATGGCGCAATGCGTAAAACGCGTTTTCAGCCTGAGATAAGGTTGATTCCGGAACGTCAAACATAAAAATGTTGATAACTTTGGAAAAACACTTCAAACTGCTTAGATTTGATGTGCAACTACTAGAAAGACCCTTTCTGCTATAGTGGGAGGTGAAAATTTCATGTTCTGAAGCTTCCCTGCAAAGTTGTGGCACAATGCAGAAAACGCATTTTCAGCTTGAGAAAAGGTGGGTTCCGGAACGCCAAACATAAAAATGTTGACAACTTTGGAAAAACACTTCAGACAGTTTAGATTTGATGTGCAACTACTAGAGAGACCCTTTCTGCTATAGTGGGAGGTGAACATTTCATGTTCTAAAGCTTCCCTTCAAAGTTATGGCACAATGCAGAAAACGCGTTTTCAGCATGAGACAAGGTCAATTACGGAACGCCAAACATAAAAATATGATAACTTTGAAAAAACACTTCAGACAGCTTAGATTTGATGTGCAACTACTAGAAAGACCCTTTCTGCTATAGTGGGAGGTGAACATTTCATGTTCTGAAGTTTCCCTGCAAAGTTATGGCACAATACAGAAAACGCGTTTTCAGCCAGAGATAAGGTCGATTCTGGAATGCCAAACATAAAAATGTTGATAACTTTGGAAAAACACTTCAGACAGCTTAGATTTGACGTGCAACTACTAGAAAGACCCTTTCTGCTGTAGAGGGAGTTGAAAATTTCATGTTCTGAAGCTTCCCTGCAAAGTTATGGCGCAATGCGTAAAACGCGTTTTCAGCCTGAGATAAGGTTGATTCCGGAACGCCAAACATAAAAATGTTGATAACTTTGGAAAAACACTTCAAACTGCTTAGATTTGATGTGCAACTACTAGAAAGTCCCTTTCTGCTATAGTGGGAGGAGAAAATTTCATGTTCTGAAGATTCCCTGCAAAGTTATGACACAATGCAGAAAACGCGTATTCAGCCTGAGATAAGGTTGATTCCGGAACGCCAAACATAAAAATGTTGATAACTTTGAAAAAACACTTCAGACAGATTAGATTTGATGTGCAACTACTAGAAAGACCCTTTCTGCTAAAGTGGGAGGTGAAAATTTAATATTCTGCAGCTTTCCTGCAAAGTGATGGCTCAATGCTGAAAACGCGTTTTCAGCCTGAGATAAGGTTGATTCCGAAACGCCAAACATAAGAATGTTGATAACTTTGGAAAAACACTTAAGACAGCTTAGATTTGATGAGCAACTAATAGAAAGACCCTTTCTGCTATAGTGGGAGGTGAAAATTTCATGTTCTGAAGCTTCCCTGCAAAGTTATGGCACAATGCAGAAAACGCGTTTTCAGCCCAAGATAAGGTCGTGTCCGGAACGGCAACCTAAAAAATGTTGATAGCTTTCGAAAAACACTTCAGACAACTTAGATTTGATGTGCAACTACAAGAAAGACCCTGTCTGTTACAGTGGGAGTTGAAAATTTCATGTTCTGAAGCTTGCCTGCAAAGTTATGGCACAATGCAGAAAACGCGTTTTCAGCCTGAGATAAGGTTGATTCCGCAACGCCAAACATAAAAATGTTGATAACTTTGGAAAAACACTTCATACAGCTTAGATTTGATGTGCAAATACTAGAAAGACCCTTTCTGCTATAGTGGGAGGTGAACATTTCATGTTCTGAAGCTTCCCTGCAAAGTTATGGCACAATGCAGAAAACGCGTTTTCAGCTTGAGATAAGGTCGATTCCGGAACGCCATACATAAAAATGTTGATAACTTTCGAAAAACACTTCAGACAGCTTAGATTTGATGTGCAACTACTAAAAAAACCCTTTCTGTTATAGTGGGAGGTGAAAATTTCATTTTCTGGAACTTCCCTGCAAAGTTATGGCACAATGCGTAAAACGCGTCTTCAGCCTGAGATAAGGTCAATTCCGGAACGCCAAACATAAAAATGTTGATAACTTTCTAAAAAAACTTCATACAGCTTAGATTCCATGTGCAACTACTAGAGAGACCCTTTCTGCCATAGTGGGAGGTGAACATTTCATGTTCCGAAGCTTCCCTGCAAAGTAATGCCACAATAGAGAAAACGCGTTTTCAGCCTGTGATAAGGTGGGTTCCGGAACGCCAAACATAAAAATGTTGATAATTTTCGAAAAACACTTCAGACAGCTTAGATTTGATGTGCAACTACTAGAAAGACCCTTTCTGCTAGAGTGGGAGGTCAAAATTTCATGTTCTGAAGCTTCCCTGGAAAGTGATGGGACAATGCGTGAAACGCGCTTTCAGCCTGAGATAAGGTCGATTCCGGAACGCCAAACATAAAAATATTGATAACTTTGGAAAAACATTCATACAGCTTAGATTTGATGTGTAACTACTAAAAAGACTCTTTCTGCTATAGTGGGAGGTGAAACTTTCATGTTCTGAAGCTTTCCGTCAAAGTTATGGCACAATGCATAAAACGCGTTTTCAACCTGAGACAAGGTGGGTTCCGGAACGCCAAACAGAAAAATGTTGATAACTTTCGAAAAACACTTCAGACAGATTAGATTTGATGTGCAACTATTAGAAAGACCCTGTTTGTCATAGTGGGAGCTGAAAATTTCATGTTCTGATGCTTCCCTGCAAAGTTAAGGAACAATGCAGAAAATGCGTTTTCAGCTTGCGATAAGGTGGGTTTCGGAACGCCAAGCATAAAAATGTTTATAACTTTGGAAAAACGCTTCAGACAGCTTAGATTTGATGTGCAACTACTAGAAAGACCCTTTCTGCTAGAGTGGGAGGATAAAATTTCATGTTCTGAAGCTTCCCTGCAAAGTTATGGCACAATGCAGAAAACACGTTTTCAGCCTGAGATAAGGTGGGTTCCGGAACGCCAAACATAAAAATGTTGATAATTTGGAAAAAACATTTCAGACAACTTAGATTTGATGTGCAACTACTAGAAAGACCCTTTCTGCTATAGTGGCAGCTGAAAATTTCATGTTCTGAAGCTTCCCTGCAAAGTTATGGCACAATGCAGAAAACGCCTTTTCAGCCTGAAAAAAGGTGGGTTCCGGAACGCCAAACATAAAAAAGTTGATAACTTTGGGAAACCACTTCAGACAGCTTAGATTTGATGTGCAACTACAAGAAAGACCCTTTCTGCTATTGTGGTAGGTTAAAATTTCATGTTCTAAAGATTCCCAGCAAAGTTATGGCACAAAAGCAGAAAGTGCGTTTTCAGTCTGAGATAAGGTGGGGCCCGGAAAGCCAAACATAAAAATGTTGATAACTTTGGAAAAAACATTTCAGACAGCTTAGATTTGATGTGCAACTACTAGAAAGACCCTTTCTGCTATAGTGGGAGGTGAAAATTTCATGTTCTGAAGCTTCCTGGAAAGTTATGGCACAATGCAGAAAACGCGTTTTCAGCCTGAGATAAGGTGGGTTCCGGAACGCCAAACATAAAAATGTTGATAACTTTGGGAAAAACATTTCAGACAGCTTAGATTTGATGTGCAACTACTAGAAAGACCCTTTCTGCTATAGTGGGAGGTGAAAATTTCATGTTCTGAAGCTTCCTGCAAAGTTATGGCACAATGCAGAAAACGCGTTTTCAGCCTGAGATAAGGTGGGTTCCGGAACGCCAAACATAAAAATGTTGATAACTTTCGAAAAACACTTCAGACAGATTAGATTTGATGTGCAACTATTAGAAAGACCCTGTTTGTTATAATGGGAGTTGAAAATTTCATGTTCTGATGCTTCCCTGCAAAGTTAAGGAACAATGCAGAAAACGCGTTTTCAGCCTGAGATAAGGTGGGTTCCGGAACACCAAACTTAAAAATGTTGATAACTTTGGAAAAACACTTCAGACAGCTTAGATCTGATGTGCAACTAATAGAAAGACCCTTTCTGCTACAGTGGGAGGTTAAAATTTCATGTTCTGAAGCTTCCCTGCAAAGTTATGGCACAATGCAGAAAACGCCTTTTCAGCCTGAAAAAAGGTGGGTTCCGGAACGCCAAACATAAAAATGTTGATCACTTTGGGAAACCACTTCAGACAGCTTAGATTTGATGTGCAACTACAAGAAAGACCCTTTATGCTATTGTGGGAGGTTAAAATTTCATGTTCTAAATATTCCCAGCAAAGTTATGGCACAAAGCAGAAAACGCTTTTTCAGCCAGAGATGAGGTGGGTTCCGGAACGCCAAACATAAAAATGTTGATAACTTTGGAAAAACACTTCAGATAGCTTAGATTTGAGGTGCAACTACAAGAAAGACCCTTTATGCTATTGTGGGAGGTTAAAATTTCATGTTCTAAAGATTCCCAGCAAAGTTATGGCTCAATGCAGAAAACACGTTTTCAGCCTGAGACAAGGTGGTTTCCGGAACGCCAAACATAAAAATGTTGATAACTTTGGAAAAACACTTCAGACAGCTTATATTTCATGTGCAACTACGAGAAAGACCCTTTCTGCTATAGTGGGAGGTGAAAATTTCATGTTCTGAAGCTTCCCTGCAAAGTTATGGCACAATGCAGAAAACGAGTTTTCAGCCTGAGATAAGGTGGGTTCCGGAACGCCAAACATAAAAATGTTGATAACTTTCGAAAAACACTTCAGACAGATTAGATTTGATGAGCAACTATTAGAAAGACCCTGTTTGTCATAGTGGGAGTTGAAAATTTCATGTTCTGATGCTTCCCTGCAAAGTTAAGGAACAATGCAGAAAACGCGTTTTCAGCCTGAGATAAGGTGGGTTCCTGAACGCCAAACATAAAAATGTTGATAACTTTAGGAAACCACTTCAGACAGCTTAGATTTGATGTGCAACTACAAGAAAGACCCTTTCTGCTATTGTGGGAGGTTAAAATTTCATGTTCTAAAGATTCCCAGCAAAGTTATGGCACAAAGCAGAAAATGCGGTTTCAGCCAGAGATAAGGTGGGTTCCGGAACGCCAAACATAAAAATGTTGATAACTTTGGAAAAAACATTTCAGACAGCTTAGATTTGATGTGCAACTACTCGAAAGACCCTTTCTGCTGAAGTGGGAGGTGAAAATTTCATGTTCTGAAGCTTCCTGCAAAGTTATGGCACAATGCAAAAAACGCGTTTTCAGCCTGAGATAAGGTGGGTTCCGGAACGCCAAACATAAAAATGTTGATAACTTTGGAAAAAACATTTCAGACAGCTTAGATTTGATGTGCAACTACTAGAAAGACCCTTTCTGCTATAGTGGGAAGTGAAAATTTCATGTTCTGAAGTTTCCCTGCAAAGTTATGGGACAATGCAGAAAACGCGTTTTCAGCCTGAGATAAGGTGGGTTCCGGAACGCCAAACATAAAAATGTTGATAACTTTGGAAAAAACATTTCAGAAAGCTTAGATTTGATGTACAACTACTAGAAAGACCTTTTCATCTATAGTGGGAGATGAAAATTTCATGTTGTGAAGCTTCCTGCAAAGTTATGGCAAAATGCAGAAAACGGGTTTTCAGCCTGAGATAAGGTGGGTTCCGGAACGCCAAACGTAAAAACGTTGATAACTTTGGAAAAACACTCCAGACAGCTTAGATTTGATGTGCAACTACAAGAAAGACCCTTTATGCTATTGTGGGAGGTTAAAATTTCATGTTCTAAAGATTCCCAGCAAAGTTATGGCACAAAGCAGAAAACGCTTTTTCAGCCAGAGATGAGGCGGTTTCCGGAACGCCAAACATAAAAATGTTGATAACTTTGGAAAAACACTTTAGATAGCTTAGATTTGATGTGTGACTACTAGAAAGACCCTTTCTGCTATAGTGGGAGGTGAAACTTTCATGTTCTGAAGGTTTCCTTCAAAGTTATGGCACAATGCAGAAAACGCGTTTTCAGCCTGAGACAAGGTGGGTTCCGGAACGTCAAACATAAAAATGTTGATAACTTTGGAAAAACACTTTAGACAGCTTATATTTCATGTGCAACTACGAGAAAGACCCTTTCTGCTACAGTGGGAGTTGAAAATTTCATGTTCTGAAGCTTCCCTGCAAAGTTATGGCACAATGCAGAAAACGCGTTTTCAGCCTGAGATAAGGTGGGTTCCGGAACGCCAAACATAAAAATGTAGATAATTTTCGAAAAACACTTCAGACAGCTTAGATTTGATGTGCAACTACTAGAAAGACCCTTTCTGCTAGAGTGGGAGGTCAAAATTTCATGTTCTGAAGCTTCCCTGGAAAGTGATGGGACAATGCCTGAAACGCGCTTTCAGCCTGAGATAAGGTCGATTCCGGAACGCCAAACATAAAAATATTGATAACTTTGGAAAAACACTTCAGACAGCTTAGATATGATGTGTAACTACTAAAAAGACTCTTTCTGCTAAAGTGGGAGGTGAAACTTTCATGTTCTGAAGCTTTCCGTCAAAGTTATGGCACAATGCATAAAACGCGTTTTCAACCTGAGACAAGGTGGGTTCCGGAACTCCAAACAGAAAAATGTTGATAACTTTCGAAAAACACTTCAGACAGATTAGATTTGATGTGCAACTATTAGAAAGACCCTGTTTGTCATAGTGGGAGCTGAAAATTTCATGTTCTGATGCTTCCCTGCAAAGTTAAGGAACAATGCAGAAAACGCGTTTTCAGCCTGCGATAAGGTGGGTTCCGGAACGCCAAACTTAAAAATGTTGATAACTTTGGAAAAACACTTCAGACAGCTTAGATTTGATGTGCAACTACTAGAAAGACCCTTTCTGCTACAGTGGGAGGTTAAAATTTCATGTTCTGAAGCTTCCCTGCAAAGTTATGGCACAATGCAGAAAACGCCTTTTCAGCCCGAGATAATGTGGGTTCCTGAGCGGCAAACGTAAAAATGTTGATAACTTTGGAAAAACATATCAGAAAGCTTAGATTTAATGTGCAACGACTAGAAAGACCCTTTCTGCTATAGTGGGAGGTGAAAATTTCATATTCCGAAGCTTCCCTGCAAAGTTAAGGAACAATGCAGAAACGGCGTTTTCTGCCTGAGATAAGGTGGGTTCAGAACGCCAAACATAAAAATGTTTATAACTTTGGAAAAACACTTCAGACAGCTTAGATTTGATGTGCAACTACTAGAAAGACCCTTTCTGCTACAGTGGGAGGTTAAAATTTCAAGTTCTGAAGCTTCCCTGCAAAGTTATGGCACAATGCAGAAAACGCTTTTTCAGCCTGAGATAAGGAGGGTTCCGGAACGCCAAACATAAAAATGTTGATAACTTTGGAAAAAACATTTCAGACAGCTTAGATTTGATGTGCAACTACGAGAAAGACCCTTTCTGCTATAGTGGGAGGTGAAAATTTCATGTTCCGAAGCTTCCCTGCAAATTTATGGCACAAAGCAGAAAATGCGTTTTCAGCCAGAGATAAGGTGGGTTCCGGAACGCCAAACATAAAAATGTTGATAACTTTGGAAAACCACTTCAGACAGCTTAGATTTGATGTGCAACTACTACAAAGACCCTTTATGCTATTGTGGGAGGTTAAAATTTCATGTTCTAAAGATTCCCAGCAAAGTTATGGCACAAAGCAGAAAATGCATTTTCAGCCAGAGATAAGGTGGGTTCCGGAACGCCAAACGTAAAAATGTTGATAACTTTCGAATAACACTTCAGACAGCTTATATTTGATGTGTAACTACTCGAAAGACCCTTTCTGCTATAGTGGGAGGTGAAACTTTCATGTTCTGAAGCTTTCCTTCAAAGTTTTGGCACAATGCAGAAAACGCTTTTTCAGCCTGAGACAAGGTGGGTTGCGGAACGCCAAACATAAAAATGTTGATAATTTTCGAAAAACACTTCAGACAGCTTAGATTTGATGTGCAACTACTACAAAGACCCTGTCTGTTGTAGTGGGAGTTGAAAATTTCATGTTCTGAAGCTTCCCTGCAAAGTTATGGCACAATGCAGAAACCGCGTTTTCAGCCTGAGATAAGGTGGGTTCCGGAACGCCAAGCATAAAAATGTTTATAACTTTGGAAAAACGCTTCAGACAGCTTAGATTTGATGTGCAACTACTAGAAAGACCCTTTCTGCTAGTGTGGGAGGTTAAAATTTCATGTTCTGAAGCTTCCCTGCAAAGTTATGGCACAATGCAGAAAACACGTCTTCAGCCTGAGATAAGGTGGGTTCCGGAACGCCAAACATAAAAATGTTGATAATTTGGAAAAAACATTTCAGACAACTTAGATTTGATGTGCAACTACTAGAAAGACCCTTTCTGCTATAGTGGGAGGTGAAAATTTCATGTTCTGAAGCTTCCCTGCAAAGTTATGGCACAATGCAGAAAACGCCTTTTCAGCCTGAAAAAAGGTGGGTTCCGGAACGCCAAACATAAAAATGTTGATAACTTTGGGAAACCACTTCAGACAGCTTAGATTTGATGTGCAACTACAAGAAAGACCCTTTATGCTATTGTGCTAGGTTAAAATTTCATGTTCTAAAGATTCCCAGCAAAGTTATGGCACAAAGCAGAAAATGCGTTTTCAGTCTGAGATAAGGTGGGGCCCGGAAAGCCAAACATGAAAATGTTGATAACTTTGGAAAAAACATTTCAGACAGCTTAGATTTGATGTGCAACTACTAGAAAGACCCTTTCTGCTATAGTGGGAGGTGAAAATTTCATGTTCTGAAGCTTCCTGGAAAGTTATGGCACAATGCAGAAAACGCGTTTTCAGCCAGAGATAAGGTGGGTTCCGGAACGCCAAACATAAAAATGTTGATAACTTTGGAAAAAACATTTCAGACAGCTTAGATTTGATGTGCAACTACTAAAAAAACCCTTTCTGTTATAGTGGGAGGTGAAAATTTCATTTTCTGGAACTTCCCTGCAAAGTTATGGCACAATGCGTAAACCGCGTCTTCAGCCTGAGATAAGGTGAATTCCGGAATGCCAAACATGAAAATGTTGATAACTTTGGAAAAACTCATCAGAAAGCTTAGATTTGCAACTACTAGAAAGACACTTTCTGCAATAGTGGGACGTTAAAATTTCATGTTCTGAAGCTTCCTTGCAAAGTTATGGCACAATGCAGAAAACGCGTTTTCAGCCTGAGATAAGGTGGGTTCCGGAACGCCAAACATAAAAATGTTGATAACTTTGGAAAAACACTTCAGACAGCTTAGATTTGATGTGCAACTACTAGAAAGACCCTTTCTGCTATAGTGGGAGGTGAAAATTTCATTTTCTGGAACTTCCCTGCAAAGTTATGGCACAATGCGTAAAACGCGTCTTCAGCCTGAGATAAGGTCAATTCCGGAACGCCAAACATAAAAATGTTGATAACTTTGGAAAACCACTTCAGACAGCTTAGATTTGATGTGCAACTACATTAAAGACCCTTTATGCTATTGTGGGAGGTTAAAATTTCATGTTCTAAAGATTCCCAGCAAAGTTATGCCACAAAGCAGAAAATGCGTTTTCAGCCAGAGATAAGGAGGGTTCCGGAACGCCAAACATAAAAATGTTCATAACTTTCGAATAACACTTTCAGACAGCTTATATTTGATGTGTAACTACTAGAAAGACCCTTTCTGCTTTCGTGGGAGGTGAAACTTTCATGTTCTGAAGCTTTCCTTCAAAGTTATGGCACAATGCAGAAAACGCTTTTTCAGCCTGAGACAAGGTGGGTTGCGGAACGCCAAACATAAAAATGTTGATAATTTTCGAAAAACACTTCAGACAGCTTAGATTTGATGTGCAACTACTACAAAGACCCTTTCTGCTATAGTGGGAGGTGAAAATTTCATGTTCTGAAGCTTCCTGCAAAGTTATGGCACAATGCAGAAAACGCGTTTTCAGCCTGAGATAAGGTGGGTTCCGGAACGCCAAACATAAAATTGTTGATAACTTTCGAAAAACACTTCAGACAGATTAGATTTGATGTGCAACTATTAGAAAGACACTGTTTGTCATAGTGGGAGTTGAAAATTTCATGTTCTGATGCTTCCCTGCAAAGTTAAGGAACAATGCAGAAAACGCGTTTTCAGCCTGAGATAAGGTGGGTTCCGGAACACCAAACTTAAAAATGTTGATAACTTTGGAAAAACACTTCAGACAGCTTAGATCTGATGTGCAACTAATAGAAAGACCCTTTCTGCTTCAGTGGGAGGTTAAAATTTCATGTTCTGAAGCTTCCCTGCAAAGTTATGGCACAATGCAGAAAACGCCTTTTCAGCCTGAAAAAAGGTGGGTTCCGGAACGCCAAACATAAAAATGTTGATCACTTTGGGAAACCAATTCAGACAGCTTAGATTTGATGTGCAACTACAAGAAAGACCCTTTATGCTATTGTGGGAGGTTAAAATTTCATGATCTAAAGATTCCCAGCAAAGTTATCGCACAATGCAGAAAACGCGTTTTCAGCCAGAGGTAATGTGGGTTCCGGAGCGCCAAACGTAAAAATGTTGATAACTTTGGAAAAACACTTCAGACAGCTTAGATTTGATGTGCAACTACAAGAAAGACCCTTTATGCTATTGTGGGAGGTTAAAATTTCATGTTCTAAATATTCCCAGCAAAGTTATGGCACAAAGCAGAAAACGCTTTTTCAGCCAGAGATGAGGTGGGTTCCGGAACGCCAAACATAAAAATGTTGATAACTTTGGAAAAACACTTCAGATAGCTTAGATTTGATGTGCAACTACAAGAAAGACCCTTTATGCTATTGTGGGAGGTTAAAATTTCATGTTCTAAAGATTCCCAGCAAAGTTATGGCTCAATGCAGAAAACACGTTTTCAGCCTGAGATAAGGTGGGTTCCGGAACGCCAAACATAAAAATGTTGATAACTTTGGAAAAACACTTCAGACAGCTTATATTTCATGTGCAACTACGAGAAAGACCCTTTCTGCTATAGTGGGAGGTGAAAATTTCATGTTCTGAAGCTTCGCTGCAAAGTTATGGCACAATGCAGAAAACGAGTTTTCAGCCTGAGATAACGTGGGTTCCGGAACGCCAAACATAAAAATGTTGATAACTTTCGAAAAACACTTCAGACAGATTAGATTTGATGAGCAACTATTAGAAAGACCCTGTTTGTCATAGTGGGAGTTGAAAATTTCATGTTCTGATGCTTCCCTGCAAAGTTAAGGAACAATGCAGAAAACGCGTTTTCAGCCTGAGATAAGGTGGGTTCCGGAACACCAAACTTAAAAATGTTGATAACTTTGGAAAAACACTTCAGACAGCTTAGATTTGATGTGCAACTAATAGAAAGACCCTTTCTGCTACAGTGGGAGGTTAAAATTTCATGTTCTGAAGCTTCCCTGCAAAGTTATGGGACAATGCAGAAAACGCGTTTTCAGCCTGAGATAAGGTGGGTTCCGGAACGCCAAACATAAAAATGTTGATAAATTTGGAAAAAACATTTCAGAAAGCTTAGATTTGATGTACAACTACTAGAAAGACCTTTTCATCTATAGTGGGAGGTGAAAATTTCATGTTGTGAAGCTTCCTGCAAAGTTATGGCAAAATGCAGAAAACGCGTTTTCAGCCTGAGATAAGGTGGGTTCCGGAACGCCAAACGTGAAAACGTTGATAACTTTGGAAAAACACTCCAGACAGCTTAGATTTGATGTGCAACTGCAAGAAAGACCCTTTATGCTATTGTGGGAGGTTAAAATTTCATGTTCTAAAGATTCCCAGCAAAGTTATGGGACAAAGCAGAAAACGCTTTTTCAGCCAGAGATGAGGCGGGTTCCGGAACGCCAAACATAAAAATGTTGATAACTTTGGAAAAACACTTTAGATAGCTTAGATTTGATGTGTAACTACTAGAAAGACCCTTTCTGCTATAGTGGGAGGTGAAACTTTCATGTTCTGAAGCTTTCCTTCAAAGTTATGGCACAATGCAGAAAACGCGTTTTCAGCCTGAGACAAGGTGGGTTCCGGAACTTCGAACATAAAAATGTTGATAACTTTGGAAAAACACTTCAGACAGCTTAGATTTGATGTGCAACTACGAGAAAGACCCATTCTGCTACAGGTGGAGGTTAAAATTTCATGTTCTGAAGCTTTCCTTCAAAGTTATGGCACAATGCAGAAAACGCGTTTTCAGCCTGAGATAAGGTGGGTTCCGGAACGCCAAACATAAAAATGTTGATAACTTTCGAAAAACACTTCAGACAGATTAGATTTGATGTGCAACTATTAGAAAGACCCTGTTTGTCATAGTGGGAGTTGAAAATTTCATGTTCTGATGCTTCCCTGCAAAGTTAAGGAACAATGCAGAAAATGCGTTTTCAGCCTGAGATAACGAGGGTTCCGGAACACCAAACTTAAAAATGTTGATAACTTTGGAAAAACACTTCAGACAGCTTAGATTTGATGTGCAACTACTAGAAAGACCCATTCTGCTACAGGTGGAGGTTAAAATTTCATGTTCTGAAGCTTTCCTTCAAAGTTATGGCACAATGCAAAAAACGCGTTTTCAGCATGAGACAAGGTGGGTTCCGGAACGCCAAACATGAAAATGTTGATAACTTCCGAAAAACACTTCAGACAGCTTAGATTTGATGTGCAACTACTAGAAAGACCCTTTCTGCTACAGTGGGAGGTTAAAATTTCATGTTCTGAAGCTTCCCTGCAAAGTTATGACACAATGCAGAAAACGCGTATTCAGCCTGAGGTAATGTGGGTTCCGGAGCGCCAAACGTAAAAATGTTGATAACTTTCGAAAAACACTTCAGACAGCTTAGATTTGATGTGCAACTACTAGAAAGACCCTGTCTGTTATAGTGGGAGGTTAAATTTTCATGTTCTGAAGCTTCCCTGCAAAGTTATGGCACAATGCAGAAAAAGCGTTTTCAGCCCGAGATAAGGTGGGTTCCGGAACGCCAAACATAAAAATGTTGATAACTTTGGAAAAACACTTCAAACAGCTTAGATTTGATGTACAACGACTAGAAAGACCCTTTCTGCTATAGTGGGAGGTGAAAATTCGATGTTCTGAAGCTTCCCTGCAAAGTTATGGCACAATGCAGAAAAAGCGTTTTCAGCCCGAGATAAGGTCGTTTCTGGAACGCCAACCTAAAAAATGTTGATAGCTTTTAAAAAACACTTCAGACAACTTAGATTTGATGTGCAACAACTAGAAAGACCGTTTCTGTTATAGTGGGAGGTGAAAATTTCATGTTCTGAAGCTTCCCTGCAAAGTTATGGCACAATGCAGAAAACGCGTTTTCAGCCCGAGATATGGTCGTTTCCGTAACGCCAAACATAAAAATGTTGACAGCTTTCGAGAAACACTTCAGACAACTTATATTTGATGTGCAACTAGTCGAAAGACCCAGTCTGTTATAGTGGGAGTTGAAAATTTCATGTTCTGAAGCTTCTCTGCAAAGTTAAGGAACAATGCAGAAAACGCGTTTTCAGCCTGAGATAAGGTGAGTTCCGGAACGCCAAACATAAAAATGTTGATAACTTTGGAAAAACACTTCAGACAGCTTAGATTTGATGTGCAACTACTAGAAAAACCCTTTCTGCTATAGTGGGAGGTGAAAATTTCGTGATCTGAAGCTTCCCTGAGAAGTTATGGCACAATGCAGAAAATACGTTTTCAGCCAGAGATAAGGTCGATTCTGGAACGCCAAACATAAAAATGTTGATATCTTTGGAAAAACACTTCAGACAGCTTAGATTTGATGTGCAACTACTAGAAAGACCCTTTCTGCTAAGTGGGAGCTGAACATTTCATGTTCTGAAGCTTCCCTGAGAAGTTATGGCACAATGCAGAAAACGCGTTTTCAGCCTGAGATAAGGTGGGTTCCGAAACGCCAAACGTAAAAATGTTGATAACTTTGGGACAACATTTCAGACAGCTTAGATTTGACGTGCAACTACTAGAAAGACCCTTTCTGCTATAGTGTGAGGTGAAAATTTCATGTTCTGAAGCTACCCTGAGAAGTTATGGCACAATGCACAAAACGAGTTTTCAGCCTGAGATAAGGTGGGTTCCGGAACGCCAAACGTAAAAATGTTGATAACTTTGGAACAACACTTCAGACAGATTAGATTTGATGTGCAACTACGAGAAAGACCCTTTCTGCTATAGTGGGAGGTGAAAATTTCATGTTCGAAAGGTTCCCTGCAAAGTTATGGCACAATGCGTAAAACGCGTTTTAAGCCTGAGATAAGGTCGATTCCGGTACGCCAAACATAAAAATGTTGATAACTTTGGAAAAACACTTCAGACAGCTTAGATTTGATGTGCAACTACTGTAAAGACCCTTTCTGCTATAGTGTGAGGTGAACATTTCATGTTCTGAAGCTACCCTGAGAAGTTATGGCACAATGCACAAAACGAGTTTTAAGCCTGAGATAAGGTGGGTTCCGGAACGCCAAACGTAAAAATGTTGATAACTTTGGAACAACACTTCAAAAAGCTTAGATTTGATGTACAACGACTAGAAAGACCCTTTCTGCTATAGTGGGAGGTGAAAATTTCATGCTCTAAAGATTCCCAGCAAAGTTATGGCACAAAGCAGAAAACACGTTTTCAGCCAGAGATAAGGTGGGTTCCGGAACGCCAAACATAAAAATGTTGATAACTTTGGAAAAACACTTCAAATAGCTTAGATTTGATGTGTAACTACGAGAAAGACCCTTTCTGCTATAGTGGGAGGTGAAACTTTCATGTTCTGAAGCTTTCCTTCAAAGTTATGGCACAATGCAAAAAACGCATTTTCAGCATGAGACAAGGTGGGTTCCGCAACGCCAAACATAAAAATGTTGATAACTTCCGAAAATCACTTCAGACAGCTTAGATTTGATGTGCAACTACTAGAAAGACCCTTTCTGGTACAGTGGGAGGTTAAAATTTCATGTTCTGAAGCTTCCCTGCAAAGTTATGACACAATGCAGAAAACGCGTATTCAGCCTGAGGTAATGTGGGTTCCGGAGCGCCAAACGTAAAAATGTTGATAACTTTGGAAAAACACTTCAGACAGCTTAGATTTGATGTGCAACTACTGGAAAGACCCTTTCTGCTATAGTGTGAGGTGAATATTTCATGTTCTGAAGCTACCCTGAGAAGTTATGGCACAATGCACAAAACGAGTTTTCAGCCTGAGATAAGGTGGGTTCCGGAACGCCAAACGTAAAAATGTTGATAACTTTGGAACAACACTTCAAAAAGCTTAGATTTGATGTACAACGACTAGAAAGACCCTTTCTGCTATAGTGGGAGGTGAAAATTTCATGTTCTAAAGATTCCCAGCAAAGTTATGGCACAAAGCAGAAAACACGTTTTCAGCCAGAGATAAGGTGGGTTCCGGAACGCCAAACATAAAAATGTTGATAACTTTGGAAAAACACTTCAAATAGCTTAGATTTGATGTGTAACTACGAGAAAGACCCTTTCTGCTATAGTGGGAGGTGAAACTTTCATGTTCTGAAGCTTTCCTTCAAAGTTATGGCACAATGCAAAAAACGCGTTTTCAGCATGAGACAAGGTGGGTTCCGGAACGCCAAACATAAAAATGTTGATAACTTCCGAAAATCACTTCAGACAGCTTAGATTTGATGTGCAACTAATAGAAAGACCCTTTCTGCTACAGTGGGAGGCTAAAATTTCATGTTCTGAAGCTTCCCTGCAAAGTTATGGCACAATGCAGAAAACGCGTATTCAGCCTGAGGTAATGTGGGTTCCGGAGCGCCAAACGTAAAAATGTTGATAACTTTGGAAAAACACTTCAGACAGCTTAGATTTGATGTGCAACGACTAGAAAGACCCTTTCTGCTATAGTGGGAGGTGAAAATTTGATGTTCTGAAGCTTCCCTGCAAAGTTATGGCACAATGCAGAAAAAGCGTTTTCAGCCCGAGATAAGGTGGGTTCCGGAACGCCAAACATAAAAATGTTGATAACTTTGGAAAAACACTTCACACAGCTTAGATTTGAAGTACAACGACTAGAAAGACCCTTTCTGCTATAGTGGGAGGTGAAAATTTGATGTTCTGAAGCTTCCCTGCAAAGTTATGGCACAACGCAGAAAAAGCGTTTTCAGCCCGAGATAAGCTCGTTTCTGGAACGCCAACCTAAAAAATGTTGATAGCTTTTAAAAAACACTTCAGACAACTTAGATTTGATGTGCAACTACTAGAAAGACCCTGTCTGTTATAGTGGGACGTGAAAATTTCATGTTCTGAAGCTTCCCTGCAAAGTTATGGCACAATGCAGAAAACGCGTTTTCAGCCAGAGATATGGTCGTTTCCGTAACGCCAAACATAAAAATGTTGATAGCTTTCGAGAAACACTTCAGACAACTTATATTTGATGTGCAACTACGAGAAAGACCCTTTCTGATATAGTGGGAGGTGAAAATTTTAAGTTCTGAAGCTTCCCTGCAAAGTTATGGCACACAACAGAAAACGCGTTTTCAGCCTGAGATAAGGTGGGTTCCGGAACGCCAAACATAAAAATGTTGATAATTTTGGAAAAAGTATTCAGACAGCTTAGATTTGATGAGCAAATACTAGAAAAACCCTTTCTGCTATAGTGGGAGGTGAAAATTTCGTGATCTGAAGCTTCCCTGAGAAGTTGTGGCACAATGCAGAAAATACGTTTTCAGCCTGAGATAAGGTGGGTTCCGGAACGCCAAACGTAAAAATGTTGATAACTTTGGAACAACACTTCAGACAGCTTAGATTTGATGTGCAACTACTAGAAGGACCCTTTCTGTTATCGTGGGATGTGAAAATTCCATGTTCTGAAGCTCCCCAGAAAAGTAAAGGCACAATGCAGAAAACGCGTTTTCAGGCAGAGATAAGGTGGGTTCCGGAACGCCAAACATAAAAATGTTGATAACTTTGGAAAAACACTTCAGACAGCTTAGATTTGATGTGCAACTACTAGAAAGACCCTTTCTGCTATAGTGGGAGGTGAAAATTTCATGTTCTAAAGGTTCCCTGCAAAGTTATGGCACAATGCGTAAAACGCGTTTTAAGCCTGAGATAAGGTCGATTCCGGAACGCCAAACATAAAAATGTTGATAACTTTGGAAAAACACTTCAGACAGCTTAGATTTGATGTGCAACTACTAGAAAGACCCTTTCTGCTATAGTGGGAAGTGAACATTTCATGTTCTGAAGCTTCCCTGAGAAGTTAAGGCACAATGCAGAAAACGCGTTTTCAGCCTGAGATACGGTGGGTTCCGAAACGCCAAACTTAAAAATGTTGATAACTTTGGAACAACATTTCAGACAGATTAGATTTGATGTGCAACTACTAGAAAGTCCCTTTCTGCTATAGTGGGAGGTGAAAATTTAATATTCTAAAGGTTCCCTGCAAAGTTATGCCACAATGCATAAAACGCGTTTTAAGCCTGAGAAAAGGTCGATTTCGGAACGCAAAACATAAAAATGTTGATAACTTTGGAAAAAACATTTCAGACAGCTTAGATTTGATGTGCAACTACTAGAAAGACCCTTTCTGCTATAGTGGGAGGTGAAAATTTCATGTTCGGAAGCTTCCTGCAAAGTTATGGCACAATGCAGAAAACGCGTTTTCAGCCTGAGATAAGGTGGGTTCCGGAACGCCAAACATAAAAATGTTGATAACTTTCGAAAAACACTTCAGACAGCTTATATTTCATGTGCAACTACGAGAAATACCCTTTCTGCTATAGTGGGAGGTGAAAATTTCATGTTCTGAAGCTTCCCTGCAAAGTTATGGCACAATGCAGAAAAGGCGTTTTCAGCCTGAGATAAGGTGGGTTCCGGAACACCAAACTTAAAAATGTTGATAACTTTCGAAAAACACTTCAGACAGATTAGATTTGATGTGCAACTATTAGAAAGACCCTGTTTGTCATAGTGGGAGTTGAAAATTTCATGTTCTGATGCTTCCCTGCAAAGTTAAGGAACAATGCAGAAAACGCGTTTTCAGCCTGAGATAAGGTGGGTTCCGGAACACCAAACTTAAAAATGTTGATAACTTTGGAAAAACACTTCAGACAGCTTAGATTTGATGTGCAACTAATAGAAAGACCCTTTCTGCTACAGTGGGAGGTTAAAATTTCATGTTCTGAAGCTTCCCTGCAAAGTTATGGCACAATGCAGAAAACGCGTTTTCAGCCTGAGATAAGGTGGGTTCCGGAACGCCAAACGTAAAAACGTTGATAACTTTGGGAAACCACTTCAGACAGCTTAGATTTGATGTGCAACTACAAGAAAGACCCTTTATGCTATTGTCGTAGGTTAAAATTTCATGTTCTAAATGTTCCCAGCAAAGTTATGGCACAAAGCAGAAAACGCTTTTTCAGCCAGAGATGAGGCGGGTTCCGGAACGCCAAACATAAAAATGTTGATAACTTTGGAAAAACACTTTAGATAGCTTAGATTTGATGTGTAACTACTAGAAAGACCCTTTCCGCTATAGTGGGAGGTGAAACTTTCATGTTCTGAAGCTTTCCTTCAAAGTTATGGCACAATGCAGAAAACGCGTTTTCAGCCAGGGACAAGGTGGGTTCCGGAACTTCAAACATAAAAATGTTGATAACTTTGGAAAAACACTTCAGACAGCTTAGATTTGATTTCCAACTACTAGTAAGACCCTTTCTGCTACAGGGGGAGGTTAAAATTTCATGTTCTGAAGCTTCCCTGCAAAGTTATGGCACAATGCAGAAAACGCCTTTTCAGCCTCAAAAAAGGTAGGTTCCGGAACGCCAAACATAAAAATGTTGATAACTTTGGGAAACCACTTCAGACAGCTTAGATTTGATGTGCAACTACAAGAAAGACCCTTTATGCTATTGTGGGAGGTTAAAATTTCATGTTCTAAAGATTCCCAGAAAAGTTATGGCACAAAGCAGAAAATGCGTTTTCAGCCAGAGATAAGGTGGGTACCGGAACGCCAAACATAAAAATGTTGATAACTTTGGAAAAAACATTTCAGACAACTTAGATTTGATGTGCAACTACTCGAAAGACCCTTTCTGCTGTAGTGGGAGGTGAAAATTTCATGTTCTGAAGCTTCCTGCAAAGTTATGGCACAATGCAAAAAACGCGTTTTCAGCCTGAGATAAGGTGGGTTCCGGAACGCCAAACATAAAAATGTTGATAACTTTGGAAAAAACATTTCAGACAGCTTAGATTTAATGTGCAAACCACGAGAAAGACCCTTTCTGCTATAGTGGGAAGTGAAAATTTCATGTTCTGAAGTTTCCCTGCAAAGTTTTGGGACAATGCAGAAAACGCGTTTTCAGCCTGAGACAAGGTGGGTTCCGGAACTTCGAACATAAAAATGTTGATAACTTTGGAAAAACACTTCAGACAGCTTAGATTTGATGTGCAACTACGAGAAAGACCCATTCTGCTACAGGTGGAGGTTAAAATTTCATGTTCTGAAGCTTTCCTTCAAAGTTATGGCACAATGCAGAAAACGCGTTTTCAGCCTGAGATAAGGTGGGTTCCGGAACGCCAAACATAAAAATGTTGATAACTTTCGAAAAACACTTCAGACAGATTAGATTTGATGTGCAACTATTAGAAAGACCCTGTTTGTCATAGTGGGAGTTGAAAATTTCATGTTCTGATGCTTCCCTGCAAAGTTAAGGAACAATGCAGAAAATGCGTTTTCAGCCTGAGATAACGAGGGTTCCGGAACACCAAACTTAAAAATGTTGATAACTTTGGAAAAACACTTCAGACAGCTTAGATTTGATGTGCAACTACTAGAAAGACCCATTCTGCTACAGGTGGAGGTTAAAATTTCATGTTCTGAAGCTTTCCTTCAAAGTTATGACACAATGCAGAAAACGCGTATTCAGCCTGAGGTAATGTGGGTTCCGGAGCGCCAAACGTAAAAATGTTGATAACTTTCGAAAAACACTTCAGACAGCTTAGATTTGATGTGCAACTACTAGAAAGACCCTGTCTGTAATAGTGGAAGGTTAATTTTTCATGTTCTGAAGCTTCCCTGCAAAGTTATGGCACAATGCAGAAAAAGCGTTTTCAGCCCGAGATAAGGTGGGTTCCGGAACGCCAAACATAAAAATGTTGATAACTTTGGAAAAACACTTCAAACAGCTTAGATTTGATGTACAACGACTAGAAAGACCCTTTCTGCTATAGTGGGAGGTGAAAATTCGATGTTCTGAAGCTTCCCTGCAAAGTTATGGCACAATGCAGAAAAAGCGTTTTCAGCCCGAGATAAGGTCGTTTCTGGAACGCCAACCTAAAAAATGTTGATAGCTTTTAAAAAACACTTCAGACAACTTAGATTTGATGTGCAACTACTAGAAAGACCCTGTCTGTTATAGTGGGAGGTGAAAATTTCATGTTCTGAAGCTTCCCTGCAAAGTTATGGCACAATGCAGAAAACGCGTTTCCAGCCCGAGATATGGTCGTTTCCGTAACGCCAAACATAAAAATGTTGACAGCTTTCGAGAAACACTTCAGACAACTTATATTTGATGTGCAACTAGTCGAAAGACCCAGTCTGTTATAGTGGGAGTTGAAAATTTCATGTTCTGAAGCTTCTCTGCAAAGTTAAGGAACAATGCAGAAAACGCGTTTTCAGCCTGAGATAAGGTGAGTTCCGGAACGCCAAACATAAAAATGTTGATAACTTTGGAAAAACACTTCAGACAGCTTAGATTTGATGTGCAACAACTAGAAAAACCCTTTCTGCTATAGTGGGAGGTGAAAATTTCGTGATCTGAAGCTTCCCTGAGAAGTTATGGCACAATGCAGAAAATACGTTTTCAGCCAGAGATAAGGTCGATTCTGGAACGCCAAACATAAAAATGTTGATATCTTTGGAAAAACACTTCAGACAGCTTAGATTTGATGTGCAACTACTAGAAAGACCCTTTCTGCTAAGTGGGAGCTGAACATTTCATGTTCTGAAGCTTCCCTGAGAAATTATGGCACAATGCAGAAAACGCGTTTTCAGCCTGAGATAAGGTGGGTTCCGGAACGCCAAACGTAAAAATGTTGATAACTTTGGAACAACACTTCAGACAGATTAGATTTGATGTGCAACTACGAGAAAGACCCTTTCTGCTATAGTGGGAGGTGAAAATTTCATGTTCGAAAGGTTCCTTGCAAAGTTATGGCACAATGCGTAAAACGCGTTTTAAGCCTGAGATAAGGTCGATTCCGGTACGCCAAACATAAAAATGTTGATAACTTTGGAAAAACACTTCAGACAGCTTAGATTTGATGTGCAACTACTGGAAAGACCCTTTCTGCTATAGTGTGAGGTGAACATTTCATGTTCTGAAGCTACCCTGAGAAGTTATGGCACAATGCACAAAACGAGTTTTAAGCCTGAGATAAGGTGGGTTCCGGAACGCCAAACGTAAAAATGTTGATAACTTTGGAACAACACTTCAAAAAGCTTAGATTTGATGTACAACGACTAGAAAGACCCTTTCTGCTATAGTGGGAGGTGAAAATTTCATGCTCTAAAGATTCCCAGCAAAGTTATGGCACAAAGCAGAAAACACGTTTTCAGCATGAGACAAGGTGGGTTCCGGAACGCCAAACATAAAAATGTTGATAACTTCCGAAAATCACTTCAGACAGCTTAGATTTGATGTGCAACTACTAGAAAGACCCTTTCTGGTACAGTGGGAGGTTAAAATTTCATGTTCTGAAGCTTCCCTGCAAAGTTATGACACAATGCAGAAAACGCGTATTCAGCCTGAGGTAATGTGGGTTCCGGAGCGCCAAACGTAAAAATGTTGATAACTTTGGAAAAACACTTCAGACAGCTTAGATTTGATGTGCAACTACTGGAAAGACCCTTTCTGCTATAGTGTGAGGTGAACATTTCATGTTCTGAAGCTACCCTGAGAAGTTATGGCACAATGCACAAAACGAGTTTTCAGCCTGAGATAAGGTGGGTTCCGGAACGCCAAACGTAAAAATGTTGATAACTTTGGAACAACACTTCAAAAAGCTTAGATTTGATGTACAACGACTAGAAAGACCCTTTCTGCTATAGTGGGAGGTGAAAATTTCATGTTCTAAAGATTCCCAGCAAAGTTATGGCACAAAGCAGAAAACACGTTTTCAGCCAGAGATAAGGTGGGTTCCGGAACGCCAAACATAAAAATGTTGATAACTTTGGAAAAACACTTCAAATAGCTTAGATTTGATGTGTAACTACGAGAAAGACCCTTTCTGCTATAGTGGGAGGTGAAACTTTCATGTTCTGAAGCTTTCCTTCAAAGTTTTGGCACAATGCAAAAAACGCGTTTTCAGCATGAGACAAGGTGGGTTCCGGAACGCCAAACATAAAAATGTTGATAACTTTGGAAAAACACTTCACACAGCTTAGATTTGAAGTACAACGACTAGAAAGACCCTTTCTGCTATAGTGGGAGGTGAAAATTTGATGTTCTGAAGCTTCCCTGCAAAGTTATGGCACAACGCAGAAAAAGCGTTTTCAGCCCGAGATAAGGTCGTTTCTGGAACGCCAACCTAAAAAATGTTGATAGCTTTTAAAAAACACTTCAGACAACTTAGATTTGATGTGCAACTACTAGAAAGACCCTGTCTGTTATAGTGGGACGTGAAAATTTCATGTTCTGAAGCTTCCCTGCAAAGTTATGACACAATGCAGAAAACGCGTTTTCAGCCAGAGATATGGTCGTTTCCGTAACGCCAAACATAAAAATGTTGATAGCTTTCGAGAAACACTTCAGACAACTTATATTTGATGTGCAACTACTAGAAAGACCCTTTCTGCGATAGTGGGAGGTGAATATTTCATGTTCTGAAGCTTCCCTGCAAAATTATGGCACTATGCAGAAAATACGTTTTCAGCCTGAGATAAGGTGGGTTCCGGAACGCCAAACGTAAAAATGTTGATAACTTTGGAACAACACTTCAGACAGCTTAGATTTGATGTGCAACTACTAGAAAGACCCTTTTTGCTACAGTGGGAGGCTAAAATTTCATGTTCTGAAGCTTCCCTGCAAAGTTATGGCACAATGCAGAAAACGCGTTTTCAGCCTGAGATAAGCCGAGTTCCGGAACGCCAAACATAAAAATGTTGATAACTTTGGAAAAACACTTCAGACAACTTAGATTTGATGTGCAACTACGAGAAAGACCCTTTCTGATATAGTGGGAGGTGAAAATTTTAAGTTCTGAAGCTTCCCTGCAAAGTTATGGCACACAACAGAAAACGCGTTTTCAGCCTGAGATAAGGTGGGTTCCGGAACGCCAAACATAAAAATGTTGATAATTTTGGAAAAAGTATTCAGACAGCTTAGATTTGATGAGCAAATACTAGAAAAACCCTTTCTGCTATAGTGGGAGGTGAAAATTTCGTGATCTGAAGCTTCCCTGAGAAGTTGTGGCACAATGCAGAAAATACGTTTTCAGCCTGAGATAAGGTGGGTTCCGGAACGCCAAACGTAAAAATGTTGATAACTTTGGAACAACACTTCAGACAGCTTAGATTTGATGTGCAACTACTAGAAGGACCCTTTCTGTTATCGTGGGATGTGAAAATTCCATGTTCTGAAGCTCCCCAGAAAAGTAAAGGCACAATGCAGAAAACGCGTTTTCAGGCAGAGATAAGGTGGGTTCCGGAACGCCAAACATAAAAATGTTGATAACTTTGGAAAAACACTTCAGACAGCTTAGATTTGATGTGCAACTACTAGAAAGACCCTTTCTGCTATAGTGGGAGGTGAAAATTTCATGTTCTAAAGGTTCCCTGCAAAGTTATGGCACAATGCGTAAAACGCGTTTTAAGCCTGAGATAAGGTCGATTCCGGAACGCCAAACATAAAAATGTTGATAACTTTGGAAAAACACTTCAGACAGCTTAGATTTGATGTGCAACTACTAGAAAGACCCTTTCTGCTATAGTGGGAAGTGAACATTTCATGTTCTGAAGCTTCCCTGAGAAGTTAAGGCACAATGCAGAAAACGCGTTTTCAGCCTGAGATAAGGTGGGTTCCGAAACGCCAAACTTAAAAATGTTGATAACTTTGGAACAACATTTCAGACAGATTAGATTTGATGTGCAACTACTAGAAAGTCCCTTTCTGCTATAGTGGGAGGTGAAAATTTAATATTCTAAAGGTTCCCTGCAAAGTTATGCCACAATGCATAAAACGCGTTTTAAGCCTGAGAAAAGGTCGATTTCGGAACGCAAAACATAAAAATGTTGATAACTTTGGAAAAAACATTTCAGACAGCTTAGATTTGATGTGCAACTACTAGAAAGACCCTTTCTGCTATAGTGGGAGGTGAAAATTTCATGTTCGGAAGCTTCCTGCAAAGTTATGGCACAATGCAGAAAACGCGTTTTCAGCCTGAGATAAGGTGGGTTCCGGAACGCCAAACATAAAAATGTTGATAACTTTCGAAAAACACTTCAGACAGCTTATATTTCATGTGCAACTACGAGAAATACCCTTTCTGCTATAGTGGGAGGTGAAAATTTCATGTTCTGAAGCTTCCCTGCAAAGTTATGGCACAATGCAGAAAAGGCGTTTTCAGCCTGAGATAAGGTGGGTTCCGGAACACCAAACTTAAAAATGTTGATAACTTTCGAAAAACACTTCAGACAGATTAGATTTGATGTGCAACTATTAGAAAGACCCTGTTTGTCATAGTGGGAGTTGAAAATTTCATGTTCTGATGCTTCCCTGCAAAGTTAAGGAACAATGCAGAAAACGCGTTTTCAGCCTGAGATAAGGTGGGTTCCGGAAAACCAAACTTAAAAATGTTGATAACTTTGGAAAAACACTTCAGACAGCTTAGATTTGATGTGCAACTAATAGAAAGACCCTTTCTGCTACAGTGGGAGGTTAAAATTTCATGTTCTGAAGCTTCCCTGCAAAGTTATGGCACAATGCAGAAAACGCGTTTTCAGCCTGAGATAAGGTGGGTTCCGGAACGCCAAACGTAAAAACGTTGATAACTTTGGGAAACCACTTCAGACAGCTTAGATTTGATGTGCAACTACAAGAAAGACCCTTTATGCTATTGTCGTAGGTTAAAATTTCATGTTCTTAATATTCCCAGCAAAGTTATGGCACAAAGCAGAAAACGCTTTTTCAGCCAGAGATGAGGCGGGTTCCGGAACGCCAAACATAAAAATGTTGATAACTTTGCAAAAACACTTTAGACAGCTCAGATTTGATGTGTAACTACTAGAAAGACCCTTTCCGCTATAGTGGGAGGTGAAACTTTCATGTTCTGAAGCTTTCCTTCAAAGTTATGGCACAATGCAGAAAACGCGTTTTCAGCCAGGGACAAGGTGGGTTCCGGAACTTCAAACATAAAAATGTTGATAACTTTGGAAAAACACTTCAGACAGCTTAGATTTGATTTCCAACTACTAGTAAGACCCTTTCTGCTACAGGGGGAGGTTAAAATTTCATGTTCTGAAGCTTCCCTGCAAAGTTATGGCACAATGCAGAAAACGCCTTTTCAGCCTGAAAAAAGGTAGGTTCCGGAACGCCAAACATAAAAATGTTGATAACTTTGGGAAACCACTTCAGACAGCTTAGATTTGATGTGCAACTACAAGAAAGACCCTTTATGCTATTGTGGGAGGTTAAAATTTCATGTTCTAAAGATTCCCAGAAAAGTTATGGCACAAAGCAGAAAATGCGTTTTCAGCCAGAGATAAGGTGGGTACCGGAACGCCAAACATAAAAATGTTGATAACTTTGGAAAAAACATTTCAGACAACTTAGATATGATGTGCAACTACTCGAAAGACCCTTTCTGCTGTAGTGGGAGGTGAAAATTTCATGTTCTGAAGCTTCCTGCAAAGTTATGGCACAATGCAAAAAACGCGTTTTCAGCCTGAGATAAGGTGGGTTCCGGAACGCCAAACATAAAAATGTTGATAACTTTGGAAAAAACATTTCAGACAGCTTAGATTTAATGTGCAACTACGAGAAAGACCCTTTCTGCTATAGTGGGAAGTGAAAATTTCATGTTCTGAAGTTTCCCTGCAAAGTTTTGGGACAATGCAGAAAACGCGTTTTCAGCCTGAGATAAGGTGGGTTCTGGAACGCCAAACATAAAAATGTTGATAACTTTGGAAAAAACATTTCAGAAAGCTTAGATTTGATGTACAACTACTAGAAAGACCCTTTCATCTATAGTGGGAGGTGAAAATTTCATGTTGTGAAGCTTCCTGCAAAGTTATGGCAAAATGCAGAAAACGCGTTTTCAGTCTGAGATAAGGTGGGTTCCGGAACGCCAAACGTAAAAACTTTGATAACTTTGGAAAAACACTCCAGACAGCGTAGATTTGATGTGCAACTACAAGAAAGACCCTTTATGCTATTGTGGGAGGTGAAACTTTCATGTTCTGAAGCTTTCCTTCAAAGTTATGGCACAATGCAGAAAACGCGTTTTCAGCCTGAGACAAGGTGGGTTCCGGAACTTCAAACATAAAAATGTTGATAACTTTGGAAAAACACTTCAGACAGCTTAGATTTGATTTCCAACTACTAGTAAGACCCTTTCTGCTACAGTGGGAGGTTAAAATTTCATGTTCTGAAGCTTCCCTGCAAAGTTATGGCACAATGCAGAAAACGCGTTTTCAGCCTGAGATAAGGTGGGTTCCGGAACGCCAAACATAAAAATGTTGATAACTTTGGAAAAACACTTCAGACAGATTAGATTTGATGTGCAACTATTAGAAAGACCCTGTTTGTCATAGTGGGAGTTGAAAATTTCATGTTCTGATGCTTCCCTGCAAAGTTAAGGAACAATGCAGAAAATGCGTTTTCAGCCTGAGATAAGGAGGGTTCCGGAACACCAAACTTAAAAATGTTGATAACTTTGGAAAAACACTTCAGACAGCTTAGATTTGATGTGCAACTACTAGAAAGACCCATTCTGCTACAGGTGGAGGTTAAAATTTCATGTTCTGATGCTTCCCTGCAAAGTTAAGGAACAATGCAGAAAATGCGTTTTCAGCCTGAGATAAGGAGGGTTCCGGAACACAAAACTTCAAAATGTTGATAACTTTCGAAAAACACTTCAGACAGCTTAGATTTGATGTGCAACTACAAGAAAGACCCTTTATGCTATTGTGGGAGGTTAAAATTTCATGTTCTAAAGATTCCCAGCAAAGTTATGGCACAAAGCAGAAAACCCGTTTTCAGCCAGAGATAAGGTGGGTTCCGGAACGCCAAACATAAAAATGTTGATAACTTTGGAAAAACACTTCAAATAGCTTAGATTTGATGTGTAACAACGAGAATGACCCTTTCTGCTATTATGGGAGGTGAAAATTTCATTTTCTGAAGCTTCCCTCCAAAGTTATGGCACAATGCAGAAAAAGCGTTTTCAGCCCGAGATAAGGTGGGTTCCGGAACGCCAAACATAAAAATGTTGATAACTTTGGAAAAACACTTCAAACAGCTTAGATTTGATGTACAACGACTAGAAAGACCCTTTCTGCTATAGTGGGAGGTGAAAATTTCATGTTCTGAAGCTTCCCTCCAAAGTTATGGCACAATGCAGAAAACGCGTTTTCAGCCCGAGATATGGTCGTTTCCGTAACGCCAAACATAAAAATGTTGATAGCTTTCGAGAAACACTTCAAACAAATTATATTTGATGTGCAACTACTCAAAAGACCCAGTCTGTTATAGTGGGAGTTGAAAATTTCATGTTCTGAAGCTTCTCTGCAAAGTTAAGGAACAATGCAGAAAACGCGTTTTCAGCCTGAGATAAGGTGTGTTCCGGAACGCCAAACATAAAAATTTTGATAACTTTGGAAAAACACTTCAGACAGCTTAGATTTGATGTGCAACTACTAGAAAGACCCTTTCTGCGATAGTGGGAGGTGAACATTTCATGTTCTAAAGCTTCCCTGCAAAGTTATGGCACAATGCAGAAAATACGTTTTCAGCCTGAGATAAGGTGGGTTCCGGAACGCCAAACGTAAAAATGTTGATAACTTTGGAACAACACTTCAGACAGCTTAGATTTGATGTGCAACTACTAGAAAGACCCTTTCTGCTACAGTGGGAGGTGAAAATTTCAAGTTCTGAAGCTTCCCTGCAAAGTTATGGCACACAACAGAAAACGCGTTTTCAGCCTGAGATAAGGTGGGTTCCGGAACGCCAAACATAAAAATGTTGATAATTTTGGAAAAAGTATTCAGACAGCTAAGATTTGATGAGCAAATACTAGAAAAACCCTTTCTGCTATAGTGGGAGGTGAAAATTTTGTGATCTGAAGCTTCCCTGAGAAGTTATGGCACAATGCAGAAAATACGTTTTCAGCCTGAGATAAGGTGGGTTCCGGAACGCCAAACGTAAAAATGTTGATAACTTTGGAACAACACTTCAGACAGCTTAGATTTGATGTGCAACTACTAGAAGGACCCTTTCTGTTATCGTGGGATGTGAAAATTCCATGTTCTGAAGCTCCCCAGAAAAGTAAAGGCACAATGCAGAAAACGCGTTTTCAGCCAGAGATAAGGTGGGTTCCGGAACGCCAAACATAAACATGTTGATAACTTTGGAAAAACACTTCAGACAACTTAGATGTGATGAGCAACTACGAGAAAGACCCTTTCTGCTATAGTGGGAGGTGAAAATTTCAAGTTCTGAAGCTTCCCTGCAAAGTTATGGCACACAACAGAAAACGCGTTTTCAGCCTCAGATAAGGTGGGTTCCGGAACGCCAAACATAAAAATGTTGATAACTTTGGAAAAACTATTCAGACAGCTTAGATTTGATGTGCAACTACTAGAAAGACCCTTTCTGCTATAGTGGGAGGTGAAAATTTCATGATCTGAAGCTTCCCTGAGAAGTTATGGCACAATGCACAAAACGCGTTTTCAGCCTGAGATAAGGTGGGTTCCGGAACGCCAAACGTAAAAATGTTGATAACTTTGGAAAAACACTTCAGACAGCTTAGATTTGATGTGCAACTACTAGAAACACCCTTTCTGCTATAGTGGGAGGTGAACATTTCATGTTCTAAATGTTCCCTGCAAAGTTATGGCACAATGCGTAAAACGCGTTTTCAGCCTGAGATAAGGTGGGTTCCGGATCGCCAAACGCAAAAATGTTGATAACTTTTGAACAACACTTCAGAGAGCTTAGATTTGATGTGCAACTACTATAAAGACCCTTTCTGCAATAGTGGGAGGTCAAAATTTCATGTTCTGAAGCTTCCCTCCAAAGTTATGGCAAAATGCGTAAAACGCGTTTTCAGCCTCAGATAAGGTCGATTCTGGAACGCCAAACATGAAAATGTTGATAACTTTGGAAAAACACTTCAGACAGCTTAGATTTGACGTGCAACTACTAGAAAGACCCTTTCTGCTATAGTGTGAGGTGAAAATTTCATGTTCTGAAGCTACCCTGAGAAGTTATGGCACAATGCACAAAACGAGTTTTCAGCCTGAGATAAGGTGGGTTCCGGAACGCCAAACATAAAAATGTTGATAACTTTGGAACAACACTTCAGACAGCTTAGATTTGATGTGCAACTACTAGAAAGACCCTTTCTGCTACAGTGGGAGGTGAAAATTTCAAGTTCTGAAGCTTCCCTGCAAAGTTATGGCACACAACAGAAAACGCGTTTTCAGCCTGAGATAAGGTGGGTTCCGGAACGCCAAACATAAAAATGTTGATAACTTTGGAAAAACACTTCAGACAGCTTAGATTTGATGTGCAACTACTGGAAAGACCCTTTCTGCTATAGTGTGAGGTGAACATTTCATGTTCTGAAGCTACCCTGAGAAGTTATGGCACAATGCAAAAAACGCGTTTTCAGCATGAGACAAGGTGGGTTCCGGAACGCCAAACATAAAAATGTTGATAACTTCCGAAAAACGCTTCAGACAGCTTAGATTTGATGTGCAACTACTAGAAAGACCCTTTCTGCTACAGTGGGACGTGAAAATTTCATGTTCTGAAGCTTCCCTGCAAAGTCATGACACAATGCAGAAAAAGCGGATTCAGCCTGAGGTAATGTGGGTTCCGGAGCGCCAAACGTAAAAATGTTGATAACTTTGGAAAAACACTTCAGACAGCTTAGATTTGATGTGCAACTACTAGAAAGACCCTTTCTGCTATAGTGGGAGGTAAAAATTTCATGTTCTGAAGCTTTCCTGCAAAGTTATTGCAAATTGTGTAAAACGCATTTTCAGCCTGAGATAAGGTTATTTCTGGAACGCCAAACATAAGAATGGTGTTAACTTTGGAAAAACACTTCAAACAGCTTAGATTTGATGTGCAACTACTAGAAAGACACTTTCTGCTATAGTGGGAAGTGAAAATTTCATGTTCTGAAGCTTCCCTGCAAAGTTATGGCACAATGCAGAAAACGCGTTTTCAGCCTGAGATAAGGTGGGTTCCAGAAAGCCAAACATAAAAATGTTGATAACTTTGGAAAAACACTTCAGACAGCTTAGATTTGATGTGCAACTACGAGAAAGACCCTTTCTGCTATAGTGGGAGGTGAAAATTTCAAGTTCTGAAGCTTCCCTGCAAAGTTGTGGCACAATGCAGAAAACACATTTTCAGCCTGAGAAAAGGTGGGTTCCGGAAAGCCAAACATAAAAATGTTGATAACTTTGGAAAAACACTTCAGACAGCTTAGATTTTATGTGCAACTACTAGAGAGACCCTTTCTGCTATAGTGGGATTTGAAAATTTCATGTTCAGAAGCTTCCCTGCAAAGTTATGGCAGAATGCGTAAATCGCGTTATCAGCCTGAGATAAGGTCGATTCCGGAACGCCAAACATAAAAATGTTGATAACTTTGGAAAAACACTTCAGACAGCTTAGATTTGATGTGCAACTACTAGAAAGACCCTTTCTGCTATAGTGGGAGGTGAAAATTTCATGTTCTGAAGCTTCCCTGCAAAGTTATGAGACAATGCAGTAAACGATTTTTCATCCTGAGATAAGGTCAATTCGGGAACGCCAAACATAAAAATGTTGATAACTTTGGAAAAACACATCAGACAGCTTAGATTTGATCTGCAACTACTAGAAAGAGCCTTTCTGCTATAGTGGGAGGTTAAAATTTCATGTTCGGAAGCTTCCATGCAAAGTTATGGCACAATGCAGACAACTCGTTTTCAGCCTGAGATAAAGTCGATTCTGGAACGCCAAACATAAAAATGTTCATAACTTTCGAAAGACACTTCAGACAGCTTAGATTTGATGTGAAACTACGAGAAAGACCCTTTCTGCTATAGTGGGATGTGAACATTTCATGTTCTGAAGCTTCCCTGCAAAGTTATGGCACAATGCAGAAAACGTGTTTTCAGCCTGAGATAAGGTCGATTCTGGAACGCCAAACATAAAAATGTTGATAACTTTGGAAAAACACATCAGACAGCTTAGATTTGATCTGCAACTACTAAAAAGACCCTTTCTGCTATAGTGGGAGGAGAACATTTCATGTTCGGAAGCTTCCCTGCAAAGTTATGGCACAATGCAGACAATGCGTTTTCAGCCTGAGATAAGGTCGATTCTGGAACGCCAAACATAAAAATGTTGATAACTTTCGAAAAACACTTCAGACAGCTTAGATTTGATGTGCAACTACTAGAAAGACCCTTTCTGCTATAATGGGATGTTGAAATGTCATGTTCTGAAGCTTCCCTGCAAAGTTATGGCACAATGCAGAAAACGCGTTTTCAGCATGAGACAAGGTCAATTACGGAACGCCAAACATAAAAATATGAAAACTTTGAAAAAACACTTCAGACAGCTTAGATTTGATGTGCAACTACTAGAAAGACCCTTTCTGCTATAGTGGGAGGTGAAAATTTCATGTTCTGAAGTTTCCCTGTAAAGTTGTGGCACAATGCAGAAAACGCGTTTTCAGCCAGAGATAAGGTCGATTCTGGAATGCCAAACATAAAAATGTTGATAACTTTGGAAAAACACTTCAGACAGCTTAGATTTGACGTGCAACTACTAGAAAGACCCTTTCTGCTATAGTGGGATTTGAAAATTTCATGTTCAGAAGCTTCCCTGCAAAGTTATGGCAGAATGCGTAAATCGCGTTATCAGCCTGAGATAAGGTCGATTCCGGAACGCCAAACATAAAAATGTTGATAACTTTCGAAAAACACTTCAAACAGCTTAGATTTGATGTGCAACTACTAGAAAGACCCTTTCTGCTATAGTAGGAGGTGAAAATTTTATATTCTGCAGCTATCCTGCAAAGTGATGGCACAATGCTGAAAACGCGTTTTCAGCCTGAGATAAGGTTGATTCCGAAACGCCAAACATAAGAATGTTGATAACTTTGGAAAAACACTTCAGACAGCTTAGATTTGATGTGCAACTACTAGAAAGACCCTTTCTGTTATGGTGGGAGGTGAAAATTTCATGTTCTGAAGTTTCCCTGCAAAGTTGTGGCACAATGCAGAAAACGCGTTTTCAGCCTGAGATAAGGTCGATTCTGGAATGCCAAACATAAAAATGTTGATAACTTTGGAAAAACACTTCAGACAGCTTAGATTTGACGTGCAACTACTAGAAAGACCCTTTCTGCTATAATGGGAGGTGAAAATTTCATGTTCTGAAGCTTCCCTGCAAAGTTATGGCACATTGCAGAAAACACGTTTTCAGCCTGAGATAAGGTCGATTCCGGAACGCCAAACATGAAAATATGATAACTTTGAAAAAACACTTCAGACAGCTTAGATTTGATGTGCAACTACTAGAAAGACCCTTTCTGCTATAGTGGGAGGTGAAAATTTCATGTTCTGAAGTTTCCCTGCAAAGTTGTGGCACAATGCAGAAAACGCGTTTTCAGCCTGAGATAAGGTCGATTCAGGAACGCCAAATATAAAAATGTTGAAAACTATCGAAAAACACTTCAGACAGCTTAGATTTGATGTGCAAGTAGGAGAAAAACCCTTTCTGCTTTTGTGGGAATTGAAAATTTCATGTTCTGAAGCTTTCCTGCAAAGTTATGGCACAATGCGTCAAACGCGTTTTCAGCGTGAGATAAGGTTGATTCCGGAACGCCAAACATAAAAATGTTGATAATTTTGGAAAAACACTTCAAACAGCTTAGATTTGATGTGCAACTACTAGAAAGACCCTTTCTGCTATAGTGGGAGGTGAAAATTTCATGTTCTGAAGATTCCCTGCAAAGTTATGGCACAATGCAGAAAACGCGTATTCAGCCTGAGATAAGGTCGATTCCGAAACGCCAAACATTAAAATGTTTATAACTTTGGAAATACACTTCAGACAGCTTGGATTTGATGTGCAACTACTAGAAAGACCCTTTCTGCTATAGTGGGATGTGAAAATGTCATGTACTGAAGCTTCCCTGCAAAGTTATGGCACAAAGCAGAAAACGCGTTTTCAGCCTGAGATGAGGTGGGTTCCGGAACGCCAAACATGAAATTGTTGATAACTTTGGAAAAACACTTCAGACAGCTTAGATTTGGTGTGCAACTACTAGAGAGACCCTTTCTGCTATAGTGGGAGGTGAACATTTCATGTTCTGAAGCTTCCCTGCAAAGTTATGGCACAATGCAGAAAACACGTTTTCAGCCTGAGATAAGGTCGATTCCGGAACGCCAAACATAAAAACATGATAACTTTGAAAAAACACTTCAGACAGCTTAGATTTGATGTGCAACTACTAGAAAGACCATTTCTGCTATGGTGGGAGGTGAAAATTTCATGTTCAGAAGCTTCCCTGCAAAGTTATGGCAGAATGCGTAAATCGCGTTATCAGCCTGAGATAAGGTCGATTCAGGAACGCCAAATATAAAAATGTTGAAAACTATCGAAAAACACTTCAGACAGCTTAGATTTGATGTGCAACTACTAGAAAGACCCTTTCTGCTATCGTGGGATTTGAAAATTTCATGTTCAGAAGCTTCCCTGCAAAGTTATGGCAGAATGCGTAAATCGCGTTATCAGCCTGAGATAAGGTCGATTCCGGAACGCCAAACATAAAAATATGATAACTTTGAAAAAACACTTCAGACAGCTTAGATTTGATGTGCAAATACTAGAAAGACCCTTTCTGCTATAGTGGGAGGTGAAAATTTCATGTTCTGAAGTTTCCCTGCAAAGTTATGGCACAATGCAGAAAACGCGTTTTCAGCCAGAGATAAGGTCGATTCTGGAACGACAAATATAAAAATGTTGAAAACTATCGAAAAACACTTCAGACAGCTTAGATTTGATGTGCAAGTAGGAGAAAAACCCTTTCTGCTTTTGTGGGAATTGAAAATTTCATGTTCTGAAGCTTTCCTGCAAAGTTATGGCACAATGCGTCAAACGCGTTTTCAGTCTGAGATAAGGTGGGTTCCGGAACGCCAAACATAAAAATGTTGATAACTTTGGAAAAACACTTCAGACAGCTTAGATTTGATGTGCAACTACTAGAGAGACCCTTTCTGCTATAGTGGGAGGTAAACATTTCATGTTCTGAAGCTTCCTTGCAAAGTTATGGCACAATGCAGAAAACGCGTTTTCAGCCTGAGATAAGGTTGATTCCGGAACGCCAAACATAAAAATGTTGATAACTTTGGAAAAACAGTTCAAACAGCTTAGATTTGATGTGCAACTACTAGAAAGACCCTTTCTGCTATAGTGGGATGTTGAAATGTCATGTTCTGAAGCTTCCCTGAAAAGTTATGGCACAATGCAGAAAACGCGTTTTCAGCATGAGACAAGGTCAATTACGGAACGCCAAACATAAAAATATGATAACTTTGAAAAAACACTTCAGACAGCTTAGATTTGATGTGCAACTACTAGAAAGACCCTTTCTGCTATAGTGGGAGGTGAAAATTTCATGTTCTGGAGTTTCCCTGCAAAGTTATGGCACAATGCAGAAAACGCGTTTTCAGCCAGAGATAAGGTCGATTCCGGAATGCCAAACATAAAAATGTTGATAACTTTGGAAAAACACTTCAGACAGCTTAGATTCGACGTGCAACTACTAGAAAGACCCTTTCTGCTATAGTGGGATATGAAAATTTCGTGTTCTGAAGATTCCCTGCAAAGTTATGGCACATTGCAGAAAACACGTTTTCAGCCTGAGATAAGGTCGATTCTGGAACGCCAAACATAAAAATATGATAACTTTGAAAAAACACTTCAGACAGCTTAGATTTGATGTGCAACTACTAGAAAGACCCTTTCTGCTATAGTGGGAGGTGAAAATTTCATGTTCTGAAGTTTCCCTGCAAAGTTATGGCACAATGCAGAAAACGCGTTTTCAGCCTGAGATAAGGTCGATTCCGGAATGCCAAACATAAAAATGTTGATAACTTTGGAAGAACACTTCAGACAGCTTAGATTTGATGTGCAACTACTCGAAAGACCCTTTCTGCTACAGTGGGAGGTGAAAATTTCATGTTCTGAAGCATCCCTGCAAAGTTATGCCACAATGCAGGAAACGCGTTTTCAGCCTGAGATAAGGTCGATTCAGGAACGCCAAACATAAAAATGTTGAAAACTTTCAAAAAACACTTCAGACAGCTAAGATTTGATGTGCAAGTACGAGAAAGACCCTTTCTGCTACAGTGGGAGGTGAAAATTTCATGTTCTGAAGCATCCCTGCAAAGTTATGCCACAATGCAGGAAACGCGTTTTCAGCCTGAGATAAGGTCGATTCAGGAACACCAAACATAAAAATGTTAATAACTTCGGAAAAACACATCAGTCAGCTTAGATTTGATGTGCAACTACTCGAAAGACCCTTTCTGCTACAGTGGGAGGTGAAAATTTCATGTTCTGAAGCATCCCTGCAAAGTTATGGCACAATGCAGAAAACGCGTTTTCAGCCTGAGATAAGGTCGATTCCGGAATGCCAAACATAAAAATGTTGATAACTTTGGAAGAACACTTCAGACAGCTTAGATTTGATGTGCAACTACTCGAAAGACCCTTTCTGCTACAGTGGGAGGTGAAAATTTCATGTTCTGAAGCATCCCTGCAAAGTTATGCCACAATGCAGGAAACGCGTTTTCAGCCTGAGATAAGGTCGATTCAGGAACGCCAAACATAAAAATGTTGAAAACTTTCAAAAAACACTTCAGACAGCTAAGATTTGATGTGCAAGTACGAGAAAGACCCTTTCTGCTACAGTGGGAGGTGAAAATTTCATGTTCTGAAGCATCCCTGCAAAGTTATGCCACAATGCAGGAAACGCGTTTTCAGCCTGAGATAAGGTCGATTCAGGAACACCAAACATAAAAATGTTAATAACTTCGGAAAAACACATCAGTCAGCTTAGATTTGATGTGCAACTACTCGAAAGACCCTTTCTGCTACAGTGGGAGGTGAAAATTTCATGTTCTGAAGCATCCCTGCAAAGTTATGCCACAATGCAGGAAACGCGTTTTCAGCCTGAGATAAGGTCGATTCCGGAAAGCCAAACATAAAAATATTGATAACTTTGGAAAAACACTTCAGACAGCTTAGATTTGATGTGCAACTACTAGAAAGACCCTTTCTGCTATAGTGGGAGTTGAAAATTTCATGTTCTGAAGCTTTCCTGCAAAGTTATGGCACAATGCGTAAAACGCGTTTTCAGCCTGAGATAAGGTGGGTTCCGGAACGCCAAACATAAAAATGTTGATAACTTTCGAAAAACACTTCAGACAGCTTAGATTTGATGTGCAACTACTAGAAAGACCCTTTCTGCTATAGTGGGAGGTAAAAATTTCATGTTCTGAAGCTTCCCTGCAAAGTTATGGCACAATGCAGAAAACGCGTTTTCAGCCTGAGACTAGGTGGGTTCCAGAACGCCAAACATAAAAATGTTGATAACTTTCGAAAAACACTTCAGACAGCTTAGATTTGATGTGCAACTACTAGAAAGAACCTTTCTGCTATAGTTGGACGTGAAAATTTCATGTTCTGAAGCTTCCCTGCAAAGTTATGGCAAAATATGTAAAACGCGTTTTCAGGCTAAGATAAGGTGGGTTCCGGAACGCCAAACATAAAAATGTTGATAACTTCAGAAAAACACTTCAAGACAGCTTAGATTTGATGTGCAACTACTAGAATGACCTTTTCTGCTATAGTGGGAGCTTAAAACTTCATGTTCTCAAGCTTCCCTGCAAAGTTATGGCACAATGCAGAAAACGCATTTTCAACCGGACATAAGGTTGATTCCGGAACGCCAAACATAAGAATGTTGATAACTTTGGAAAAACACTTCAGACAACTTAGATTTGACGTGCAACTATTAGAAATACCCTTTCTGCTATAGTGGGATGTCAAAATTCCATGTTCTGAAGCTTCCCTGCAAAGTTATGGCAAAATATGTAAAACGCATTTTCAGCCTGAGATAAGGTTGTTTCTGGAACGCCAAACATAAGCTTCCCAGCAAAGTTATGGCACAATGCAGAAAACGCGTTTTCAGCCTGAGATAAGGTGGGTTCCAGAACGCCAAACATAAAAATGTTGATAACTTTGGAAAAACACTTCAGACAGCTTAGATTTGATGTGCAACTCCTCGAAAGATCCTATCTGCTATAGTGGGAGGCGAACATTTCATGTTCTGAAGCTTTCCTGCAAAGTTATGGCACAATGCGTAAAACGCGTTTTCAGCCTCAGATAAGGTTGATTCCGGAACGCCAAACATAAGAATGTTGATAACTTTGGAAAAACACTTCAGACAGCTTAGATTTGATGTGCAACTACTAGAAAGACCCTTTCTGCTATAGTTGGAGGTGAAAATTTCATGTTCTGAAGTTTCCCTGCAAAGTTATGGCACAATGCAGAAAACACGTTTTCAGTCTGAGATAAGGTTGATTCCGGAACGCCAAACATAAGAATGATGATAACTTTCGAAAAACACTTCAAACAGCTTAGATTTGATGTGCAACTACTAGAAAGACCCTTTCTGCTGTAGTGGGAGTTGAAAATTTCATGTTCTGAAGCTTCCCTGCAAAGTTATGGCACAATGCAGAAAACGCGTTTTCAGCATGAGACAAGGTCAATTACGGAACGCCAAACATAAAAATATGATAACTTTGAAAAAACACTTCAGACAGCTTAGATTTGACGTGCAACTACTAGAAAGACCCTTTCTGCTGTAGTGGGAGTTGAAAATTTCATGTTCTGAAGCTTCCCTGCAAAGTTATGGCACAATGCAGAAAACGTGTTTTCAGCCTGAGATAAGGTCGATTCAGGAACGCCAAATACAAAAATGTTGAAAACTATCGAAAAACACTTCAGACAGCTTAGATTTGATGTGGAACTACGAGAAAGACCCTTTCTGCTATAGTGGGATATGAAAATTTCGTGTCCTGAAGATTCCCTCCAAAGTTATGGCAGAATGCGTGAATCGCGTATTCAGCCTTAGATAAGGTCGATTCCGGCAAGCCAAACATAAAAATGTTGATAACTTTGAAAAAACACTTCAGACAGCTTAGATTTGATGTGCAACTACTAGAAAGACCCTTTCTGCTATAGTAGGAGGTGAAAATTTTATATTCTGCAGCTTTCCTGCAAAGTGATGGCACAATGCTGAAAACGCGTTTTCAGCCTGAGATAAGGTTGATTCCGAAACGCCAAACATAAGAATGTTGATAACTCTGGAAAAACACTTCAGACAGCTTAGATTTGATGTGCAACTACTGGAAAAAGCCTTTCTGCTATAGTGTGAGTTGAAAATTTCATGTTCTGAAGCTTCCCTGCAAAGTTATGGCACATTGCAGAAAACACGTTTTCAGCCTGAGATAAGGTCGATTCCGGAACGCCAAACATAAAAATATGATAACTTTAAAAAAAACACTTCAGACAGCTTAGATTTGATGTGCAACTACTAGAAAGACCCTTTCTGCTATAGTGGGATGTGAAAATGTCATGTACTGAAGCTTCCCTGCAAAGTTATGGCACAAAGCAGAAAACGCGTTTTCAGCCTGAGATGAGGTGGGTTCCGGAACGCCAAACATAAAATTGTTGATAACTTTGGAAAAACACTTCAGACAGCTTAGATTTGATGTGCAACTACTAGAGAGACCCTTTCTGCTATAGTGGGAGGTGAACATTTCATGTTCTGAAGCTTCCCTGCAAAGTTATGGCACAATGCAGAAAACACGTTTTCAGCCTGAGATAAGGTCGATTCCGGAACGCCAAACAAAAAAATATGAAAACTTTGAAAAAACACTTCAGACAGCTTAGATTTGATGTGCAAATACTAGAAAGACCCTTTCTGCTATAGTGGGAGGTGAAAATTTCATGTTCTGAAGTTTCCCTGCAAAGTTATGGCACAATACAGAAAACGCGTTTTCAGCCAGAGATAAGGTCGATTCTGGAATGCCAAACATAAAAATGTTGATAAAATTGGAAAAACACTTCAGACAGCTTAGATTTGACGCGCAACTACTAGAAAGACCCTTTCTGCTATAGTGGGAGTTGAAAATTTCATGTTCTGAATCTTCCCTGCAAAGTTATGGCACAATGCAGAAAACGTGTTTTCAGCCTGAGATAAGGTCGATTCAGGAACGACAAATATAAAAATGTTGAAAACTATCGAAAAACACTTCAGACAGCTTAGATTTGATGTGCAAGTAGGAGAAAAACCCTTTCTGCTTTTGTGGGAATTGAAAATTTCATGTTCTGAAGCTTTCCTGCAAAGTTATGGCACAATGCGTCAAACGCGTTTTCAGTCTGAGATAAGGTGGGTTCCGGAACGCCAAACATAAAAATGTTGATAACTTTGGAAAAACACTTCAGACAGCTTAGATTTGATGTGCAACTACTAGAGAGACCCTTTCTGCTATAGTGGGAGGTAAACATTTCATGTTCTGAAGCTTCCTTGCAAAGTTATGGCACAATGCAGAAAACGCGTTTTCAGCCTGAGATAAGGTTGATTCCGGAACGCCAAACATAAAAATGTTGATAACTTTGGAAAAACACTTCAAACAGCTTAGATTTGATGTGCAACTACTAGAAAGACCCTTTCTGCTATAGTGGGATGTTGAAATGTCATGTTCTGAAGCTTCCCTGAAAAGTTATGGCACAATGCAGAAAACGCGTTTTCAGCATGAGACAAGGTCAATTACGGAACGCCAAACATAAAAATATGATAACTTTGAAAAAACACTTCAGACAGCTTAGATTTGATGTGCAACTACTAGAAAGACCCTTTCTGCTATAGTGGGAGGTGAAAATTTCATGTTCTGGAGTTTCCCTGTAAAGTTATGGCACAATGCAGAAAACGCGTTTTCAGCCAGAGATAAGGTCGATTCCGGAATGCCAAACATAAAAATGTTGATAACTTTGGAAAAACACTTCAGACAGCTTAGATTTGACGTGCAACTACTAGAAAGACCCTTTCTGCTATAGTGGGATATGAAAATTTCGTGTTCTGAAGATTCCCTGCAAAGTTATGGTACATTGCAGAAAACACGTTTTCAGCCTGAGATAAGGTCGATTCCGGAATGCCAAACATAAAAATGTTGATAACTTTGGAAGAACACTTCAGACAGCTTAGATTTGATGTGCAACTACTCGAAAGACCCTTTCTGCTACAGTGGGAGGTGAAAATTTCATGTTCTGAAGCATCCCTGCAAAGTTATGCCACAATGCAGGAAACGCGTTTTCAGCCTGAGATAAGGTCGATTCAGGAACGCCAAACATAAAAATGTTGAAAACTTTCAAAAAACACTTCAGACAGCTAAGATTTGATGTGCAAGTACGAGAAAGAACCTTTCTGCTATAGTTGGACGTGAAAATTTCATGTTCTGAAGTTTCCCTGCAAAGTTATGGCACAATGCAGAAAACACGTTTTCAGTCTGCGATAAGGTTGATTCCGGAACGCCAAACATAAGAATGTTGATAACTTTGGAAAAACACTTCAGACAACTTAGATTTGATGTGCAACTATTAGAAATACCCTTTCTGATATAGTGGGAGGTGAAAATTTCATGTTCTGAAGCTTCCCTGCAAAGTTATGGCACAGTGCAGAAAACGCGTTTTCAGCCTGAGATTAGGTGGGTTCCAGAACGCCAAACAAAAAAATGTTGATAACTTTGGAAAAACACTTCAGACAGCTTAGATTTGATGTGCGACTACTAGAAAGACCCTTTCTGCTACAGTGGGAGGTGAAAATTTCATGTTCTGAAGCATCCCTGCAAAGTTATGCCACAATGCAGGAAACGCGTTTTCAGCCTGAGATAAGGTCGATTCCGGAAAGCCAAACATAAAAATATTGATAACTTTGGAAAAACACTTCAGACAGCTTAGATTTGATGTGCAACTACTAGAAAGACCCTTTCTGCTATAGTGGGAGTTGAAAATTTCATGTTCTGAAGCTTTCCTGCAAAGTTATGGCACAATGCGTAAAACGCGTTTCCAGCCTGAGATAAGGTTGATTCCGGATCGCCAAACATAAGAATGTTGATAACTTTGGAAAAACACTTCAGACAGCTTAGATTTGATGTGCAACTACTAGAAAGACCCTTTCTGCTATAGTGGGATGTTAAAATTTCATCTTCTGAAGCTTCCCTCCAAAGTTATGGCAAAATATGTAAAACGCGTTTTCAGGCTGAGATAAGGTGGGTTCCGGAACGCCACACATAAAAATGTTGATAACTTTGAAAAAACACTTCAGACAGCTTAGATTTGATGTGCAACTACTAGAAAGACCCTTTCTGCTATTGTGGGAGGTGAAAATTTCATGTTCTGAAGTTTCCCTGCAAAGTTGTGGCACAATGCAGAAAAAGCGTTTTCAGCCTGAGATAAGGTCGATTCTGGAATGCCAAACATAAAAATGTTGATAACTTTGGAAAAACACTTCAGACAGCTTAGATTTGACGTGCAACTACTAGAAAGACCCTTTCTGCTATAGTGGGAGGTGAAAATTTCATGTTCTGAAGCTTCCCTGCAAAGTTATGGCACATTGCAGAAAACACGTTTTCAGCCTGAGATAAGGTCGATTCCGGAACGCCAAACATAAAAATATGATAACTTTGAAAAAACACTTCAGACAGCTTAGATTTGATGTGCAACTACTAGAAAGACCCTTTCTGCTATAGTGGGAGGTGAAAATTTCATGTTCTGAAGTTTCCCTGCAAAGTTGTGGCACAATGCAGAAAACGCGTTTTCAGCCTGAGATAAGGTCGATTCAGGAACGCCAAATATAAAAATGTTGAAAACTATCGAAAAACACTTCAGACAGCTTAGATTTGATGTGCAAGTAGGAGAAAAACCCTTTCTGCTTTTGTGGGAATTGAAAATTTCATGTTCTGAAGCTTTCCTGCAAAGTTATGGCACAATGCGTCAAACGCGTTTTCAGCGTGAGATAAGGTTGATTCCGGAACACCAAACATAAAACTGTTGATAATTTTGGAAAAACACTTCAAACAGCTTAGATTTGATGTGCAACTACTAGAAAGACCCTTTCTGCTATAGTGGGAGGTGAAAATTTCATGTTCTGAAGATTCCCTGCAAAGTTATGGCACAATGCAGAAAACGCGTATTCAGCCTGAGATAAGGTCGATTCCGGAACGCCAAATATTAAAATGTTTATAACTTTGGAAATACACTTCAGACAGCTTAGATTTGATGTGCAACTACTAGAAAGACCCTTTCTGCTATAGTGGGATGTGAAAATGTCATGTACTGAAGCTTCCCTGCAAAGTTATGGCACAAAGCAGAAAACGCGTTTTCAGCCTGAGATGAGGTGGGTTCCGGAACGCCAAACATAAAATTGTTGATAACTTTGGAAAAACACTTCAGACAGCTTAGATTTGATGTGCAACTACTAGAGAGACCCTTTCTGCTATAGTGGGAGGTGAACATTTCATGTTCTGAAGCTTCCCTGCAAAGTTATGGCACAATGCAGAAAACACGTTTTCAGCCTGAGATAAGGTCGATTCCGGAACGCCAAACATAAAAATATGATAACTTTGAAAAAACACTTCAGACAGCTTAGATTTGATGTGCAAATACTAGAAAGACCATTTCTGCTATAGTGGGAGGTGAAAATTTCATGTTCTGAAGTTTCCCTGCAAAGTTGTGGCACAATGCAGAAAACGCGTTTTCAGCCAGAGATAAGGTCGATTCTGGAATGCCAAACATAAAAATATGATAACTTTGAAAAAACACTTCAGACAGCTTAGATTTGATGTGCAACTCCTCGAAAGACCCTATCTGCTATAGTGGGAGGCGAACATTTCATGTTCTGAAGCATCCCTGCAAAGTTATGCAACAATGCAGGAAACGCGTTTTCAGCCTGAGATTAGGTGGGTTCCAGAACGCCAAACATAAAAATGTTGATAACTTTGGAAAAACACTTCAGACAGCTTAGATTTGATGTGCAACTACTAGAAAGACCCTTTTAGCTACAGTGGGAGGTGAAAATTTCATGTTCTGAAGCTTCCCTGCAAAGTTATGCCACAATGCAGGAAATGCGTTTTCAGCCTGAGATAAGGTCGATTCCGAAACGCCAAACATAAAAATATTGATAACTTTGGAAAAACACTTCAGACAGCTTAGATTTGATGTGCAACTACTAGAAAGACCCTTTCTGCCATAGTGGGATGTTAAAATTTCATGTTCTGAAGCTTCCCTGCAAAGTTATGGCACAGTACGTAAAACGCGTTTTCAGCCTGAGATAAGATTGATTTCAGAACGCCAAACATAAAAATGTTCAGAACTTAGGAAAAACACTTCAAACTGCTAAGATTTGATGTGCAACTCCTCGAAAGACCCTATCTGCTATAGTGGGAGCCGAACATTTCATGTTCTGAAGCATCCCTGCAAAGTTATGCAACAATGCAGGAAACGCGTTTTCAGGCTGAGATAAGGTGGGTTCTGGAACGCCAAACATAAAAATGTTGATAACTTCAGAAAAAAACTTCAAGACAGCTTAGATTTTATGTGCAACTTCTCGAATGACCTTTTCTGCTATAGTGGGAGGTTAAAATTTCATGCTCTGAAGCTTCCCTGCAAAGTTATGGCACAATGCAGAAAATGCGTTTTCATCCGGAGATTAGTTCGCTTCCGAAACGCCAAAAATAAAAATGTTGATAACTTTGGAAAAACACTTTCGACAGCTTAGATTTGATGTGCAACTACTAGAAAGACCCTTTCTGCTATAGTGGGATGTTAAAATTTCATGTTCTGAAGCTTCCCTGCAAAGTTATGGCAAAATATGTAAAACGCGTTTTCAGGCTGAGATAAGGTGGGTTCCGGAACGCCAAACATAAAAATGTTGATAACTTCAGAAAAACACTTCAAGACAGCTTAGATTTTATGTGCAACTTCTCGAATGACCTTTTCTGCTATAGTGGGAGGTTAAAATTTCATGTTCTGAAGCTTCCCTGCAAAGTTATGGCACAATGCAGAAAACGCGTTTTCAGCCTGAGATTAGGTGGGTTCCAGAACGCCAAACATAAAAATGTTGATAACTTTGGAAAAACACTTCAGTCAGCTTAGATTTGATGTGCAACTACTAGAAAGACCCTTTCTGCTATAGTTGGAGGTGAAAATTTCATGTTCTGAAGTTTCCCTGCAAAGTTATGGCACAATGCAGAAAACGCGTTTTCAGCCTGAGATAAGGTGGGTTCCGGAACGCCAAACATAAAAATGTTGATAACTTTGGAAAAACACTTCAGACAGCTGAGATTTGATGTGCAACTCCTCGAAAGACCCTATCTGCTATAGTGGGAGGCGAACATTTCATGTTCTGAAGCATCCCTGCAAAGTTATGCAACAATCCAGGAAACGCGTTTTCAGCCTGAGATAAGGTCGATTCCGGAACGCCAAACATAAAAATATTGATAACTTTGGAAAAACACTTCAGACAGCTTAGATTTGATGTGAAACTACTAGAAAGACCCTTTCTGCTATAGTGGGAGTTGAAAATTTCATGTTCTGAAGCTTCCCTGCAAAGTTATGGCAAAATATGTAAAACGCGTTTTCAGCCTGAGATAAGATTGATTTCAGAACGCCAAACATAAAAATGTTCAGAACTTTGGAAAAACACTTCAGACTGCTAAGATTTGATGTGCAACTACTAGAATGGCCTTTTCTGCTATAGTGGGAGGTTAAAACTTCATGTTCTGAAGCTTCCCTCCAAAGTTATGGCAAAATATGTAAAACGCGTTTTCAGGCTGAGATAAGGTGGGTTCCGGAACGCCAAACATAAAAATGTTGATAACTTCAGAAAAACACTTCAAGACAGCTTAGATTTGATGTGCAACTACTAGAATGACCCTTTCTGCTATAGTGGGAGATTAAAACTTCATGTTCTCAAGCTTCCCTGCAAAGTTATGGCACAATGCAGAAAACGCGTTTTCAGCCTGAGATAAGGTTGATTCCGGAACGCCAAACATAAAAATGTTGATAACTTTGGAAAAAAAACTTCAGACAGCTTGGATTTGTTGTGCAACTACTAGAAAGACCCCTTTTGCTATAGTGGGAGGTGAAAATTTCATGTTCTGAAGCTTCCCTGCAAAGTTAAGGCACAATGCAGAAAACGGGTTTTCAGCCTGAGATAAGGTCGATTCCTGAACGGCAAACATAAAAATGTTGATAACTTTCGAAAAACATTTCAGACAGCTTAGATTTGATGTGCAACTACTCGAAAGACCCTTTCTGCTATCGTGGGAGGTGAAAATTTCAGATTCTGAAGCTTCCCTGCAAAGTTATGGCACAATGCAGAAAACGAGTTTTCAGCATCACATAAGGTCGATTCCGGAACGCCAAATATAAAAATGTTGATATCTTTGGAAAAACACTTCAGACAGCTTAGATTTGTTGTGCAACTACTAGAAAGACCCTTTCTGCTATAGTGGGAGGTGAACATTTCATGTTCTGAAGCTTCCCTGCAAAGTTATGGCACAATGCAGAAAACGCGTTTTCAGCCTGAGATAAGGTTGATTCCGGAACGCCAAACATAAAAATGATGATAACTTTGGAAAAACACTTCAGACAGCTTAGATTTTATGTGCAACTTCTCGAATGACCTTTTCTGCTATAGTCGGAGGTTAAAATTTCATGCTCTGAAGCTTCCCTGCAAAGTTATGGCACAATGCAGAAAATGCGTTTTCATCCGGAGATAAGTTCGCTTCCGAAACGCCAAAAATAAAAATGTTGATAACTTTGGAAAAACACTTTCGACAGCTTAGATTTGATGTGCAACTACTAGAAAGACCCTTTCTGCTATAGTGGGAGGTTAAAATTCCATGTTCTGAAGCTTCCCTGCAAAGTTATGGCACAGTACGTAAAACGCGTTTTCAGCCTGAGATAAGATTGATTTCAGAACACCAAACATAAAAATGTTGATAACTTTGGAAAAACACTTCAGACAGCTTAGATTTGATGTGCAACTACTAGAAAGACCCTTTCTGCCATAGTGGGATGTTAAAATTTCATGTTCTGAAGCTTCCCTGCAAAGTTATGGCAAAATATGTAAAACGCGTTTTCAGGCTGAGATAAGGTGGGTTCCGGAACGCCAAACATAAAAATGTTGATAACTTCAGAAAAACACTTCAAGACAGCTTAGATTTTATCTGCAACTTCTCGAATGACCTTTTCTGCTATAGTGGGAGGTTAAAATTTCATGTTCTGAAGCTTCCCTGCAAAGTTATGGCACAATGCAGAAAACGCGTTTTCAGCCTGAGATTAGGTGGGTTCCAGAACGCCAAACATAAAAATGTTGATAACTTTGGAAAAACACTTCAGACAGCTTAGATTTGATGTGAAACTACTAGAAAGACCCTTTCTGCTATAGTGGGAGTTGAAAATTTCATGTTCTGAAACTTTCCTGCAAAGTTATGGCACAATGCGTAAAACGCGTTTTCAGCCTGAGATAAGGTTGATTCCGGAACGCCAAACATAAGAATGTTGATAACTTTGGAAAAACACTTCAGACAGCTTAGATTTGATGTGCAACTACTAGAAAGACCCTTTCTGCTATAGTTGGAGGTGAAAATTTCATGTTCTGAAGTTTCCCTGCAAAGTTATGCAACAATCCAGGAAACGCGTTTTCAGCCTGAGATAAGGTCGATTCCGGAACGCCAAACATAAAAATATTGATAACTTTGGAAAAACACTTCAGACAGCTTAGATTTGATGTGAAACTACTAGAAAGACCCTTTCTGCTATAGTGGGAGTTGAAAATTTCATGTTCTGAAGCTTCCCTGCAAAGTTATGGCAAAATATGTAAAACGCGTTTTCAGCCTGAGATAAGATTGATTTCAGAACGCCAAACATAAAAATGTTCAGAACTTTGGAAAAACACTTCAGACTGCTAAGATTTGATGTGCAACTACTAGAATGGCCTTTTCTGCTATAGTGGGAGGTTAAAACTTCATGTTCTGAAGCTTCCCTCCAAAGTTATGGCAAAATATGTAAAACGCGTTTTCAGGCTGAGATAAGGTGGGTTCCGGAACGCCAAACATAAAAATGTTGATAACTTCAGAAAAACACTTCAAGACAGCTTAGATTTGATGTGCATCTACTAGAATGACCCTTTCTGCTATAGTGGGAGATTAAAACTTCATGTTCTCAAGCTTCCCTGCAAAGTTATGGCACAATGCAGAAAACGCGTTTTCAGCCTGAGATAAGGTTGATTCCGGAACGCCAAACATAAAAATGTTGATAACTTTGGAAAAAAAACTTCAGACAGCTTGGATTTGTTGTGCAACTACTAGAAAGACCCCTTTTGCTATAGTGGGAGGTGAAAATTTCATGTTCTGAAGCTTCCCTGCAAAGTTAAGGCACAATGCAGAAAACGGGTTTTCAGCCTGAGATAAGGTCGATTCCTGAACGGCAAACATAAAAATGTTGATAACTTTCGAAAAACATTTCAGACAGCTTAGATTTGATGTGCAACTACTCGAAAGACCCTTTCTGCTATCGTGGGAGGTGAAAATTTCAGATTCTGAGGCTTCCCTGCAAAGTTATGGCACAATGCAGAAAACGTGTTTTCAGCATCACATAAGGTCGATTCCGGAACGCCAAACATAAAAATGTTGATATCTTTGGAAAAACACTTCAGACAGCTTAGATTTGTTGTGCAACTACTAGAAAGACCCTTTCTGCTATAGTGGGAGGTGAACATTTCATGTTCTGAAGCTTCCCTGCAAAGTTATGGCACAATGCAGAAAACGCGTTTTCAGCCTGAGATAAGGTTGATTCCGGAACGCCAAACATAAAAATGATGATAACTTTGGAAAAACACTTCAGACAGCTTAGATTTGATGTGCAACTACTAGAAAGACCCTTTCTGCTATAGTGGGAGGTGAAAATTTCATGTTCTGAAGCTTCCCTGCAAGGTTGTGGCACAATGCAGAAAACGCATTTTCAGCCTGAGAAAAGGTGGGTTCCGGAACGCCAAACATAAAAATGTTGATAACTTTGGAAAAACACTTCAGACAGCTTAGATTTGATGTGCAACTACGTGAGAGACCCTTTCTGCTATAGTGGGAGGTAAACATTTCATGTTCTGAAGCTTCCCTGCAAAGTTATGGCACAATGCAGAAAACGCGTTTTCAGCCTGAGATAAGGTTGATTCCGGAACGCCAAACATAAAAATGTTGATAACTTTGGAAAAACACTTCAGACAGCTTAGATTTGATGTGCAACTACGTGAGAGACCCTTTCTGCTATAGTGGGAGGTAAACATTTCATGTTCTGAAGCTTCCCTGCAAAGTTATGGCACAATGCAGAAAACGCGTTTTCAGCCTGAGATAAGGTTGATTCCGGAACGCCAAACATAAAAATGTTGATAACTTTGGAAAAACACTTCAAACAGCTTAGATTTGATGTGCAACTACTAGAAAGACCCTTTCTGCTATAGTGGGATTTGAAAATTTCATGTTCAGAAGCTTCCCTGCAAAGTTATGGCAGAATGCGTAAATCGCGTTATCAGCCTGAGATAAGCTCGATTCCGGAACGCCAAACATAAAAATGTTGATAACTTTCGAAAAACACTTCAAACAGTTTAGATTTGATGTGCAACTACTAGAAAGACCCTTTCTGCTATAGTGGGATGTTGAAATGTCATGTTCTGAAGCTTCCCTGCAAAGTTATGGCACAATGCAGAAAACGCGTTTTCAGCATGAGACAAGGTCAATTGCGGAACGCCAAACATAAAAATATGATAACTTTCAAAAAACACTTCAGACAGCTTAGATTTGATGTGCAACTACTAGAAAGACCCTTTCTGCTATAGTGGGAGGTGAAAATTTCATGTTCTGAAGTTTCCCTGCAAAGTTATGGCACAATGCAGAAAACGCGTTTTCAGCCAGAGAAAAGGTCGATTCTGGAATGACAAACATAAAAATGTTGATAACTTTGGAAAAACACTTCAGACAGCTTAGATTTGACGTGCAACTACTAGAAAGACCCTTTCTGCTGTAGAGGGAGTTGTAAATTTCATGTTCTGAAGCTTCCCTGCAAAGTTATGGCACAATGCAGAAAACGTGTTTTCAGCCTGAGATAAGGTCGATTCAGGAACGCCAAATATAAAAATGTTGAAAACTATCGAAAAACACTTCAGACAGCTTAGATTTGATGTGCAAGTAGGAGAAAAACCCTTTCTGCTTTACTGGGAATTGAAAATTTCATGTTCTGAAGCTTTCCTGCAAATTTATGGCGCAATGCGTAAAACGCGTTTTCAGCCTGAGATAAGGTTGATTCATGAACGCCAAACATAAAAATGTTTATAACTTTGGAAAAACACTTCAGACAGCTTAGATTTTATGTGCAACTACTAGAAAGACCCTTTCTGCTATAGTGGGATATGAAAATTTCGTGTTCTGAAGATTCCCTGCAAAGTTATGGCAGAATGCGTAAATCGCGTATTCAGCTTGAGATAAGATCGATTCCGGCACACCAAACATAAAAATGTTGATAACTTTGAAAAAACACTTCAGACAGCTTAGATTTGATGTGCAACTACTAGAAAGACCCTTTCTGCTATAGTGGGAGGTGAAAATTTTATATTCTGCAGCTTTCCTACAAAGTGATGGCACAATGCTGAAAACGCGTTTTCAGCCTGAGATAAGGTTGATTCCGAAACGCCAAAAATAAGAATGTTGATAACTTTGGAAAAACACTTCAGACAGCTTAGATTTGATGTGCAACTATTAGAAAAACCCTTTCAGCTATAGAGGGAGGTGAACATTTCATGTTCTGAAGCTTCCCTGAGAAGTTATGGCACAATCCGTAAAACGCGTTTTCAGCCTGAGATAAGGTCGATTCCGGAAAGCCAAACATAAAAATGTTGATAAGTTTAGAAAAACACTTCAGACAGCTTAGATTTGATATGCAACTACTGGAAAAAGCCTTTCTGCTATAGTGGGAGTTGAAAATTTCATGTTCTGAAGCTTCCCTGCAAAGTTATGGCACATTGCAGAAAACGCGTTTTCAGCCTGAGATAAGGTCGATTCCGGAACGCCAAACATAAAAATATGATAACTTTGAAAAAACACTTCAGACAGCTTAGATTTGATGTGCAACTACTAGAAAGACCCTTTCTGCTATAGTGGGAGTTGAAAATTTCATGTTCTGAAGCTTCCCAGCAAAGTTATGGCACAATGCGTAAAACGCGTTAACAGCCTGAGATAAGGTCGATTCCGGAATGCCAAGGATAAAACTGTTGATAACTTTGGAAAAAAAACTTCAGACAGCTTAGATTTGTTGTGCAACTACTAGAAAGACCCCTTTTGCTATAGTGGGAGGTGAAAATTTCATGTTCTGAAGCTTCCCTGCAAAGTTAAGGCACAATGCAGAAAACGGGTTTTCAGCCTGAGATAAGGTCGATTCCTGAACGGCAAACATAAAAATGTTGATAACTTTCGAAAAACATTTCAGACAGCTTAGATTTGATGTGCAACTACTCGAAAGACCCTTTCTGCTATCGTGGGAGGTGAAAATTTCAGATTCTGAAGCTTCCCTGCAAAGTTATGGCACAATGCAGAAAACGAGTTTTCAGCATCACATAAGGTCGATTCCGGAATGCCAAACATAAAAATGTTGATATCTTTGGAAAAACACTTCAGACAGCTTAGATTTGATGTGCAACTACTAGAAAGACCCTTTCTGCTATAGTGGGAGGTGAACATTTCATGTTCTGAAGCTTCCCTGCAAAGTTATGGCACAATGCAGAAAACGCGTTTTCAGCCTGAGATAAGGTTGATTCCGGAACGCCAAACATAAAAATGATGATAACTTTGGAAAAACACTTCAGACAGCTTAGATTGGATGTGCAACTACTAGAAAGACCCTTTCTGCTATAGTGGGAGGTGAAAATTTCATGTTCTGAAGCTTCCCTGCAAAGTTGTGGCACAATGCAGAAAACGCATTTTCAGCCTGAGAAAAGGTGGGTTCCGGAACGCCAAACATAAAAATGTTGATAACTTTGGAAAAACACTTCAGACAGCTTAGATTTGATGTGCAACTACGAGAGAGACCCTTTCTGCTATAGTGGGATGTTGAAATGTCATGTTCTGAAGCTTCCCTGCAAAGTTATGGCACAATGCAGAAAACGCGTTTTCAGCATGAGACAAAGTCAATTACGGAACGCCAAACATAAAAATATGATAACTTTCAAAAAACACTTCAGACAGCTTAGATTTGATGTGCAACTACTAGAAAGACCCTTTCTGCTATAGTGGGAGGTGAAAATTTCATGTTCAGAAGCTTCCCTGCAAAGTTCTGGCAGAATGCGTAAATCGCGTTATCAGCCTGAGATAAGGTCGATTCCGGAACGCCAAACATAAAAATGTTGATAACTTTCGAAAAACACTTCAAACAGCTTAGATTTGATGTGCAACTACTAGAAAGATCCTTTCTGCTATAGTGGGATGTTGAAATGTCATGTTCTGAAGCTTCCCTGCAAAGTTATGGCACAATGCAGAAAACGCGTTTTCAGCATGAGACAAAGTCAATTACGGAACGCCAAACATAAAAATATGATAACTTTCAAAAAACACTTCAGACAGCTTAGATTTGATGTGCAACTACTAGAAAGACCCTTTCTGCTATAGTGGGAGGTGAAAATTTCATGTTCTGAAGTTTCCCTGCAAAGTTATGGCACAATGCAGAAAACGCGTTTTCAGCCAGAGAAAAGGTCGATTCTGGAATGCCAAACATAAAAATGTTGATAACTTTGGAAAAACACTTCAGACAGCTTAGATTTGACGTGCAACTACTAGAAAGACCCTTTCTGCTGTAGAGGGAGTTGAAAATTTCATGTTCTGAAGCTTCCCTGCAAAGTTATGGCACAATGCAGAAAACGTGTTTTCAGCCTGAGATAAGGTCGATTCAGGAACGCCAAATATAAAAATGTTGAAAACTATCGAAAAACACTTCAGACAGCTTAGATTTGATGAGCAAGTAGGAGAAAAACCCTTTCTGCTTTACTGGGAATTGAAAATTTCATGTTCTGAAGCTTTCCTGCAAATTTATGGCGCAATGCGTAAAACGCGTTTTCAGCCTGAGATAAGGTTGATTCATGAACGCCAAACATAAAAATGTTTATAACTTTGGAAAAACACTTCAGACAGCATAGATTCGATGAGCAACTACTAGAAAGACCCTTTCTACTATAGCGGCAGGTGGAAATTTCATGTTCTGAGGCTTCCCTGCAAAGTTATGGCACAATGCAAAAAACACGTTTTCAGACTGAGATAAGGTGGGGTCCAGAACGCCAAACATAAAAATGTTGATAACTTTGGAAAAACATTTCAGACAGCTTATATTTGATCTGCAACTACTTGAAGGACCCTTTCTGCTATAGTGGGAGTTGAAAATTCGATGTTCTGAAGCTTCCATGCAAAGTTATGGCAAAGTTATGGCAAAACGCATTTTCAGCCTGAGATAAGGTCGATTCCGGAACGCCAAACATGAAAATGTTGATAACTTTGGAAAAACACTTCAGACAGCTTAGATTTGATGAGCAAATAGGAGAAAAACCCTTTCTGCTTTACTGGGAATTGAAAATTTCATGTTCTGAAGCTTTCCTGCAAATTTATGGCGCAATGCGTAAAACGCGTTTTCAGCCTGAGATAAGGTTGATTCAGGAACGCCAAACATAAAAATGTTTATAACTTTGGAAAAACACTTCAGACAGCTTAGATTTTATGTGCAACTACTAGAAAGACCCTTTCTGCTATAGTGGGATATGAAAATTTCGTGTTCTGAAGATTCCCTGCAAAGTTATGGCAGAATGCGTAAATCGCGTATTCAGCTTGAGATAAGATCGATTCCGAAACGCCAAACATAAGAATGTTGATAACTTTGGAAAAACACTTCAGACGGCTTAGATTTGATGTGCAACTATTAGAAAAACCCTTTCAGCTATAGTGGGAGGTGAACATTTCATGTTCTGAAGCTTCCCTGAGAAGTTATGGCACAATGCGTAAAACGCGTTTTCAGCCTGAGATTAGGTCGATTCCGGAAAGCCAAACATAAAAATGTTGATAAGTTTAGAAAAACACTTCAGACAGCTTAGATTTGATGTGCAACTACGGGAAAAAGCCTTTCTGCTATAGTGGGAGTTGAAAATTTCATGTTCTGAAGCTTCCCTGCAAAGTTATGGCACATTGCAGAAAACGCGTTTTCAGCCTGAGATAAGGTCGATTCCGGAACGCCAAACATAAAAATATGATAACTTTGAAAAAACACTTCAGACAGCTTAGATTTGATGTGCAACTACTAGAAAGACCCTTTCTGCTATAGTGGGAGGTGAAAATTTCATGTTCTGAAGTTTCCCTGCAAAGTTATGGCACAATGCAGAAAACGCGTTTTCAGCCAGAGATAAGGTCGATTCTGGAATGCCAAACATAAAAATGTTGATAACTTTGGAAAAACACTTCAGACAGCTTAGGTTTGACGTGCAACTACTAGAAAGACCCTTTCTGCTATAGTGGGAGTTGAAAATTTCATGTTCTGAATCTTCCCTGCAAAGTTATGGCACAATGCAGAAAACGTGTTTTCAGCCTGAGATAAGGTCGATTCAGGAACGCCAAATATAAAAATGATGACAACTATCGAAAAACACTTCAGACAGCTTAGATTTGATGTGCAAGTAGGAGAAAGACCCTTTCTGCTATAGTGGGAGGTGAAAATTTCATGTTCTGAAGCTTTCCTGCAAAGTTATGGCACAATGCGTCAAACGCGTTTTCAGCCTGAGATAAGATGGGTTTCGGAACGCCAAGCATAAAAATGTTGATAAGTTTGGAAAAACACTTCAGACAACTTAGCTTTAATGTGCAACTACTAGAAAGACCCTTTCTGCTATAGTGGGACGTGAAAATTTCATGTTCTGAAGCTTCCCTGCAAAGTTATGGCACCATGCGTAAAACGCGTTTACAGCCTGAGATAAGGTCGATTCCGGAATGGCAAGCATAAAACTGTTGATAACTTTGGAAAAACATTTCAGACAGCTTAGTTTTGATCTGCAACTACGAGAAAGACCCTTTCTGCTATCGTGGGAGGTGAAAATTTCATGTTCTGAAGCTTGATGCAAAGTTATGGGACAATGCGTAAAACGCGTTTTCAGCCTGAGATAAGATCGATTCCGGAACGCCAAACATTAAAATGTGGATAACTTTGGAAAAACACTTCAGACAGCTTAGGTTTGATGTACAACTACTAGAAAGACCTTTTCTGCTATAGCGCAAGTTTAAAATTTCATGTTCTGAAGCTTCCTTGCAAAGTTATGGCACAATGCAGAAAACGCGTTTTCAGCCTGAGATAAGGTCGATTCCGGTACACCAAACATAAAAATGTTGATAACTTTGGAAAAACACTTCAGACAGCTTAGATTTTATGTGCAACTACTAGAAAGACCCTTTCTGCTATAGTGGGATATGAAAATTTCGTGTTCTGAAGATTCCCTGCAAAGTTATGGCAGAATGCGTAAATCGCGTATTCAGCTTGAGATAAGATCGATTCCGGCACGCCAAACATAAAAATGTTGATAACTTTGAAAAAACACTTCAGACAGCTTAGATTTGATGTGCAACTACTAGAAAGACCCTTTCTGCTATAGTGGGAGGTGAAAATTTTATATTCTGCAGCTTTCCTACAAAGTGATGGCACAATGCTGAAAACGCGTTTTCAGCCTGAGATAAGGTTGATTCCGAAACGCCAAAAATAAGAATGTTGATAACTTTGGAAAAACACTTCAGACAGCTTAGATTTGATGTGCAACTATTAGAAAAACCCTTTCAGCTATAGAGGGAGGTGAACATTTCATGTTCTGAAGCTTCCCTGAGAAGTTATGGCACAATGCGTAAAACGCGTTTTCAGCCTGAGATAAGGTCGATTCCGGAAAGCCAAACATAAAAATGTTGATAAGTTTAGAAAATCACTTCAGACAGCTTAGATTTGATATGCAACTACTGGAAAAAGCCTTTCTGCTATAGTGGGAGTTGAAAATTTCATGTTCTGAAGCTTCCCTGCAAAGTTATGGCACATTGCAGAAAACGCGTTTTCAGCCTGAGATAAGGTCGATTCCGGAACGCCAAACATAAAAATATGATAACTTTGAAAAAACACTTCAGACAGCTTAGATTTGATGTGCAACTACTAGAAAGACCCTTTCTGCTATAGTGGGAGGTGAAAATTTCATGTTCTGAAGATTCCCTGCAAAGTTATGGCACAATGCAGAAAACGCGTTTTCAGCCAGAGATAAGGTCGATTCTGGAATGCCAAACATAAAAATGTTGATAACTTTGGAAAAACACTTCAGACAGCTTAGGTTTGACGTGCAACTACTAGAAAGACCTTTTCTGCTATAGTGGGAGTTGAAAATTTCATGTCCTGAAGCTTCCCAGCAAAGTTATGGCACAATGCGTAAAACGCGTTAACAGCCTGAGATAAGGTCGATTCCGGAATGCCAAGCATAAAACTGTTGATAACTTTGGAAAAACATTTCAGACAGCTTAGTTTTGATCTGCAACTACTAGAAATACCCTTTCTGCTATAGTGGGATGTAAAAATTTCATGTTCTGAAGCTTCCCTCCAAAGTTATGGCAAAATATGTAAAACGCGTTTTCAGGCTGAGATAAGGTGGGTTCCGGAACGCCAAACATAAAAATGTTGATAACTTCAGAAAAACACTTCAAGACAGCTTAGATTTGATGTGCAACTACTAGAATGACCCTTTCTGCTATAGTGGGAGATTAAAACTTCATGTTCTCAAGCTTCCCTGCAAAGTTATGGCACAATGCAGAAAACGCGTTTTCAGCCTGAGATAAGGTTGATTCCGGAACGCCAAACATAAAAATGTTGATAACTTTGGAAAAAAAACTTCAGACAGCTTAGATTTGTTGTGCAACTACTAGAAAGACCCCTTTTGCTATAGTGGGAGGTGAAAATTTCATGTTCTGAAGCTTCCCTGCAAAGTTAAGGCACAATGCAGAAAACGGGTTTTCAGCCTGAGATAAGGTCGATTCCTGAACGGCAAACATAAAAATGTTGATAACTTTCGAAAAACATTTCAGACAGCTTAGATTTGATGTGCAACTACTCGAAAGACCCTTTCTGCTATCGTGGGAGGTGAAAATTTCAGATTCTGAAGCTTCCCTGCAAAGTTATGGCACAATGCAGAAAACGAGTTTTCAGCATCACATAAGGTCGATTCCGGAACGCCAAACATAAAAATGTTGATATCTTTGGAAAAACACTTCAGACAGCTTAGATTTGATGTGCAACTACCAGAAAGACCCTTTCTGCTATAGTGGGAGGTGAACATTTCATGTTCTGAAGCTTCCCTGCAAAGTTATGGCACAATGCAGAAAACGCGTTTTCAGCCTGAGATAAGGTTGATTCCGGAACGCCAAACATAAAAATGATGATAACTTTGGAAAAACACTTCAGACAGCTTAGATTTGATGTGCAACTACTAGAAAGACCCTTTCTGCTATAGTGGGAGGTGAAAATTTCATGTTCTGAAGCTTCCCTGCAAAGTTGTGGCACAATGCAGAAAACTCATTTTCAGCCTGAGAAAAGGTGGGTTCCGGAACGCCAAACATAAAAATGTTGATAACTTTGGAAAAACACTTCAGACAGCTTAGATTTGATGTGCAACTACGAGAGAGACCCTTTCTGCTATAGTGGGAGGTGAACATTTCATGTTCTGAAGCTTCCCTGCAAAGTTATGGCACAATGCAGAAAACGCGTTTTCAGCCTGAGATAAGGTTGATTCCGGAACGCCAAACATAAAAATGTTGATAACTTTGGAAAAACACTTCAAACAGCTTAGATTTGATGTGCAACTACTAGAAAGACCCTTTCTGCTATAGTGGGATTTGAAAATGTCATGTTCAGAAGCTTCCCTGCAAAGTTCTGGCAGAATGCGTAAATCGCGTTATCAGCCTGAGATAAGGTCGATTCCGGAACGCCAAACATAAAAATGTTGATAACTTTCGAAAAACACTTCAAACAGCTTAGATTTGATGTGCAACTACTAGAAAGACCCTTTCTGCTATAGTGGGAGGTGAAAATTTCATGTTCTGAAGTTTCCCTGCAAAGTTATGGCACAATGCAGAAAACGCGTTTTCAGCCAGAGAAAAGGTCGATTCTGGAATGCCAAACATAAAAATGTTGATAACTTTGGAAAAACACTTCAGACAGCTTAGATTTGACGTGCAACTACTAGAAAGACCCTTTCTGCTGTAGAGGGAGTTGAAAATTTCATGTTCTGAAGCTTCCCTGCAAAGTTATGGCACAATGCAGAAAACGTGTTTTCAGCCTGAGATAAGGTCGATTCAGGAACGCCAAATATAAAAATGTTGAAAACTATCGAAAAACACTTCAGACAGCTTAGATTTGATGAGCAAGTAGGAGAAAAACCCTTTCTGCTTTACTGGGAATTGAAAATTTCATGTTCTGAAGCTTTCCTGCAAATTTATGGCGCAATGCGTAAAACGCGTTTTCAGCCTGAGATAAGGTTGATTCATGAACGCCAAACATAAAAATGTTTATAACTTTGGAAAAACACTTCAGACAGCATAGATTCGATGAGCAACTACTAGAAAGACCCTTTCTACTATAGCGGCAGGTGGAAATTTCATGTTCTGAGGCTTCCCTGCAAAGTTATGGCACAATGCAAAAAACACGTTTTCAGACTGAGATAAGGTGGGGTCAAGAACGCCAAACATAAAAATGTTGATAACTTTGGAAAAACACTTCAGACAGCTTAGATTTGATGTGCAACTACGAGAGAGACCCTTTCTACTATAGTGGGAGGTGAACATTTCATGTTCTGAAGCTTCCCTGCAAAGTTATGGCACAATGCAGAAAACGCGTTTTCAGCCTGAGATAAGGTTGATTCCGGAACGCCAAACATAAAAATGTTGATAACTTTGGAAAAACACTTCAAACAGCTTAGATTTGATGTGCAACTACTAGAAAGACCCTTTCTGCTATAGTGGGATTTGAAAATGTCATGTTCAGAAGCTTCCCTGCAAAGTTCTGGCAGAATGCGTAAATCGCGTTATCAGCCTGAGATAAGGTCGATTCCGGAACGCCAAACATAAAAATGTTGATAACTTTCGAAAAACACTTCAAACAGCTTAGATTTGATGTGCAACTACTAGAAAGACCCTTTCTGCTATAGTGGGAGGTGAAAATTTCATGTTCTGAAGTTTCCCTGCAAAGTTATGGCACAATGCAGAAAACGCGTTTTCAGCCAGAGAAAAGGTCGATTCTGGAATGCCAAACATAAAAATGTTGATAACTTTGGAAAAACACTTCAGACAGCTTAGATTTGACGTGCAACTACTAGAAAGACCCTTTCTGCTGTAGAGGGAGTTGAAAATTTCATGTTCTGAAGCTTCCCTGCAAAGTTATGGCACAATGCAGAAAACGTGTTTTCAGCCTGAGATAAGGTCGATTCAGGAACGCCAAATATAAAAATGTTGAAAACTATCGAAAAACACTTCAGACAGCTTAGATTTGATGAGCAAGTAGGAGAAAAACCCTTTCTGCTTTACTGGGAATTGAAAATTTCATGTTCTGAAGCTTTCCTGCAAATTTATGGCGCAATGCGTAAAACGCGTTTTCAGCCTGAGATAAGGTTGATTCATGAACGCCAAACATAAAAATGTTTATAACTTTGGAAAAACACTTCAGACAGCATAGATTCGATGAGCAACTACTAGAAAGACCCTTTCTACTATAGCGGCAGGTGGAAATTTCATGTTCTGAGGCTTCCCTGCAAAGTTATGGCACAATGCAAAAAACACGTTTTCAGACTGAGATAAGGTGGGGTCAAGAACGCCAAACATAAAAATGTTGATAACTTTGGAAAAACATTTCAGACAGCTTATATTTGATCTGCAACTACTTGAAGGACCCTTTCTGCTATAGTGGGAGTTGAAAATTCGATGTTCTGAAGCTTCCATGCAAAGTTATGGCAAAGTTATGGCAAAACGCATTTTCAGCCTGAGATAAGGTCGATTCCGGAACGCCAAACATGAAAATGTTGATAACTTTGGAAAAACACTTCAGACAGCTTAGATTTGATGTGCAAGTAGGAGAAAAACCCTTTCTGCTTTACTGGGAATTGAAAATTTCATGTTCTGAAGCTTTCCTGCAAATTTATGGCGCAATGCGTAAGACGCGTTTTCAGCCTGAGATAAGGTTGATTCAGGAACGCCAAACATAAAAATGTTTATAACTTTGGAAAAACACTTCAGACAGCTTAGATTTTATGTGCAACTACTAGAAAGACCCTTTCTGCTATAGTGGGATATGAAAATTTCGTGTTCTGAAGATTCCCTGCAAAGTTATGGCAGAATGCGTAAATCGCGTATTCAGCTTGAGATAAGATCGATTCCGAAACGCCAAACATAAGAATGTTGATAACTTTGGAAAAACACTTCAGACGGCTTAGATTTGATGTGCAACTATTAGAAAAACCCTTTCAGCTATAGTGGGAGGTGAACATTTCATGTTCTGAAGCTTCCCTGAGAAGTTATGGCACAATGCGTAAAACGCGTTTTCAGCCTGAGATAAGGTCGATTCCGGAAAGCCAAACATAAAAATGTTGATAAGTTTAGAAAAACACTTCAGACAGCTTAGATTTGATGTGCAACTGCTGGAAAAAGCCTTTCTGCTATAGTGGGAGTTGAAAATTTCATGTTCTGAAGCTTCCCTGCAAAGTTATGGCACATTGCAGAAAACGCGTTTTCAGCCTGAGATAAGGTCGATTCCGGAACGCCAAACATAAAAATATGATAACTTTGAAAAAACACTTCAGACAGCTTAGATTTGATGTGCAACTACTAGAAAGACCCTTTCTGCTATAGTGGGAGGTGAAAATTTCATGTTCTGAAGTTTCCCTGCAAAGTTATGGCACAATGCAGAAAACGCGTTTTCAGCCAGAGATAAGGTCGATTCTGGAATGCCAAACATAAAAATGTTGATAACTTTGGAAAAACACTTCAGACAGCTTAGGTTTGACGTGCAACTACTAGAAAGACCCTTTCTGCTATAGTGGGAGTTGAAAATTTCATGTTCTGAATCTTCCCTGCAAAGTTATGGCACAATGCAGAAAACGTGTTTTCAGCCTGAGATTAGGTCGATTCAGGAACGCCAAATATAAAAATGTTGACAACTATCGAAAAACACTTCAGACAGCTTAGATTTGATGTGCAAGTAGGAGAAAGACCCTTTCTGCTATAGTGGGAGGTGAAAATTTCATGTTCTGAAGCTTTCCTGCAAAGTTATGGCACAATGCGTCAAACGCGTTTTCAGCCTGAGATAAGATGGGTTTCGGAACGCCAAGCATAAAAATGTTGATAAGTTTGGAAAAACACTTCAGACAACTTAGCTTTAATGTGCAACTACTAGAAAGACCCTTTCTGCTATAGTGGGATGTGAAAATTTCATGTTCTGAAGCTTCCCTGCAAAGTTATGGCACCATGCGTAAAACGCGTTTACAGCCTGAGATAAGGTCGATTCCGGAATGGCAAGCATAAAACTGTTGATAACTTTGGAAAAACATTTCAGACAGCTTAGTTTTGATCAGCAACTACGAGAAAGACCCTTTCTGCTATCGTGGGAGGTGAAAATTTCATGTTCTGAAGCTTGATGCAAAGTTATGGGACAATGCGTAAAACGCGTTTTCAGCCTGAGATAAGATCGATTCCGGAACGCCAAACATTAAAATGTGGATAACTTTGGAAAAACACTTCAGACAGCTTAGATTTGATGTACAACTACTAGAAAGACCTTTTCTGCTATAGCGCAAGTTTAAAATTTCATGTTCTGAAGCTTCCTTGCAAAGTTATGGCACAATGCAGAAAACGCGTTTTCAGCCTGAGATAAGGTCGATTCCGGTACACCAAACATAAAAATGTTGATAACTTTGGAAAAACACTTCAGACAGCTTAGCTTTGATGTGCAACTACTAGAAAGTCCCTTTCTGCTATAGTGGGAGTTGAAAATTCGTATGTTCTGAAGCTTCCCTGCAAATTTATGGAACAATGCGTTAAACGCGTTTTCAGCCTGAGATAAGGTTGATTCTGGAACGCCAAACATAAAAAAGTTGATAACTTTTGAAATACACTTCAGACAGCATAGATTTGATGTGCAATTACTAGAAAGACCCTTTTTGCTATAGTGGGAGGTGAAAATTTCATGTTCTGAAGCTTCCCTGCAAAGTTATGGCACAATGGAGAAAACACGTTTTCAGCCTGAGATAAGGTGGGTTCCGGAACGCCAAACATAAAAATGTTGATAACTTTGGAAAAACACTTCAGACAGCTTAGATTTGATGTGCAACTACAAGACAGACCCTTTCTGCAATAGCGGGAGGTTAAAATATCATATTCTGAAGCTACCCTGCAAAGTTATGGCAAATGCAGAAAACGCGTTTTCAGCCTGAGATAAGGTGGGTTCCAGAACGCCAAACATAAAAATGTTGATAACTTTGGAAAAACATTTCAGACAGCTTAGATTTGATGTGCAACTACTAGAAAGACCCTTTCTGCCATTGTGGGAGGTGAAAATTTGATGTTCTGAAGCTTCCCTGCAAAGTTATGGCACCATGCGTAAAACGCGTTTTCAGGCTGAGATAAGGTCGATTCTGGAATGCCAAACATAAAAAATGTTGATAACTTTGGAAAAACACATCAGACAGCTTAGATTTGACGTGCAACTACTCGAAAAACCCTTTCTGCTATAGTCGGAGTTGAAAATTTCATGTTCTGAAGCTTCCCTGCAAAGTTATGGCACAATGCAGAAAACGCGTTTTCAGCCTGAGATAAGGTGGGTTCCAGAACGCCAAACAAAAAAATATGATAACTTTGGAAAAACACTTCAGACAGCTTAGATTTGATGTGCAACTACGAGAAAGACCCTTTCTGCTATAGTGGGAGGTGAAAATTTCATGTTCTGAAGCTTCACGGCAAAGTTATGGCACAATGCGTAAAACGCGTTTTCAGCCTGTGATAAGGTCGATTCAGGAACGTCAAACATAAAAAAGTTGATAACTTTTGAAATACACTTCAGACCGCTTACATTTGATGTGCAACTACTAGAAAGACCCTTTCTGCTATAGTGGGAGGTGAAAATTTCATGTTCTGAAGCTTCCCTGCAAAGGTATCGCACAATGCAGAAAACGCGTTTTCAGCCTGAGATAAGATGGGTTCCGGAACGCCAAACATAAAAATGTTGATAAGTTTGGAAAAACACTTCAGACCTCTTAGCTTTAATGTGCAACTACTAGAAAGACCCTTTCTGCTATAGTGGGATGTGGAAATTTCATGTTCTGAAGCTTCCCTGCAAAGCTATGGCACAATGCAGAAAACACGTTTTCAGCGTGAGATAAGTTCGATTCCGGAACGCCAAACATAAAAATGTAGATAACTTTGGAAAAACACTTCAGACAGCTTAGATTTGATGTACACCTACTAGAAAGACCTTTTCTGCTATAGCGCAATTTTAAAATTTCATGTTCTGAAGCTTCCTTGCAAAGTTATGGCACAATGCAGAAAACGCGTTTTCAGCCTGAGATAAGGTGGGTTCCGGAACGCCAAACATAAAAATGTTGATAACTTTGGAAAAACACTTCAGACAGCTTAGATTTTTTTGTGCAACTACTAGAAAGACCTTTTCTGCTATAGTGGAAGTTTAAAATGTCATGTTCTGATGCATCCCTGCAAAGTTATGGCACAATGAAGAAAACGGGTGTTCAGCCTGAGATAAGGTTGATTCCGGAACCCCAAACATAAAAATGTTGATAACTTTGGAAAGCCACTTCAGACAGCTTGGATTTGATGTGCAACTACTAGAACGACCCTTTCTACTACAGCGGCAGGTGAAAATTTCATGTTCTTTGCCATCCCTGCAAAGTTATGGCACAATGCAAAAAACACGTTTTCAGACTGAGATAAGGTGGGTTCCAGAACGCCAAACATAAAAATGTTGATAACTTTGGAAAAACATTTCAGACAGCTTAAATTCGATGTGCAACTACTAGAAAGACCCTTTCTATTATAGCGGGAGGTGAAAATTTCATGTTCTGAAACTTCCCTGCAAAGTTATGGCACAATGCAAAAAACACGTTTTCAGACTGAGATAAGGTGGGTTCCAGAACGCCAAACATAAAAATGTTGATAACTTTGGAAAAACATTTCAGACAGCTTAGATTCGATGTGCAACTACTAGAAAGACCCTTTCTATTATAGCGGGAGGTGAAAATTTCATGTTTTGAAGCTTCCTTGCAAAGTTATGGCACAATGCAGAAAACGCGTTTTCAGCCTGAGATAAGGTGGGTTCCAGAACGCCAAACAAAAAAATATGATAACTTTGGAAAAACACTTCAGACAGCTTAGATTTGATGTGCAACTACGAGAAAGACCCTTTCTGCTATAGTGGGAGGTGAAAATGTAATGTTCTGAAGCTTTATGCAAAGTTATGGCACAATGCGTAAAACGCGTTTTCAGATTGAGATAAAGTCGATTCCGGAACGCCAAACATAAAAATGTTGATAACTTTGGAAAAACACTTCAGACAGCTTAGATTTGATTTGCAATTTCTAGAAAGACCCTTTCTGCCATTGTGGGAGGTGAAAATTTCATGTTCTGAAGCTTCACGGCAAAGTTATGGCACAATGCGTAAAACGCGTTTTCAGCCTGTGATAAGGTCGATTCAGGAACGTCAAACATAAAAATGTTGATAAGTTTGGAAAAACACTTCAGACCTCTTAGCTTTAATGTGCAACTACTAGAAAGACCCTTTCTGCTATAGTGGGATGTGGAAATTTCATGTTCTGAAGCTTCCCTGCAAAGCTATGGCACAATGCAGAAAACACGTTTTCAGCCTGAGATAAGTTCGATTCCGGAACGCCAAACATAAAAATGTTGATAACTTTGGAAAAACACTTCAGACAGCTTAGATTTGATGTACACCTACTAGAAAGACCTTTTCTGCTATAGCGCAATTTTAAAATTTCATGTTCTGAAGCTTCCTTGCAAAGTTATGGCACAATGCAGAAAACGCGTTTTCAGCCTGAGATAAGGTGGGTTCCGGAACGCCAAACATAAAAATGTTGATAACTTTGGAAAAACACTTCAGACAGCTTAGATTTTTTTGTGCAACTACTAGAAAGACCTTTTCTGCTATATTGGAAGTTTAAAATGTCATGTTCTGATGCATCCCTGCAAAGTTATGGCACAATGAAGAAAACGGGTGGTCAGCCTGAGATAAGGTTGATTCCGGAACCCCAAACATAAAAATGTTGATAACTTTGGAAAGCCACTTCAGACAGCTTGGATTTGATGTGCAACTACTAGAACGACCCTTTCTACTACAGCGGCAGGTGAAAATTTCATGTTCTTTGGCATCCCTGCAAAGTTATGGCACAATGCAAAAAACACGTTTTCAGACTGAGATAAGGTGGGTTCCAGAACGCCAAACATAAAAATGTTGATAACTTTGGAAAAACATTTCAGACAGCTTAGATTCGATGTGCAACTACTAGAAAGACCCTTTCTATTATAGCGGGAGGTGAAAATTTCATGTTCTGAAACTTCCCTGCAAAGTTAGGGCACAAAGCAGAAAACACATTTTCAGACTGAGATAAGGTGGGTTCCAGATCGCCAAACATAAAAATGTTGATAACTTTGGAAAAAACATTTCAGACAGCTTAGATTTGATCTGCAACTACTTGAAAGACCCTTTCTGCTATAGTGGGAGGTGAACATTTCATGTTCTGAAGCTTTATGCAAAGTTATGGCACAATGCGTAAAACGCGATTTCAGCCTGAGATAAGGTCAATTCCGGAACGCCAAACATTAAAATGTTGATAACTTTGGAAAAACACTTCAGACAGCTTAGATTTGATGTACAACTACTAGAAAGGCCTTTTCTGCTATCGCGCAAGTTTAAAATTTCATGTTCTGAAGCTTCCCTGCAAAGTTATGGCACAATGCAGAAAACGCGTTTTCAGCCTGAGATGAGATCGATTCCGGTACGCCAAACATAAAAATGTTGATAACTTTGGGAAAACACCTCAGACTGCTTAGATTTGATGTGCAACTACTAGAAAGACCCTTTCTGATAAAGAGGGTGCTGAAAATTCGATGTTCTGAAGCTTCCCTCCAAAGTTATGGCACAATGCGTAAAACGCATTTTCAGCCTGAGATAAGGTCGATTCCGGAACGCCAAACATAAAGATGTTGATAACTTTGGATAAACACTTCAGACAGAGTAGCTTTGATGTGCAACTACTAGAAAGACCCTTTCTGCTATAGTGGGAGGTGAAAATTTCATGTTCCGAAGCTTCCCTGCAAAGTTATGGCACAATTCCGAAAACGCGTTTTCAGCCTGAGATAAGGTCGATTCCGGAACGCCAAACATAAAAATGTTGATAACTTTGGAAAAACACTTCAGACAGCTTAGATTTGATGTGCAACTACTAGAAAGACCATTTCTGCTGTAGTGGGAAGTGAAAATTTCATGTTCTGAAGCTTCCCTGCAAAGTTATGGCACAATGCAGAAAACACGTCTTCAGCCTGAGATAAGATAGATTCCGGTACGCCAAACATAAAAATGTTGATAACTTTGGAAAAACACTTCAGACTGCTTAGATTTGATGTGCAACTACTAGAAAGACCCTTTCTGATATAGTGGGTGGTGAAAATTCGATGATCTGAAGCTTCCCACCAAAGTTATGGCACAATGCGTAAAACGCGTTTTCAGCCTGAGATAAGGTCGATTCAGGAACGTCAAACATAAAAATGTTGATAACTTTGGAAAGCCACTTCAGACAACTTAGATTTGATGTGCAACTAAAAGAAAGACCCTTTCTGCTGTAGTGGGAGGTGAAAATTTCATGTTCTGAAGCATCCCTGCAAAGTTATGCCACAATGCAGGAAACGCGTTTTCAGCCTGAGATAAGGTGGGTTCCGGAACGCCAAACATAAAAATGTTGATAACTTTCGAAAAACACTTCAGACAGCTTAGATGTGATGTGCAACTACTAGAAAGACCCTTTCTGCTATAGTGGGAGGTGAAAATTTCATGTTCTAAAGCTTTATGCAAAGTTATGGCACAATGCGTAAAACGCGTTTTCAGCCTGAGATAAGGTGGGTTCCCGAAGGCCAAACAAAAAAATGTTGAAAACTTTGGAAAAACACTTCAGACAGCTTAGATTTGAAGTGCAACTACTAGAAAGACCCTTTCTGCTATAGTGGGAGGTGAAAATTTCATGTTCTGAAGTTTTATGCAAAGCTATGGCACAATGCGTAAAACGCGTTTACATCCTGAGATAAGGTGGGTTCCGGAATGCCAAACATAAAAATGTTGATAACTGCAGAAAAACACTTCAAGACAGCTTAGATTTGATGTGCAACTACTAGAATGACCTTTTCTGCTATAGTGGCAGGTTAAAATGTCATGCTCTGAAGCTTCCCTGCAAAGTTATGGCACAATGCGTAAAACGCGTTTTCAGCCGGAAATAAGGTCGATTCCGGAACGCCAAACATAAACATGTTCATAATTCTGGAAAAACACTTCAGACAGCTTAGATTTGATGTGCAACTACTAGAAAGACCATTTCTGCCATTGTGGGAGGTGAAAATTCGATGTTCTGAAGCTTTCCTGCAAAGTTATGGCACAATGCGTAAAACGCGTTTTCAGCCTGAGATAAGGTTGATTCCGGAACACCAAACATAAAAGTGTTGATAACTTTGGAAAAACAATTCAAACAGCTTCGATTTGATGTGCAACTACTAGAAAGACCCTTTCTGCTATAGTGGGATGTAGAAATTTCATGTTCTGAAGCTTCCCTGCAAAGTTATGGCACAATGCAGAAAACGCGTTTTCAGCCTGAGATAAGGTGGGTTCCAGAACGCCAAACATAAAAATGTTGATATCTTTGGAAAAACAATTCAAACAGCTTCGATTTGATGTGCAACTACTAGAAAGACCCTTTCTGCTATCGTGGGTCGTGGAAATTTCATGTTCTGAAGCTTCCCTGCAAAGTTATGTCACAATGCAGAAAACGCGTTTTCAGCCTCACATAAGGTCAATTCCGGAACGCCAAACATAAAAATGTTAATAACTCCGGAAAAACACTTCAGACAGCTTAGATTTGATGTGCAAGTACTAGAAAGACCATTTCTGCTGTAGTGGGAGGTGAAAATTTCATGTTCTGAAGCTTCCCTGCAAAGTTATGGCACAATGCAGAAAACGAGTTTTCAGCATCACATAAGGTCGATTCCGGCATGCCAAACATAAAAATGTTGATAACTTTGGAAAAACACTTCAGACAGCTTAGATTTGATGTGCAACTACTAGAAAGACCGTTTCTGCCATTGTGGGAGGTGAAAATTCGATGTTCTGAAGCTTCCCTGCAAAGTTATGGCACCATGCGTAAAACGCGTTTTCAGCCTGAGATAAGGTCTATTCCGGAAGGCCAAACATAAACATGTTCATAATTCTGGAAAAACACTTCAGACAGCTTAGATTTGATGTGCAACTACTAGAAAGACCATTTCTGCCATTGTGGGAGGTGAAAATTCGATGTTCTGAAGCTTCCCTGCAAAGTTATGCCACAATGCAGGAAACGCGTTTTCAACCTGAGATAAGGTCGATTCCGGAACGCCAAACATAAAAATATTGATAACTTTGGAAAAACTCTTTAGACAGCTTAGATTTGATGTGCAACTACTAGAAAGACCCTTTCTGATATAGTGGGTGGGGAATATTCGATGATCTGAAGCTTCCCACCAAAGTTATGGCACAATGCAAAAAAAGCGTTTACAGCCTGAGATAAGGTGGGTTCCGAAACGCCGAACATAAAAATGTTGATAACTTTGGAAAAACACTTCAGACAGCCTAGATTTGATGTGCAACTACTAGAAACACCCTTTCTGCTATAGTGGGAGGTGAAAATTCGATGTTCTGAAGCTTCCCTGCAAAGTTATGGCACCATGCGTAAAACGCGTTTTCAACCTGAGATAAGGTCGATTCCGGAACGCCAAAGATAAAAATGTTCATAAATCTGGAAAAACACTTCAGACAGCTTCGATTTGATGTGCAACTACTAGAAAGACCATTTCTGCCATTGTGGGAGGTGAAAATTCGATGTTCTGAAGCTTCCCAGCAAAGTTATGCCACAATGCAGGAAACACGTTTTCAGCCTGAGATAAAGTCGATTCCGGAATGCCAAACATAAAAATGTTGATAACTTTGGAAAAACACTTCAGACAGCTTAGATTTTATGTTGAAGAATGAGAAAGACCCTTTCTGCTATAATGGGAATTGAAAATTCGATGTTCTGAAGCGTCCCTGCAAAGTTATGCCACAATGCAGGAAACGCGTTTTCAGCCTAAGATAAGGTTGATTCCGGAAAACCAAACATAAAAGTGTTGATAACTTTGGAAAAACAATTCAAACAGCTTCGATTTGATGTGCAACTACTAGAAAGACCCTTTCTGCTATCGTGGGAGGTTAAAATTTCATGTTCTGAAGCTTCCCTGCAAAGTTATGTCACAATGCAGAAAACGCGTTTTCAGCCTCACATATGGTCAATTCCGGAACGCCAAACATAAAAATGTTGATAACTTTGGAAAAAGACTGGAGACAGCTTAGATTTGATGTGCAACTACTAGAAAGAACATTTCTGCTATAGTGGCAGGTGAAAATTTCATGTTCTGAAGCTTCCCTGCAAAGTTTTGGCACAATGTGTAAAACGCGTTTTCAGCCTGAGATAATGTCGATTCCGGAACGCCAAACATAAAAATGTTGATAACTTTGGAAAGACACTTCAGACAGCTTAGAGTTGATGTGCAAATACTAGAAAGACCCTTTCTGCTATAGTTGGTAGTGAAAATTCCATGTTCTGAAGCTTCCCTGCAAATTTATGCAAAAGGCGTAAAACGCGTTTTCAGCCTGAGATAAGGTCGATTCCGGAACGCCAAACATAAAAATGTTGATAACTTTGGAAAAAGACTGGAGACAGCTTAGATTTGATGTGCAACTACTAGAAAGACCATTTCTGCGATAGTGGCAGGTGAAAATTTCATGTTCTGAAGCTTACCTGCAAAGTTTTGGCACAATGCGTAAAACGCGTTTTCAGCCTGAGATAATGTCGATTCCGGAACACCAAACATAAAGATGTTGATAACTTTAGAAAGACACTTCAGACAGCTTAGAGTTGATGTGCAAATACTAGAAAGACCCTTTCTGCTATAGTTGGTAGTGAAAATTCCATGTTCTGAAGCTTCCCTGCAAATTTATGCAAAAGGCGTAAAACGCGTTTTCAGCCTGAGATAAGGTCGATTCCGGAACGCCAAACATAAAAATGTTGATAACTTTGGAAAAAGACTGGAGACAGCTTAGATTTGATGTGCAACTACTAGAAAGACCCTTTCTTGCATATTGGGAGGTCAGAATTTCATGTTCTGAAGCTTCCCTGCAAAGTTATGGGACAATGCAGAAAACGATTTTTCATCCTGAGATAAGGTCGATTCCGGAACGCCAAACATAAAAATGTTGATAACTTTCGAAAAACACTTCAGACAGCTTAGTTTGTTGTGCAACTACTAGAAATACCCTTTCTGCTCTAGTGGGAGGTGAAAATTTCATGTTCTAAAGCTTCCCTGCAAAGTTATGGCACAATGCAGAAAACGCGTTTTCATCCTGAGATGAGGTTGATTTCAGAACGCCAAACATAAAAATGTTGATAACTCAGGAAAAACTATACAGACAGCTTAGATTTGATGTGCAACTACTAGAAAGACCCTTTCTGCTATAGTGGGAGGTGAAAATTTCATGTTCTGAAGCTTCCTTGCAAAGTTATGGCACAATGAAGAAAATGCGTGTTCAGCCTGAGATAAGGTCGATTCCGGAAAGCCAAACATAAAAATATTGATAACTTTGGAAAAACACTTCAGACAGCTTAGATTTGATGTGCAACTACTAGAAAGACCCTTTCTGCTATAGTGGGATGTTAAAATTTCATGTTCTGAAGCTTCCCTGCAAAGTTATGGCAAAATATGTAAAACGCGTTTTCAGGCTGAGATAAGGTGGGTTCCGGAACGCCAAACATAAAAATGTTGATAACTTTCGAAAAACACTTCAGACAGCTTAGATTTGATGTGCAACTATTAGAAAGACCCTTTCTGCTATAGTGGGAGGAGAAAATTTCATGTTCTGAAGCTTCCCTGCAAGTTATGCCACAATGCGTAAAACGCGTTTTCAGCCTGACATAAGGTTGATTCCGGAACGCCAAACATAAGAATGTTGATAACTTTGGAAAAACACTTCAGACAGCTTAGATTTGACGTGCAACTACTAGAAAAACCCATTCTGCTATAGTGGGATGTTAAACTTTCATGTTCTGAAGTCTCCCTGCAAAGTTATGGCACTATCCAGAAAACGCGTTTTTAGTCTGAGATAAGGTGGGTTCCAGAACGCCAAACATAAAAATGTTGATAACTTTGGAAAAACAGTTCAGACAGCTTAGATTTGATGTGCAACTACTAGAAAAACCCTTTCTGCTATAGTGGGAGGTGAAAATGTCATGTTCTGAAGCTTCCCTGCAAAGTTATGGCAAAATATGTAAAGCGCGATTTCAGGCTGAGATAAGGTCGATTCCGAAACGCCAAACATAAAAATGTTGATAACTTTGGAAAAACACATCAGACAGCTAAGATTTGATGTGCAACTACTAGAAAGACGCATTCTGCTATAGTGGGAGGTTAAAATTTCATGTTCTTAAGCTTCCCTGCAAAGTTATGGCACAATGCAGAAAACTCGTGTTCAGCCTCACATAAGGTCAATTCCGGAACGCCAAACATAAAAATGTTGATAACTTTCGAAAAACACTTCAGACAGCTTAGATTTGATGTGCAACGACTGGAAAAAGCCTTTCTGCTATAGTGGGAGTTGAAAATTTCATGTTCTGAAGCTTCCCTGCAAAGTTATGGCACATTGCAGAAAAGGCGTTTTCAGCCTGAGATAAGGTCGATTCCGGTAAGCCAAACATAAAAATGTTGATAACTTTGGAAAAACACTTCAGACAGCTTAGATTTGATGTGCAACTACTGGAAAAAGTCTTTCTGCTTTTGTGGGAGTTGAAAATTTCATGTTCGGAAGCTTCCCTGCAAAGTTATGGCACAATGCAGAAAACGCTTTTACAGCCTGAAATAAGGTGGATTCCGGAAAGCCAAACATAAAAATGTTGATAACTTTGGAAAAACACTTCAGACAGCTTAGATTTGATCTGCAACTACTGGAAAAAGCCTTTCTGCTATAGTGGGAGTTGAAAATTTCATGTTCTGAAGCTTCCCTGCAAAGTTATGGCACATTGCAGAAAAGGCGTTTTCAGCCTGAGATAAGGTCGATTCCGGTAAGCCAAACATAAAAATGTTGATAACTTTGGAAAAACACTTCAGACAGCTTAGATTTGATGTGCAACTACTGGAAAAAGTCTTTCTGCTTTTGTGGGAGTTGAAAATTTCATGTTCGGAAGCTTCCCTGCAAAGTTATGGCACAATGCAGAAAACGCGTTTTCAGCCTCACATAAGGTCAATTCCGGACCGCCAAACATAAAAATGTTAATAACTTCGGAAAAACACTTCAGACAGCTTAGATTTGATGTGCAACTACTAGAGAGACCCTTTATGCTATAGTGGGAGGTGAAAATGTCATGTTCTGAAGTTTCCCTGCAAAGTTATGGCACAATGCAGAAAACGTGTTTTCAGCCTGAGATAAGGTCGATTCCGGAACGCCAAATATAAAAATGTTGATAACTTTCGAAAAACACTTCAAAGAGCTTAGATTTGATGTGCAACTACTAGAAAAACCCTTTCTGCTATAGTGGGATGTTTAAATGTCATGTTCTGAAGCTTCCCTGCAAAGTTATGGCACAATGCAGAAAACGCTTTTACAGCCTGAGATAAGGTGGATTCCGGAAAGCCAAACATAAAAATGTTGATAACTTTGGAAAAACACTTCAGACAGCTTAGATTTGATGTGCAACTACTGGAAAAAGCCTTTCTGCCATAGTGGGAGTTGAAAATTTCATGTTCTGAAGCTTCTCTGCAAAGTTATGGCACATTGCAGAAAACGCGTTTTCAGCCTGAGATAAGGTCGATTCCGGAAAGCCAAACATAAAAATGTTGATAACTTTGGAAAAACACTTCAGACAGCTTAGATTTGATGTGCAACTACTGGAAAAAGTCTTTCTGCTATAGTGGGAGTTGAAAATTTCATGTTCGGAAGCTTCCCTGCAAAGTTATGGCACAATGCAGAAAACGCGTTTTCAGCCTCACATAAGGTCAATTCCGGACCGCCAAACATAAAAATGTTAATAACTTCGGAAAAACACTTCAGACAGCTTAGATTTGATGTGCAACTACAAGAAAAAGCCTTTCTGCTATAGTGGAAGTTGAAAATTTAATGTTCTGAAGCTTCCCTGCAAAGTTATGGCACATTGCAGAAAACGCGTTTTCAGCCTGAGATAAGGTCGATTCCGGAACGCCAAACATAAAAATGTTGATAACTTTGGAAAAACACTTCAAACAGCTTAGATTTGATGTGCAACTACTAGAAAGACCCTTTCTGCTATCGTGGGATGTTTAAATGTCATGTTCTGAAGCTTCCCTGCAAAGTTATGGCACAATGCAGAAAACGCGTTTTCAGCATGAGACAAGGACGATTCCGGAACGCCAAACATAAAAATGTTGATAACTTTGGAAAAACACTTCAGACAGCTTAGATTTGATGTGCAACTACTAGAAAGACCCTTTCTGCTATAGCGGAATATGAAAATTTCATGTTCTGAAGATTCCCTGCAAAGTTATGGCAGAATGCGTAAATCGCGTTTTCAGCCTGATATAAGGTCGATTCCTGAACGCCAAACATAAAAATGTTGATAACTTTGGAAAAACACTTCAAACAGCTTAGATTTGATGTGCAACTACTAGAAAGACCCTTTCTGCTATAGTGGCATGTGAATATTTCATGTTCTGAAGCTTGCCTGGAAAGTTGTGGCACAATGCAGAAAATGCGTTTTCAGCCTGAGATAAGATGTGTTCCAGAACGCCAAACATAAAAATGTAGATAAGTTTGGAAAAACACTTCAGACAGCTTAGCTTTGATGAGCCATTACTAGAAAGACCCTTTCTGCAATAGTGGGTGGTGAAAATTCGATGTTCTGAAGCTTCCCTGCAAAGTTATGGCCCAATGCGTAAAACGCGTTTTCAGCCTGAGATAAGGTCAATTCCGGACCGCCAAACATAAAAATGTTAATAACTTCGGAAAAACACTTCAGACAGCTTAGATTTGATGTGCAACTACTAGAGAGACCCTTTATGCTATAGTGGGAGGTGAAAATGTCATGTTCTGAAGTTTCCCTGAAAAGTTATGGCACAATGCAGAAAACGTGTTTTCAGCCTGAGATAAGGTCGATTCAGGAACGCCAAATATAAAAATGTTGATAACTGTCGAAAAACACTTCAAAGTGCTTAGATTTGATGTGCAACTACTAGAAAAACCCTTTCTGCTATAGTGGGATGTTTAAATGTCATGTTCTGAAGCTTCCCTGCAAAGTTATGGCACAATGCAGAAAACGCTTTTACAGCCTGAGATAAGGTGGATTCCGGAAAGCCAAACATAAAAATGTTGATAACTTTGGAAAAACACTTCAGACAGCTTAGATTTGATGTGCAACTACTGGAAAAAGCCTTTCTGCTATAGTGGGAGTTGAAAATTTCATGTTCTGAAGCTTCCCTGCAAAGTTATGGCACATTGCAGAAAACGCGTTTTCAGCCTGAGATAAGGTCGATTCCGGAAAGCCAAACATAAAAATGTTGATAACTTTGGAAAAACACTTCAGACAGCTTAGATTTGATGTGCAACTACTGGAAAAAGTCTTTCTGCTATAGTGGGAGTTGAAAATTTCATGTTCGGAAGCTTCCCTGCAAAGTTATGGCACAATGCAGAAAACGCGTTTTCAGCCTCACATAAGGTCAATTCCGGACCGCCAAACATAAAAATGTTAATAACTTCGGAAAAACACTTCAGACAGCTTAGATTTGATGTGCAACTACAAGAAAAAGCCTTTCTGCTATAGCGGAAGTTGAAAATTTAATGTTCTGAAGCTTCCCTGCAAAGTTATGGCACATTGCAGAAAACGCGTTTTCAGCCTGAGATAAGGTCGATTCCGGAACGCCAAACATAAAAATGTTGATAACTTTGGAAAAACACTTCAAACAACTTAGATTTGATGTGCAACTACTAGAAAGACCCTTTCTGCTATCGTGGGATGTTTAAATGTCATGTTCTGAAGCTTCCCTGCAAAGTTATGGCACAATGCAGAAAACGCGTTTTCAGCATGAGACAAGGTCGATTCCGGAACGCCAAACATAAAAATGTTGATAACTTTGGAAAAACACTTCAGACAGCTTAGATTTGATGTGCAACTACTAGAAAGACCCTTTCTGCTATAGCGGAATATGAAAATTTCATGTTCTGAAGATTCCCTGCAAAGTTATGGCAGAATGCGTAAATCGCGTTTTCAGCCTGAGATAAGGTTGATTCCTGAACGCCAAACATAAAAATGTTGATAACTTTGGAAAAACACTTCAAACAGCTTAGATTTGATGTGCAACTACTAGAAAGACCCTTTCTGCTATAGTGGGAGGTGAAAATTTCATGTTCTGAGGCTTCCCTGCAAAGATATGACACAATGCAAAAAACCCGTTTTCAGACTGAGATAAGGTGGGTTCAGTAACGCCAAACATAAAAATGTTGATAACTTTGGAAAAACACCAGACAGCTTAGATTTGATGTGCAACTACTAGAAAGACCATTTCTGCTATAGTGGGTGGTGAAAATTCGATGTTCTGAAGCTTCCCTGCAAAGTTATGGCACAATGCGTAAAACGCGTTTTCAGCTTCAGATAAGGTCGATTCCGGAACGCCAAACATAAAAATGTTGATAACTTTGGAAAAACACTTCAGAAAGCTTAGTTTTGATGTTCAACTACAAGACAGACTCTTTCTGCAATATTGGGAGTTGAAAATTTCACATTCTGATGCTTCCCTGCAAAGTTATGGCACAATGCACAAAACACGTTTTCAGACTGAGATAAGGTGGGTTCCAGAACGCCAAACATAAAAATGTTGATAACTTTGGAAAAACATTTCAGACAGCTTAGATTTGATCTGCAACTACTAGAAAGACCCTTTTTGCTATAGTGGGTGGTGAAAATGTCATGTGCTGAAGCTTTATGCAAAGTTATGGCACAATGCGTAAAACGCGTTTTCAGCCTGAGATAAGTTCGATTCCGGGACGCCAAATATAAAAATGTTGATAACTTTGGAAAAACACTTCAGACAGCTTAGATTTGATCTGCAACTACTACAAAGACCCTTTCTGCTATAGTGGGTTGTGAAAATTTCATGTTCTGGAGCTTACCTACAAAGTTTTGGCACAATGCAGAAAACGCGTTTTCATCCTCAGATAAGGTCGATTCCGGAACGCCAAACATCAAAATGTTGATAACTTTGGAAAAACACTTCAGACAGCATAGATTTGATGTGCAACTACTCGAAAGACCCTTTCTGCTATCATGGGAGGTGAAAATTTCATGTTCTGAAGCTTCCCTGCAAAGTTATGGCACAATGCAGAAAACGCGTTTTCAGCGTCAGATAAGGTCGATTCCGGAACGCCAAACATCAAAATGTAGATAACTTTGGAAAAACACTTCAGACAGCTTAGATTTGATGTGCAACTACTAGAAAGACCCTTTCTGCTATAGTGGGAGGTGAACATTTCATGTTCTGAAGCTTTCCTGCAAAGGTATGGCACAATGTGTAAAATGCGTTTTCAGCCTGAGAAAAGGTCGATTCAGGAACACCAAACATAAAAATGTTGAAAACTTTCGAAAAACACTTCAGACAGCTTAGATTTGATGTGCAACTACGAGAAAGACCCTTTCTGCTATAGTGGGAGGTGAAAATTTCATGTTCTGAAGCTTCGCTGCAAAGTTATGGCACAATGCGTAAAACTCGTTTTCAGCCTGAGATGAGGTTGATTTCAGAACGCCGAACATAAAAATGTTGATAACTTTGGAAAAACACTTCAGACAGCTTAGATTTGATGTGCAACTACGAGAAAGACCCTTTCTGCTATTGTGGGAGGTGAAAATTTCATGTTCTGAAGCCTCCCTGCAAAGTCATGGCACAATGCAGAAAACCTGTTTTCAGCCTGAGATAAGGTGGTTTCCAGAACGCCAAACATAAAAATGTTGATAACTTTGGAAAAACACTTCAGACAGTTTAGATTTGATGTGCAACTACGAGAAACACCCATTCTGCTTTAGTGGGAGGTGAAAATATCATGTTCTGAAGGTTCCCTGCAAAGTTATGCCACAATGCGTAAAATGCGTTTTCAGCCTGAGATAAGGTGGGTTCCAGAACGCCAAAATAAAAATGTTGATAACTTTGGAAAAACACTTCAGACAGCTTAGATTTGATGTGCAACTACTAGAAAGACCCTTTCTGCTATCGTGGGAGGTGAAAACTTCATGTTCTGAAGCTTGATGCAAAGTTATGGGACAATGCGTAAAACGCGTTTTCAGCCTGAGATAAGGTCAATTCCGGAACGCCAAACATTAAAATGTGGATAACTTTGGAAAAACACTTCAGACAGCTTAGATTTGATGTACAACTACTAGAAAGACCTTTTCTGCTATAGCGCAAGTTTAAAATTTCATGTTCTGAAGCTTCCTTGCAAAGTTATGGCACAATGCAGAAAACGCGTTTTCAGCCTGAGATAAGGTTGATTCCGGAACGCCAAACATAAAAATGTTGACAACTTTCGAAAAACACTTCAAACAGCTTAGATTTGACGTGCAACTACTAGAAAGACCCTTTCTGCTATAGTGGGAGTTGAAAATTTCATGTTCTGAATCTTCCCTGCAAAGTTATGGCACAATGCAGAAAACGTGTTTTCAGCCTGAGATAAGGTCGATTCAGGAACGCCAAATATAAAAATGATGACAACTATCGAAAAACACTTCAGACAGCTTAGATTTGATGTGCAAGTAGGAGAAAGACCCTTTCTGCTATAGTGGGAGGTGAAAATTTCATGTTCTGAAGCTTTCCTGCAAAGTTATGGCACAATGCGTCAAACGCGTTTTCAGCCTGAGATAAGATGGGTTTCGGAACGCCAAGCATAAAAATGTTGATAAGTTTGGAAAAACACTTCAGACAACTTAGCTTTAATGTGCAACTACTAGAAAGACCCTTTCTGCTATAGTGGGATGTGAAAATTTCATGTTCTGAAGCTTCCCTGCAAAGTTATGGCACCATGCGTAAAACGCGTTTACAGCCTGAGATAAGGTCGATTCCGGAATGGCAAGCATAAAACTGTTGATAACTTTGGAAAAACATTTCAGACAGCTTAGTTTTGATCTGCAACTACGAGAAAGACCCTTTCTGCTATCGTGGGAGGTGAAAATTTCATGTTCTGAAGCTTGATGCAAAGTTATGGGACAATGCGTAAAACGCGTTTTCAGCCTGAGATAAGATCGATTCCGGAACGCCAAACATTAAAATGTGGATAACTTTGGAAAAACACTTCAGACAGCTTAGATTTGATGTACAACTACTAGAAAGACCTTTTCTGCTATAGCGCAAGTTTAAAATTTCATGTTCTGAAGCTTCCTTGCAAAGTTATGGCACAATGCAGAAAACGCGTTTTCAGCCTGAGATAAGGTCGATTCCGATACACCAAACATAAAAATGTTGATAACTTTGGAAAAACACTTCAGACAGCTTAGCTTTGATGTGCAACTACTAGAAAGTCCCTTTCTGCTATAGTGGGAGTTGAAAATTCGTATGTTCTGAAGCTTCCCTGCAAATTTATGGAACAATGCGTTAAACGCGTTTTCAGCCTGAGATAAGGTTGATTCAGGAACGCCAAACATAAAAAAGTTGATAACTTTTGAAATACACTTCAGACAGCATAGATTTGATGTGCAATTACTAGAAAGACCCTTTTTGCTATAGTGGGAGGTGAAAATTTCATGTTCTGAAGCTTCCCTGCAAAGTTATGGCGCAATGGAGAAAACACGTTTTCAGCCTGAGATAAGGTGGGTTCCGGAACGCCAAACATAAAAATGTTGATAACTTTGGAAAAACACTTCAGACAGCTTAGATTTGATGTGCAACTACAAGACAGACCCTTTCTGCAATAGCGGGAGGTTAAAATATCATATTCTGAGGCTTCCCTGCAAAGTTATGGCAAATGCAGAAAACGCGTTTTCAGCCTGAGATAAGGTGGGTTCCAGAACGCCAAACATAAAAATGTTGATAACTTTGGAAAAACATTTCAGACAGCTTAGATTTGATGTGCAACTACTAGAAAGACCCTTTCTGCCATTGTGGGAGGTGAAAATTTGATGTTCTGAAGCTTCCCTGCAAAGTTATGGCACCATGCGTAAAACGCGTTTTCTGGCTGAGATAAGGTCGATTCTGGAATGCCAAACATAAAAAATGTTGATAACTTTGGAAAAACACATCAGACAGCTTAGATTTGACGTGCAACTACTCGAAAAACCCTTTCTGCTATAGTCGGAGTTGAAAATTTCATGTTCTGAAGCTTCCCTGCAAAGTTATGGCACAATGCAGAAAACGCGTTTTCAGCCTGAGATAAGGTGGGTTCCAGAACGCCAAACAAAAAAATATGATAACTTTGGAAAAACACTTCAGACAGCTTAGATTTGAAGTGCAACTACTAGAAAGACCCTTTCTGCTATAGTGGGAGGTGAAAATTTCATGTTCTGAAGTGTTATGCAAAGCTATGGCACAATGCGTAAAACGCGTTTACATCCTGAGATAAGGTGGGTTTCGGAACGCCAAACATAAAAGTGTTGATAACTTTCGAAAAACACCTCAGACAGCTTAGATGTGATGTGCAACTACTAGAAAGACCCTTGCTGCTATAGTGGGATGTTAAAATTTCATGTTCTGAAGCTTCCCTGCAAAGTTATGGCAAAATATGTCAAACGCGTTTTCAGGCTGAGATAAGGTGGGTTCCGGAATGCCAAACATAAAAATGTTGATAACTGCAGAAAAACACTTCAAGACAGCTTAGATTTGATGTGCAACTACTAGAATGACCTTTTCTGCTATAGTGGCAGGTTAAAATGTCATGCTCTGAAGCTTCCCTGCAAAGTTATGGCACAATGCGTAAAACGCGTTTTCAGCCGGAAATAAGGTCGATTCCGGAACGCCAAACATAAACATGTTCATAATTCTGGAAAAACACTTCAGACAGCTTAGATTTGATGTGCAACTACTAGAAAGACCATTTCTGCCATTGTGGGAGGTGAAAATTCGATGTTCTGAAGCTTTCCTGCAAAGTTATGGCACAATGCGTAAAACGCGTTTTCAGCCTGAGATAAGGTTGATTCCGGAACACCAAACATAAAAGTGTTGATAACTTTGGAAAAACAATTCAATCAGCTTCGATTTGATGTGCAACTACTAGAAAGACCCTTTCTGCTATCGTGGGTCGTGGAAATTTCATGTTCTGAAGCTTCCCTGCAAAGTTATGTCACAATGCAGAAAACGCGTTTTCAGCCTCACATAAGGTCAATTCCGGAACGCCAAACATAAAAATGTTAATAACTCCGGAAAAACACTTCAGACAGCTTAGATTTGATGTGCAAGTACTAGAAAGACCATTTCTGCTGTAGTGGGAGGTGAAAATTTCATGTTCTGAAGCTTCCCTGCAAAGTAATGGCACAATGCAGAAAACGAGTTTTCAGCATCACATAAGGTCGACTCCGGCATGCCAAACATAAAAATGTTGATAACTTTGGAAAAACACTTCAGACAGCTTAGATTTGATGTGCAAATACTAGAAAGACCCTTTCTGCTATAGTTGGTAGTGAAAATTCCATGTTCTGAAGCTTCCCTGCAAATTTATGCAAAAGGCGTAAAACGCGTTTTCAGCCTGAGATAAGGTCGATTCCGGAACGCCAAACATAAAAATGTTGATAACTTTGGAAAAAGACTGGAGACAGCTTAGATTTGATGTGCAACTACTAGAAAGACCATTTCTGCTATAGTGGCAGGTGAAAATTTCATGTTCTGAAGCTTACCTGCAAAGTTTTGGCACAATGCGTAAAACGCGTTTTCAGCCTGAGATAATGTCGATTCCGGAACGCCAAACATAAAAATGTTGATAACTTTGGAAAGACACTTCAGACAGCTTAGAGTTGATGTGCAAATACTAGAAAGACCCTTTCTGCTATAGTTGGTAGTGAAAATTCCATGTTCTGAAGCTTCCCTGCAAATTTATGCAAAAGGCGTAAAACGCGTTTTCAGCCTGAGATAAGGTCGATTCCGGAACGCCAAACATAAAAATGTTGATAACTTTGGAAAAAGACTGGAGACAGCTTAGATTTGATGTGCAACTACTAGAAAGACCCTTTCTGCTATAGTGGGAGGTGAAAATATCATGTTCTGAAGCTTCCCTGCAAAGTTATGGCACAATGCGTAAAACGCGTTTTCAGCCTGAGATAAGGTGGGTTCCAGAACGCCAAAATAAAAATGTTGATAACTTTGGAAAAACACATCAGACAGCTTAGATTTGATGTGCAACTACTAGAAAGACCCTTTCTGGCATATTGGGAGGTCAGAATTTCATGTTCTGAAGCTTCCCTGCAAAGTTATGGGACAATGCAGAAAACGATTTTTCATCCTGAGATAAGGTCGATTCCGGAACGCCAAACATAAAAATGTTGATAACTTTCGAAAAACACTTCAGACAGCTTAGTTTGTTGTGCAACTACTAGAAATACCCTTTCTGCTCTAGTGGGAGGTGAAAATTTCATGTTCTAAAGCTTCCCTGCAAAGTTATGGCACAATGCAGAAAACGCGTTTTCTGCCTGAGATAAGGTCGATTCCGGAACGCCAAACTTAAAAATGTTGATAACTGAGGAAAAACTCTACAGACAGCTTAGATTTGATGTGCAACTACTGAAAAGACCCTTTCTGCTATAGTGGGAGGTGAAAATTTCATGTTCTGAAGCTGCCCTGCAAAGTTATGGCACAATGCAGAAAACGCATTTTAGGCCTGAGATAAGGTCGATTCAGGAACACCAAACAAAAAAATGTTGAAAACTTTCGAAAAACACTTCAGTCAGCTTAGATTTGATGTGCAACTACGAGAAAGACCCTTTCTGCTATAGTGGGAGGTGAAAATATAATGTTCTGAAGCTTCCCTGCAAAGTTATGGCACAATGCGTAAAACGCGTTTTCATCCTGAGATGAGGTTGATTTCAGAACGCCAAACATAAAAATGTTGATAACTCAGGAAAAACTATACAGACAGCTTAGATTTGATGTGCAACTACTAGAAAGACCCTTTCTGCTATAGTGGGAGGTGAAAATTTCATGTTCTGAAGCTTCCTTGCAAAGTTATGGCACAATGAAGAAAATGCGTGTTCAGCCTGAGATAAGGTCAATTCCGGAAAGCCAAACATAAAAATGTTGATAACTTTGGAAAAACACTTCAGACAGCTTAGATTTGATGTGCAACTACTAGAAAGACCGTTTCTGCTATAGTGGGAGTTGAAAATTTCTTGTTGTGAAGCTTTCCTGCAAAGTTATGGCACATTGCGTAAAACGCGTTTTCAGCCTGAGATAAGGTTGATTCTGGATCTCCAAACATAAGAATGTTGATAACTTTGGAAAAACACTTCAGACAGCTTAGATTTGATGTGCAACTACTAGAAAGACCCTTTCTGCTATAGTGGGATGTTAAAATTTCATGTTCTGAAGCTTCCCTGCAAAGTTATGGCAAAATATGTAAAACGCGTTTTCAGGCTGAGATAAGGTGGGTTCCGGAACGCCAAACATAAAAATGTTGATAACTTTCGAAAAACACTTCAGACAGCTTAGATTTGGTGTGCAACTATTAGAAAGACCCTTTCTGCTATAGTGGGAGGAGAAAATTTCATGTTCTGAAGCTTCCCTGCAAGTTATGCCACAATGCGTAAAACGCGTTTTCAGCCTGAGATAAGGTTGATTCCGGAACGCCAAACATAAGAATGTTGATAACTTTGGAAAAACACTTCAGACAGCTTAGATTTGACGTGCAACTACTAGAAAAACCCATTCTGCTATAGTGGGATGTTAAACTTTCATGTTCTGAAGTCTCCCTGCAAAGTTATGGCACTATCCATAAAACGCGTTTTTAGCCTGAGATAAGGTGGGTTCCAGAACGCCAAACATAAAAATGTTGATAACTTTGGAAAAACACTTCAGACAGCTTAGAGTTGATGTGCATATACTAGAAAGACCCTTTATGCTATAGTTGGCAGTGAAAATTCCATGTTCTGAAGCTTCCCTGCAAAGTTATGGCTTACTCCGAATAACGCGTTTTCAGCCTGAGATAAGGTCGATTCCGGACCTCGAAACATAAAAATGTTGCTAACTTTGGAAAATGACTGCAGACAGCTTAGATTTGATGTGCAACTACTAGAAAGACCATTTCTGCTATAGTGGCAGGTGAAAATTTCATGTTCTGAAGCTTTCCTGCATAGTTATGGCACAATGCGTAAAACGCGTTTTCAGCCTGAGATAAGGTCGATTCCGAAACGCGAAACATAAAAAATGTTGATAACTTTGGAAAAAGACTGGAGACAGCTTAGATTTGATGTGCAACTACTAGAAAGACCATTTCTGCTATAGTGGCAGGTGAAAATTTCATGTTCTGAAGCTTCCCTGCAAAGTTTTGGCACAATGCGTAAAACGCGTTTTCAGCCTGAGATAATGTCGATTCCGGAACGCCAAACATAAAAATGTTGATAACTTTGGAAAGACACTTCAGACAGCTTGGAGTTGATGTGCAAATACTAGAAAGACCCTTTCTGCTATAGTTGGTAGTGAAAATTCCATGTTCTGAAGCTTCCCTGCAAATTTATGCAAAAGGCGTAAAACGCGTTTTCAGCCTGAGATAAGGTCGATTCCGGAACGCCAAACATAAAAATGTTGATAACTTTGGAAAAAGACTGGAGACCGCTTAGATTTGATGTGCAACTACTAGAAAGACCATTTCTGCTATAGTGGCAGGTGAAAATTTCATGTTCTGAAGCTTACCTGCAAAGTTTTGGCACAATGCGTAAAACGCGTTTTCAGCCTGAGATAATGTCGATTCCGGAACGCCAAACATAAAAATGTTGATAACTTTGGAAAGACACTTCAGACAGCTTAGAGTTGATGTGCAAATACTAGAAAGACCATTTCTGCTATAGTTGGTAGTGAAAATTCCATGTTCTGAAGCTTCCCTGCAAATTTATGCAAAAGGCGTAAAGCGCGTTTTCAGCCTGAGATAAGGTCGATTCCGGAACGCCAAACATAAAAATGTTGATAACTTTGGAAAAAGACTGGAGACAGCTTAGATTTGATGTGCAACTACAAGAAAGACCCTTTCTGCTATAGTGGGAGGTGAAAATATCATGTTCTGAAGCTTCCCTGCAAAGTTATGGCACAATGCGTAAAACGCGTTTTCAGCCTGAGATAAGGTGGGTTCCAGAACGCCAAAATAAAAATGTTGATAACTTTGGAAAAACACATCAGACAGCTTAGATTTGATGTGCAACTACTAGAAAGACCCTTTCTTGCATATTGGGAGGTCAGAATTTCATGTTCTGAAGCTTCCCTGCAAAGTTATGGGACAATGCAGAAAACGATTTTTCATCCTGAGATGAGGTCGATTCCGGAACGCCAAACATAAAAATGTTGATAACTTTGGAAAAACACTTCAGACAGCTTAGATTTGATGTGCAACTACTAGAAAACCCCTTTCTGCTATAGTGGGAGGTGAAAATGTCATGTTCTGAAGCTTCCCTGCAAAGTTATGGCAAAATATGTAAAGCGCGATTTCAGGCTGAGATAAGGTCGATTCCGAAACGCCAAACATAAAAATGTTGATAACTTTGGAAAAACACATCAGACAGCTAAGATTTGATGTGCAACTACTAGAAAGACGCATTCTGCTATAGTGGGAGGTTAAAATTTCATGTTCTTAAGCTTCCCTGCAAAGTTATGGCACAATGCAGAAAACTCGTGTTCAGCCTCACATAAGGTCAATTCCGGAACGCCAAACATAAAAATGTTGATAACTTTGGAAAAACACTTCAGACAGCTTAGATTTGATGTGCAACGACTGGAAAAAGCCTTTCTGCTATAGTGGGAGTTGAAAATTTCATGTTCTGAAGCTTCCCTGCAAAGTTATGGCACAATGCAGAAAACGCGTTTTCAGCCTCACATAAGGTCAATTCCGGAACGCCAAACATAAAAATGTTAATAACTTCGGAAAAACACTTCAGACAGCTTAGATTTGATGTGCAACTACTAGAGAGACCCTTTCTGCTATAGTGGGAGGTGAAAATTTCATGTTCTGAAGTTTCCCTGCAAAGTTATTGCACAATGAAGAAAACGCGTTTTCAGCCAGAGATAAGGTCGATTCTGTAATGCCAAACATAAAAATGTTGATAACTTTGGAAAAACACTTCAGACAGCTTAGATTTGACGTGCAACTACTAGAAAGACCCTTTCTGCTGTAGTGGGAGTTGAAAATTTAATGTTCTGAAGCTTCCCTGCAAAGTTATGGCACAATGCAGAAAACGTGTTTTCAGCCTGAGATAAGGTCGATTCAGGAACGCCAAATATAACAATGTTGATAACTTTCGAAAAACACTACAAACAGCTTAGATTTGATGTGCAACTACTAGAAAAAGCCTTTCTGCTATAGTGGGATGTTTAAATGTCATGTTCTGAAGCTTCCCTGCAAAGTTATGGCACAATGCAGAAAACGCGTTTTCAGCCTCACATAAGGTCAATTCCGGAACGCCAAACATAAAAATGTTAATAACTTCGGAAAAACACTTCAGACAGCTTAGATTTGATGTGCAACTACTAGAGAGACCCTTTCTGCTATAGTGGGAGGTGAAAATTTCATGTTCTGAAGTTTCCCTGCAAAGTTATTGCACAATGAAGAAAACGCGTTTTCAGCCAGAGATAAGGTCGATTCTGTAATGCCAAACATAAAAATGTTGATAACTTTGGAAAAACACTTCAGACAGCTTAGATTTGACGTGCAACTACTAGAAAGACCCTTTCTGCTGTAGTGGGAGTTGAAAATTTAATGTTCTGAAGCTTCCCTGCAAAGTTATGGCACAATGCAGAAAACGTGTTTTCAGCCTGAGATAAGGTCGATTCAGGAACGCCAAATATAACAATGTTGATAACTTTCGAAAAACACTACAAACAGCTTAGATTTGATGTGCAACTACTAGAAAAAGCCTTTCTGCTATAGTGGGATGTTTAAATGTCATGTTCTGAAGCTTCCCTGCAAAGTTATGGCACAATGCAGAAAACGCTTTTACAGCCTGAGATAAGGTGGATTCCGGAAAGCCAAACATAAAAATGTTGATAACTTTGGAAAAACACTTCAGACAGCTTAGATTTGATGTGCAACTACTGGAAAAAGCCTTTCTGCCATAGTGGGAGTTGAAAATTTCATGTTCTGAAGCTTCCCTGCAAAGTTATGGCACATTGCAGAAAACGCGTTTTCAGCCTGAGATAAGGTCGATTCCGGAAAGCCAAACATAAAAATGTTGATAACTTTGGAAAAACACTTCAGACAGCTTAGATTTGATGTGCAACTACTGGAAAAAGTCTTTCTGCTATAGTGGGAGTTGAAAATTTCATGTTCGGAAGCTTCCCTGCAAAGTTATGGCACATTGCAGAAAACGCGTTTTCAGCCTGAGATAAGGTCGATTCCGGAACGCCAAACATAAAAATGTTGATAACTTTGGAAAAACACTTCAAACAGCTTAGATTTGATGTGCAACTACTAGAAAGACCCTTTCTGCTATCGTGGGATGTTTAAATGTCATGTTCAGAAGCTTCCCTGCAAAGTTATGGCACAATGCAGAAAACGCGTTTTCAGCATGAGACAAGGTCGATTCCGGAACGCCAAACATAAAAATGTTGATAACTTTGGAAAAACACTTCAGACAGCTTAGATTTGATGTGCAACTACTAGAAAGACCCTTTCTGCTATAGCGGAATATGAAAATTTCATGTTCTGAAGATTCCCTGCAAAGTTATGGCAGAATGCGTAAATCGCGTTTTCAGCCTGAGATAAGGTCGATTCCTGAACGCCAAACATAAAAATGTTGATAACTTTGGAAAAACACTTCAAACAGCTTAGATTTGATGTGCAACTACTAGAAAGACCCTTTCTGCTATAGTGGGAGGTGAAAATTTCATGTTCTGAGGCTTCCCTGCAAAGATATGACACAATGCAAAAAACCCGTTTTCAGACTGAGATAAGGTGGGTTCAGTAACGCCAAACATAAAAATGTTGATAACTTTGGAAAAACACCAGACAGCTTAGATTTGATGTGCAACTACTAGAAAGACCATTTCTGCTATAGTGGGTGGTGAAAATTCGATGTTCTGAAGCTTCCCTGCAAAGTTATGGCACAATGCGTAAAACGCGTTTTCAGCTTCAGATAAGGTCGATTCCGGAACGCCAAACATAAAAATGTTGATAACTTTGGAAAAACACTTCAGAAAGCTTAGTTTTGATGTTCAACTACAAGACAGACTCTTTCTGCAATATTGGGAGTTGAAAATTTCATATTCTGATGCTTCCCTGCAAAGTTATGGCACAAAGCAGAAAACGCGTTTTCAGGCTGTGATAAGGTTGATTCCGGAACGCCAAACATAAAAATGTTGATAACTTTGGAAAAACACTTCAGACAGCTTAGACTTGATGTGCAACTACTAGAAAGACCCTTTCTGCTTTAGTGGGATGTGAAAATGTAATGTTCTGAAGCTTTATGCAAAGTTATGGCACAATGCGTAAAACGCGTTTTCAGCCTGAGATAAGGTCGATTCCGGAACGCCAAACATAAAAATGTTGATAACTTTGGAAAAACACTTCAGACAGCTTAGATTTGATGTGCAACTATTAGAAAGACCCTATATGCTATTGTGGGACGTGAAAATTTCATGTTCTGAAGTTTCCCTGCAAAGATGTGGCACAATGCAGAAAACGCGTTTTCAGCCAGAGATGAGGTCGATTCTGGAATGCCAAACATAAAAATGTTGATAACTTATTAAAGACACTTCAGACAGCTTAGATTTGATGTGCAACTACTCGAAAGGCCCTTTCTACTATAGCGGTTGGTGAATATTTCTTGTTCTGAGGCTTCCCTGCAAAGTTATGGCACAATGCAGAATACACGTTTTCAGCCTGAGATAAGGTCGATTCAGGAACGCCAAACATAAAAAATATGATAACTTTTGAAATACACTTCAGACAGCTTAGATTTGATGTGCAACTACTAGAAAGACCCTTTCTGCTTTAGTGGGATGTGAAAATGTAATGTTCTGAAGCTTTATGCAAAGTTATGGCACAATGCGTAAAACGCGTTTTCAGCCTGAGATAAGGTCGATTCCGGAACGCCAAACATAAAAATGTTGATAACTTTGGAAAAACACTTCAGACAGCTTAGAATTCATGTGAAACTACTAGAAAGACCCTTTCTGCTATAGAGGGAGGTGAAAATTTCATGTTCTGAAGCTTTATGCAAAGTTGTGGCACAATGCGTAAAACGCGTTTTCAGCCTGAGATAAGGTCGATTCCGGAACGCCAAACATAAAAGTGTTGATAACTTTGGAAAAACACTTCAGACAGCTTACATTTGATTTGCAACTACTAGAAAGGCCCTTTCTACTATAGCGGTAGGTGAAAATTTCTTGTTCTGAGGCTTCCCTGCAAAGTTATGGCACAATGCAGAAAACACGTTTTCAGACTGAGATAAGGTGGGTTCCAGAACGGCAAACATAAAAATGTTGATAACTTTGGAAAAACATTTCAGACAGCTTAGATTTGATCTGCAACTACTCGAAAGACCCTTTCTGCTACAGTGGGAGGTGAAAATTTCATGTTCTGAAGCTTTATGCAAAGTTATGGCACAATGCGTAAAACGCGTTTTCAGCCTGAGATAAGGTCGATTCCGGAACGCCAAACATGAAAATGTTGATAACTTTGGAAAAACACATCAGACAGCTTAGATTTGATGTGCAACAACAAGACAGACCCTTTCTGCAATAGTGGGAGGTTAAAATTTCATATTCTGAAGTTTCCTGCAAAGTTATGGCACAATGCGGAAAACGCGTTTTCAGCTTGAGATAAGGTGGGTTCCCGAACGCCAAACATAAAAATGTTGAAAAGTTTGGAAAAACACTTCAGACAGCTTAGATTTGATGTGCAACTACTAGAAAGACCCTTTCTGCCATTGTGGGAGGTGAAAATTTCATGTTCTGAAGCTTCACGGCAAAGTTATGGCACAATGCGGAAAACACGTTTTCAGCCTGAGATAAAGTCGATTCCGGAACGCCAAACATAAAAATGTTGATAACTTTGGAAAAACACTTCAGACAGCTTAGAATTAACATGAAACTACTAGAAAGACCCTTTCTGCTATAGAGGGAGGTGAAAATTTCATGTTCTGAAGCTTAATGCAAAGTTGTGGCACAATGCGTAAAACGCGTTTTCAGCCTGAGATAAGGTCGATTCCGGAACGCCAAACATAAAAGTTTTGATAACTTTGGAAAAACACTTCAGACAGCTTACATTTGATTTGCAACTACTAGAAAGACCCTTTCTGCCATTGTGGGAGGTGAAAATTTCATGTTCTGAAGCTACACGGCAAAGTTATGGAACAATGCGTAAAACACGTTTTCAGCCTGAGATAAGATGGGTTTCGGAACGCCAAGCATAAAAATGTTGATAAGTTTGGAAAAACACTTCAGACAGCTTAGCTTTAATGTGCAACTACTAGAAAGACCCTTTCTGCTATAGTGGGATGTGAAAATTTCATGTTCTGAAGCTTCCCTACAAAGTTATGGCACAATGCAGAAAACACGTTTTCAGCCTGAGATAAGTTCGATTCCGAAACGCCAAACATAAAAATGTAGATAACTTTGGAAAAACACTTCAGACAGCTTAGATTTGAAGTGCAACTACTAGAAAGACCGTTTCTGCTATTGTGGGAGGTGAAAATTTGATGTTCTGAATCTTCCCAGCAAAGTTATGGCACCATGCGTAAAACGCGTTTACAGCCTGAGATAAGGTCGATTCCGGAATGCCAAGCATAAAACTGTTGATAACTTTGGAAAAACATTTCAGACAGCTTAGTTTTGATCTGCAACTACTAGAAAGACCCTTTCTGCTATAGTGGGAGGTGAAAATTTCATGTTCTGAAGCTTCCCTGCAAAGTTATGGCACAATGGAGAAAACGCGTTTTCAGCCTGAGATAAGGTGGGTTCCGGAACGCCAAACATAAAAATGTTGATAACTTTGGAAAAACACTTCAGACAGCTTAGATTTGATGTGCAACTACAAGACAGACCCTTTCTGCAATAGCGGGAGGTTAAAATATCATATTCTGAAGCTTCCCTGCAAAGTTATGGCACCATGCGTAAAACGCGTTTTCAGGCTGAGATAAGGTCGATTCTGGAACGCCAAACATAAAAGTGTTGATAACTTCGAAAAGACACTTAAGACAGCTCAGATTCGATGAGCAACTACTAGAAAGACCCTTTCTACTATAGCGGCAGGTGGAAATTTCATGTTCTGAGGCTTCCCTGCAAAGTTATGGCACAATGCAAAAAACACGTTTTCAGACTGAGATAAGGTGGGGTCCAGAACGCCAAACATAAAGATGTTGATAACTTTGGAAAAACATTTCAGACAGCTTAGATTTCATCTGCAACTACTTGAAAGACCCTTTCTGCTATAGTGGGAGTTGAAAATTCGATGTTCTGAAGCTTCCATGCAAAGTTATGGCACAATGCGTAAAACACATTTTTAGCCTGAGATAAGGTCGATTCCGGAACGCCAAATATGAAAATGTTGATAATTTTGCAAAAACTCTTCAGACAGCTTAGATTTGATGTGCAACTACTAGAAAGACCCTTTCTGCCATTGTGGGAGGTGAAAATTTCATGTTCTGAAGCTTCCCTGCAAAGTTATGGAACAATGCGTTAAACACGTTTTCAGCCTGAGATAAGGTCGATTCTGGAACGCCAAACATAAAAAATATGATAACTTTTGAAATACACTTCAGACAGCTTAGATTTGATGTGCAACTACTAGAAAGACCCTTTCTGCCATTGTGGGAGGTGAAAATTTCATGTTCTGAAGTTTCCCTGCAAAGTTGTGGCACAATGCAGAAAACGCGTTTTCAGCCGGAGATAAGGTCGATTCTGGAATGCCAAACATAAAAATGTTGATAACTTATTAAAGACACTTCAGACAGCTAAGATTTGATGTGCAACTACTAGAAAGGCCCTTTCTACTATAGCGGTAGGTGAAAATTTCTTGTTCTGAGGCTTCCCTGCAAAGTTATGGCACAATGCAGAAAATACGTTTTCAGACTGAGATAAGGTGGGTTCCAGAACGGCAAACATAAAAATGTTGATAACTTTGGAAAAACATTTCAGACTGCTTAGATTTGATCTGCAACTACTCGAAAGACCCTTTCTGCTATAGTGGGAGGTGAAAATTTCATGTTCTGAAGCTTTATGCAAAGTTATGGCACAATGCGTAAAACGCGTTTTCAGCCTGAGATAAGGTCGATTCCGGAACGCCAAACATGAAAATGTTGATAACTTTGGAAAAACACATCAGACAGCTTAGATTTGATGTGCAACAACAAGACAGACCCTTTCTGCAATAGTGGGAGGTTAAAATTTCATATTCTGAAGTTTCCTGCAAAGTTATGGCACAATGCAGAAAACGCGTTTTCAGCTTGAGATAAGGTGGGTTCCCGAACGCCAAACATAAAAATGTTGAAAAGTTTGGAAAAACACTTCAGACAGCTTAGATTTGATGTGCAACTACCAGAAAGACCTTTTCTGCAATGGTGGAAGTTTAAAATTTCATGTTCTGAAGCTTCCTTGAAAAGTTATGGCACAATGCGGAAAACACGTTTTCAGCCTGAGATAAAGTCGATTCCGGAACGCCAAACTTAAAAATGTTGATAACTTTGGAAAAACACTTCAGACAGCTTAGAATTCACGTGAAACTACAAGAAAGACCCTTTCTGCTATAGAGGGAGGTGAAAATTTCATGTTCTGAAGCTTTATGCAAAGTTGTGGCACAATGCGTAAAACGCGTTTTCAGCCTGAGATAAGGTCGATTCCGGAACGCCAAACATAAAAGTGTTGATAACTTTGGAAAAACACTTCAGACAGCTTACATTTGATTTGCAACTACTAGAAAGACCCTTTCTGCCATTGTGGGAGGTGAAAATTTCATGTTCTGAAGCTTCACGGCAAAGTTATGGAACAATGCGTAAAACGTGTTTTCAGCCTGAGATAAGATGGGTTTCGGAACGCCAAGCATAAAAATGTTGATAAGTTTGGAAAAACACTTCAGACAGCTTAGCTTTAATGTGCAACTACTAGAAAGACCGTTTCTGCTATTGTGGGAGGTGAAAATTTGATGTTCTGAATCTTCCCAGCAAAGTTATGGCACCATGCGTAAAACACGTTTTCAGCCTGAGATAAGTTCGATTCCGAAACGCCAAACATAAAAATGTAGATAACTTTGGAAAAACATTTCAGACAGCTTAGTTTTGATCTGCAACTACTAGAAAGACCCTTTCTGCTATCGTGGGAGGTCAAAATTTCATGTTCTGAAGCTTGATGCAAAGTTATGGGACAATGCGTAAAACGCGTTTTCAGCCTGAGATAAGATAGATTCCGGAACGCCAAACATTAAAATGTGGATAACTTTGGAAAAACACTTCAGACAGCTTAGATTTGATGTACAACTACTAGAAAGACCTTTTCTGCTATAGCGCAAGTTTAAAATTTCATGTTCTGAAGCTTCCTTGCAAAGTTATGGCACAATGCAGAAAACGCGTTTTCAGCCTGAGATAAGGTCGATTCCGGTACACCAAACATAAAAATATTGATAACTTTGGAAAAACACTTCAGACAGCTTAGCTTTGATGTGCAACTACTAGAAAGTCCCTTTCTGCTATAGTGGGAGTTGAAAATTCGATGTTGTGAAGCTTCCCTGCAAATTTATGGAACAATGCGTTAAACGCGTTTTCAGCCTGAGATAAGGTTGATTCAGGAACGCCAAACATAAAAAAGTTGATAACTTTTGAAATACACTTCAGACAGCTTAGATTTGATGTGCAAGTACTAGAAAGACCCTTTCTGCTATAGTGGGAGGTGAAAATTTCATGTTCTGAAGCTTCCCTGCAAAGTTATGGCAGAACGGAGAAAACGCGTTTTCAGCCTGAGATAAGGTGGGTTCCGGAACGCCAAACATAAAAATGTTGATAACTTTGGAAAAACATTTAAGACAGCTTAGATTTGATGTGCAACTACAAGACAGACCCTTTCTGCAATAGCGGGAGGTTAAAATATCATATTCTGAAGCTTCCCTGCAAAGTTATGGCACAATGCAGAAAACGCGTTTTCAGCCTGAGATAAGGTGGGTTCCAGAACGCCAAACATAAAAATGTTGATAACTTTGGAAAAACATTTAAGACAGCTTAGATTTGATGTGCAACTATTAGAAAGACCCTTTCTGCCATTGTGGGAAGTGAAAATTTGATGTTCTGAAGCTTCCCTGCAAAGTTATGGCACCATGCGTAAAACGCGTTTTCAGGCTGAGATAAGGTCGATTCTGGAACGCCAAAAATAAAAGTGTTGATAATTTTGGAAAAACACTTCAGACAGCTTAGATTTGATGTGCAACTACTAGAAAGACCCTTTCTGCCATTGTGGGAGATGAAAATTTCATGTTCTGAAGCTTCCCTGCAAAGTTATGGAACAATGCGTTAAGCACGTTTTCAGCCTGAGATAAGGTCGATTCAGGAACGCCAAACATAAAAAATATGATAACTTTTGAAATACAGTACAGACAGCTTAGATTTGATGTGCAACTACTAGAAAGACCCTTTCTGCTATAGTGGGAGGTGAAAATTTCATGTTCTGAAGCTTCCCTGCAAAGTTATGGCACAATGGAGAAAACGCGTTTTCAGCCAGAGATAAGGTGGGTTCCGGAACGCCAAACATAAATATGTTGATAACTTTGGAAAAACACTTCAGACAGCTTAGATTTGATGTGCAACTACAAGACAGACCATTTCTGCTTTAGTGGGGGGTGAAAATTTCATGTTCTGAAGCTTCCCTGCAAAGTTATCGCACAATGCAGAAAACGGGTGTTCAGCCTGACATAAGGTGGGTTCCGGAACGCCAAACATAAAAGTGTTAATAACTTTGGAAAAACACTTCAGACAGCTTAGATTTGATGTGCAACTACTATAAAGACCTTTTCTGCTATTGTGGAACTTTAAAATGTCATTTTCTGATGCATCCCTGCAAAGTTATGGCACAATGCAGAATACGGATGTTCAGCCTGAGATAAGGTTGATTCCGGAACGTAAAACATAAAAATGTTGATGACTTTGGAAAGCCACTTCAGACAGCTTAAATTTGATGTGCAACTACTAGAAAGACCCTTTCTGCTATAGTGGGAGGTGAAAATTTCATGTTCTAAAGCTTTATGCAAAGTTATGGCACAATGCGTAAAACGCGTTTTCAGCCTGAGATAAGGTGGGTTCCCGAAGGCCAAACAAAAAAATGTTGAAAACTTTGGAAAAACATTTCAGACAGCTTAGATTTCATGTGAAACTGCTAGAAAGACCCTTTCTGCTGTAGTGGGAGGTGAAAATTTCATGTTCTGAAGCTTCCCTGCAAAGTTATGCCACAATGCAGGAAACGCGTTTTCAGCCTGAGATGAGGTTGATTTCAGAACGCCAAACATAAAAATGTTGAGAACTTTGGAAGAACACTTCAGACAGCTAAGATTTGATGTGCAACTACTAGAAAGACATATTCTGCTATACTGGGATCTGGAAACTTCATGTTCTGAAGCTTCCCTGCAAAGTTATGGCACAATGCAGAAAACACGTTTTCAGCCTGAGATATGGTTGATTCCGGAACGCCAAACATAAGAATGTTGATAACTTCGGACAAACACTTCAGACAGCGTAGATTTGATCTGCAACTATGAGAAAGACCCTTTCAGCTATGGTGGGAGGAGAACATTTCATGTTCTGAAGCTTCCCTGCAATGTTATGGCACAATGCAGAAAACGCGTTTTCAGCCTGAGATAAGGTGGATTCCGGAACGCCAAACATAAAAATGTTGATAACTTTGGAAAAACACTTCAGACAGCTTAGATTTGATGTGCAACTACGAGAAAGACCCTTTCTGCCATAGTGGGATATGAAAATTTCATGTTCTGAAGCTTCCCTGCAAAGTTATTGCACAATGCAGAAAACGGGTGTTCAGCCTGAGATAAGGTGGGTTCCGGAACGCCAAACATAAAAGTGTTAATAACTTTGGAAAAACACTTCAGACAGCTTAGATTTGATATGCAACGACTATAAAGACCTTTTCTGCTATTGTGGAACTTTAAAATGTCATTTTCTGATGCATCCCTGCAAAGTATTGGCACAATGCAGAAAACGGGTGTTCAGCCTGAGATAAGGTTGATTCCGGAACTCCAAACATAAAAATGTTGATAACTTTGGAAAGCCACTTCAGACAGCTTGGATTTGATGTGCAACTACTAGAACGACCCTTTCTACTACAGCGGCAGGTGAAAATTTCATGTTCTGTGGCATCCCTGCAAAGTTATGGCACAATGCAAAAAACACATTTTCAGATTGAGATAAGGTGGGTTCCAGAACGCCAAACATAAAAATGTTGATAACTTTGGAAAAAACATTTCAGACAGCTTAGATTTGATCTGCAACTACTTGAAAGAACCTTTCTGCTATAGTGGGAGGTGAACATTTCATGTTCTGAAGCTTTATGCAAAGTTATGGCACAATGCGTAAAACGCGATTTCAGCCTGAGATAAGGTCAATTCCGGAACGCCAAACATAAACATGTTCATAATTCTGGAAAAACACTTCAGACAGCTTAGATTTGATGTGCAACTACTAGAAAGACCATTTCTGCAATTGTGGGAGGTGAAAATTCGATGTTCTGAAGCTTTCCTGCAAAGTTATGGCACAATGCGTAAAACGCGTTTTCAGCCTGAGATGAGGTTGATTCCGGAACACCAAACATAAAAGTGTTGATAACTTTGGAAAAACAATTCAAACAGCTTCGATTTGATGTGCAACTACTAGAAAGACCCTTTCTGCTATAGTGGGATGTAGAAATTTCATGTTCTGAAGCTTCCCTGCAAAGTTATGGCACAACGCAGAAAACGCGTTTTCAGCCTGAGATAAGGTGGGTTCCAGAACGCCAAACATAAAAATGTTGATAACTTTGGAAAAACAATTCAAACAGCTTCGATTTGATGTGCAACTGCTAGAAAGACCCTTTCTGCTATCGTGGGTCGTGGAAATTTCATGTTCTGAAGCTTCCCTGCAAAGTTATGTCACAATGCAGAAAACGCGTTTTCAGCCTCACATAAGGTCAATTCCGGAACGCCAAACATAAAAATGTTAATAACTTCCGAAAAACACTTCAGACAGCTTAGATTTGATGTGCAAGTACTAGAAAGACCATTTCTGCTGTAGTGGGAGGTGAAAATTTCATGTTCTGAAGCTTCCCTGCAAAGTTATGGCACAATGCAGAAAACAAGTTTTCAGCATCACATAAGGTCGATTCCGGAATGCCAAACATAAAAATATTGATAACTTTGGAAAAACTCTTTAGACAGCTTAGATTTGATGTGCAACTACTAGAAAGACCCTTTCTGATATAGTGGGTGGTGAATATTCGATGATATGAAGCTTCCCACCAAAGTTATGGCACAATGCGTAAAACGCGTTTTCAGCCTGAGATAAGGTCGATTCCGGAACGCCAAACATAAACATGTTCATAATTCTGGAAAAACACTTCAGACAGCTTAGATTTGATGTGCAACTACTAGAAAGACCATTTCTGCCATTGTGGGAGTTGAAAATTCGATGTTCTGAAGCTTCCCTGCAAAGTTATGCCACAATGCAGGAAAAGGGTTTTCAGATTGAGATAAGGTCGATTCCGGAACGCCAAACATAAAAATATTGATAACTTGGGAAAAACTCTTTAGACAGCTTAGATTTGATGTGCAACTACTAGAAAGACCCTTTCTGCTATAGTGGGAGTTGAAAATTTCATGTTCTGAAGCTTTCCTTCAAAGTTATGGCACAATGCGTAAAACGCGTTTTCAAGCTGAGATAAGGTTGATTCCGGAACACCAAACATAAAAGTGTTGATAACTTTTAAAATACACTTCAGACCGCTTACATTTGATGTGCAACTACTGGAAAGACCCTTTCTGCTATAGTGGGAGGTGAAAATTTCATGTTCTGAAGCTTCCCTGCAAAGGTATCGCACAATGCAGAAAACGCGTTTTCAGCCTGAGATAAGATGGGTTCCGGAACGCCAAACATAAAAATGTTGATAAGTTTGGAAAAACACTTCAGACCTCTTAGCTTTAATGTGCAACTACTAGAAAGACCCTTTCTGCTATAGTGGGATGTGGAAATTTCATGTTCTGAAGCTTCCCTGCAAAGCTATGGCACAATGCAGAAAACGCGTTTTCAGCTTCACATAAGGTCAATTCCGGAACGCCAAACATAAAAATGTTAATATCTTCGGAAAAACACTTCAGACAGCTTAGATTTGATGTGCAAGTACTAGAAAGACCATTTCTGCTATAGTGGGAGGTGAAAATTTAATGTTCTGAAGCTTTCCTGCAAAGTTATGGCACAATGCGTAAAACGCGTTTTTAGCCTGAGAAAAGGTTGATTCCGGAACGCCAAACATAAAAATGTTCATAACTTTGGAAAAACACTTCAAACAGCTTAGATTTGATGTGCAACTACTAGAAAGACCCTTTCTGCTATAGTGGGATGTGCAAATTTCATGTTCTGAAGCTTCCCTGCAAAGTTATGGCACAATGCAGAAAACGCGTTTTGAGCTTGAGATAAGGTGGGTTCCGGAACGCCAAACAAAAAAATATGATAACTTTGGAGAAACACTTCAGACAGCTTAGATTTGATGTGCAACTACTAGAAAGACCCTTTCTGGTATAGTGGGAGGTGAAAATTTCATGTTCTGAAGTTTCCCTGCAAAGTTATGGCACAATGCAGAAAAGGCGTTTTCAATAAGGTGCGATCCGGAACGCCAAACATAAAAATGTTGATAACTTTGGAAAAACACATCAGACAGCTTAGATTTGATGTGCAATTACTAGAAAGACCTTTTCTGCTATAGTGGGATTTGAAAATGTCATGTTCTGAAGCTTTCCTCCAAAGGTATGGCACAATGCAGAAAACACGCTTACAGAGTGAGATAAGGTGGGTTCCGGAACGCCAAACATAAAAATGTTGATAACTTCGGAAAAACACTTCAGACAGCATATATTTGACGTGCAACTACTAGAAAGACCCTTTCTGCTGTAGTGGGAGTTGAAAATTTCATGTTCTGAAGCTTCCCTGCAAAGTTATGGCACAATGCAAAAAAGGCGTTTTCAGCCTGATATAAGGTCGATTCCGGAACGCCAAACATAAAAATGTTGATAACTTCGGAAAAACACATCTGTCAGCTTAGATTTGGCGTGCAACTACGAGAAAGACCCTTTCTGCTATAGTGGGATGTGAAAATGTAATGTTCTGAAGCTTTATGCAAAGTTATGGCACAATGCGTAAAACACGTTTTCAGCCTGAGATAAAGTCGATTCCGGAACGCCAAACATAAAAATGTTGATAACTTTGGAAAAACACTTCAGACAGCTTAGATTTGATTTGCAATTACTAGAAAGACCCTTTCTGCCATTGTGGGAGGTGAAAATTTCATGTTCTGAGGCTTCACGGCAAAGTTATGGCACAATGCGTAAAACGCGTTTTCAGCCTGTGATAAGGTCGATTCAGGAACGTCAAACATAAAAAAGTTGATAACTTTTAAAATACACTTCAGACCGCTTACATTTGATGTGCAACTACTGGAAAGACCCTTTCTGCTATAGTGGGAGGTGAAAATTTCATGTTCTGAAGCTTCCCTGCAAAGGTATCGCACAATGCAGAAAACGCGTTTTCAGCCTGAGATAAGATGGGTTCCGGAACGCCAAACATAAAAATGTTGATAAGTTTGGAAAAACACTTCAGACCTCTTAGCTTTAATGTGCAACTACTAGAAAGACCCTTTCTGCTATAGTGGGATGTGGAAATTTCATGTTCTGAAGCTTCCCTGCAAAGCTATGGCACAATGCAGAAAACACGTTTTCAGCCTGAGATAAGTTCGATTCCGGAACGCCAAACATAAAAATGTAGATAACTTTGGAAAAACACTTCAGACAGCTTAGATTTGATGTGCAACTACTAGAAAGACCGTTTCTGCTATTGTGGGAGGTGAAAATTTGATGTTCTGAAGCTTCCCAGCAAAGTTATGGCACCATGCGTAAAACGCGTTTACAGCCTGAGATAAGGTCGATTCCGGAATGCCAAACATAAAACTGTTGATAACTTTGGAAAAACATTTCAGACAGCTTAGTTTTGATCTGCAACTACTAGAAAGACCCTTTCTGCTATTGTGGGAGGTGAAAATTTCATGTTCTGAAGCTTTATGCAAAGTTATGGCACAATGCGTAAAACGCGTTTTCAGCCTGAGATAAGGTCGATTCAGGAACGCCAAACATTAAAATGTGGATAACTTTGGAAAAACACTTCAGAGAGCTTAGATTTGATGTACACCTACTAGAAAGACCTTTTCTGCTATAGCGCAATTATAAAATTTCATGTTCTGAAGCTTCCTTGCAAAGTTATGGCACAATGCAGAAAACGCGTTTTCAGCCTGAGATAAGGTGGGTTCCGGAACGCCAAAAATAAAAATGTTGATAACTTTGGAAAAACACTTCAGACAGATTAGAATTTTTTTGTGCAACTACTAGAAAGACCTTTTCTGCTATAGTGGAAGTTTAAAATGTCATGTTCTGATGCATCCCTGCAAAGTTATGGCACAATGAAGAAAACGGGTGTTCAGCCTGAGATAAGGTTGATTCCGGAACTCCAAACATAAAAATGTTGATAACTTTGGAAAGCCACTTCAGACAGCTTGGATTTGATGTGCAACTACTAGAACGACCCTTTCTACTACAGCGGCAGGTGAAAATTTCATGTTCTGTGGCATCCCTGCAAAGTTATGGCACAATGCAAAAAACACGTTTTCAGACTGAGATAAGGTGGGTTCCAGAACGCCAAACATAAAAATGTTGATAACTTTGGAAAAACATTTCAGACAGCTTAGATTCGATGTGCAACTACTAGAAAGACTCTCTCTATTATAGCGGGAGGTGAAAATTTCATGTTCTGAAACTTCCCTGCAAAGATAGGGCACAATGCAGAAAACACATTTTCAGACTGAGATAAGGTGGGTTCCGGAATGCCAAACATAAAACTGTTGATAACTTTGGAAAAACATTTCAGACAGCTTAGTTTTGATCTGCAACTACTAGAAAGACCCTTTCTGCTATCGTGGGAGGTGAACATTTCATGTTCTGAAGCTTTATGCAAAGTTATGGCACAATGCGTAAAACGCGTTTTCAGCCTGAGATAAGGTCGATTCCGGAACGCCAAACATTAAAATGTGGATAACTTTGGAAAAACACTTCAGAGACCTTAGATTTGATGTACACCTACTAGAAAGACCTTTTCTGCAATAGCGCAATTATAAAATTTCATGTTCTGAAGCTTCCTTGCAAAGTTATGGCACAATGCAGAAAACGCGTTTTCAGCCTGAGATAAGGTGGGTTCCGGAACGCCAAACAAAAAAATGTTGATAACTTTGGAAAAACACTTCAGACAGATTAGAATTTTTTTGTGCAACTACTAGAAAGACCTTTTCTGCGATAGTGGAAGTTTAAAATGTCATGTTCTGATGCATCCCTGCAAAGTTATGGCACAATGAAGAAAACGGGTGTTCAGCCTGAGATAAGGTTGATTCCGGAACTCCAAACATAAAAATGTTGATAACTTTGGAAAGCCACTTCAGACAGCTTGGATTTGATGTGCAACTACTAGAACGACCCTTTCTACTACAGCGGCAGGTGAAAATTTCATGTTCTGTGGCATCCCTGCAAAGTTATGGCACAATGCAAAAAACGCGTTTTCAGCCTGAGATAAGGTCAATTCCGGAACGCCAAACATAAACATGTTCATAATTCTGGAAAAACACTTCAGACAGCTTAGATTTGATGTGCAACTACTAAAAAGACCATTTCTGCCATTGTGGGAGGTGAAAATTCGATGTTCTGAAGCTTTCCTGCAAAGTTATGGCACAATGCGTAAAACGCGTTTTCAGCCTGAGATAAGGTTGATTCCGGAACACCAAACATAAAAGTGTTGATAACTTTGGAAAAACAATTCAAACAGCTTCGATTTGATGTGCAACTACTAGAAAGACCCTTTCTGCTATAGTGGGATGTAGAAATTTCATGTTCTGAAGCTTCCCTGCAAAGTTATGTCACAATGCAGAAAACACGTTTTCAGCATCACATAAGGTCGATTCCGGAATGCCAAACATAAAAATGTTGATAACTTTGGAAAAACTCTTTAGACAGCTTAGATTTGATGTGCAACTACTAGAAGGACCCTTTCTGATATAGTGGGTGGTGAATATTCGATGATATGAAGCTTCCCACCAAAGTTATGGCACAATGCGTAAAACGCGTTTTCAGCCTGAGATAAGGTCGATTCCGGAACGCCAAACATAAACATGTTCATAATTCTGGAAAAACACTTCAGACAGCTTAGATTTGATGTGCAACTACTAGAAAGACCATTTCTGCCATTGTGGGAGTTGAAAATTCGATGTTCTGAAGCTTCCCTGCAAAGTTATGCCACAATGCAGGAAAAGGGTTTTCAGATTGAGATAAGGTCGATTCCGGAACGCCAAACATAAAAATATTGAAAATTTGGGAAAAACTCTTTAGACAGCTTAGATTTGATGTGCAGGTACTAGAAAGACCCTTTCTGCTATAGTGGGAGTTGAAAATTTCATGTTCTGAAGCTTTCCTGCAAAGTTATGGCACAATGCGTAAAACGCGTTTTCAACCTGAGATAAGGTTGATTCCGGAACACCAAACATAAAAGTGTTGATAACTTTGGAAAAACAATTCAAACAGCTTCGATTTGATGTGCAACTACTAGAAAGACCCTTTCTGCTATATTGGGATGTAGAAATTTCATGTTCTGAAGCTTCCCTGCAAATTTATGGCACAATGCAGAAAACGCGTTTTCAGCCTGAGATAAGGTTGGTTCCAGAACGCCAAACATAAAAATGTTGATAACTTTGGAAAAACAATTCAAACAGCTTCGATTTGATGTGCAACTACTAGAAAGACCCTTTCTACTATCGTGGGTGGTGGAAATTTCATGTTCTGAAGCTTCCCTGCAAAGTTATGTCACAATGCAGAAAACGCGTTTTCAGCATCACATAAGGTCGATTCCGGAATGCCAAACATAAAAATATTGATAACTTTGGAAAAACTCTTTAGACAGCTTAGATTTGATGTGCAACTACTAGAAGGACCCTTTCTGATATAGTGGGTGGTGAATATTCGATGATATGAAGCTTCCCACCAAAGTTATGGCACAATGCGTAAAACGCGTTTTCAGCCTGAGATAAGGTCGATTCCGGAACGCCAAACATAAACATGTTCATAATTCTGGAAAAACACTTCAGACAGCTTAGATTTGATGTGCAACTACTAGAAAGACCATTTCTGCCATTGTGGGAGTTGAAAATTCGATGTTCTGAAGCTTCCCTGCAAAGTTATGCCACAATGCAGGAAAAGGGTTTTCAGATTGAGATAAGGTCGATTCCGGAACGCCAAACATAAAAATATTGAAAATTTGGGAAAAACTCTTTAGACAGCTTAGATTTGATGTGCAACTACTAGAAAGACCCTTTCTGCTATAGTGGGAGTTGAAAATTTCATGTTCTGAAGCTTTCCTGCAAAGTTATGGCACAATGCGTAAAACGCGTTTTCAACCTGAGATAAGGTTGATTCCGGAACACCAAACATAAAAGTGTTGATAACTTTGGAAAAACAATTCAAACAGCTTCGATTTGATGTGCAACTACTAGAAAGACCCTTTCTGCTATATTGGGATGTAGAAATTTCATGTTCTGAAGCTTCCCTGCAAATTTATGGCACAATGCAGAAAACGCGTTTTCAGCCTGAGATAAGGTGGGTTCCAGAACGCCAAACATAAAAATGTTGATAACTTTGGAAAAACAATTCAAACAGTTTCGATTTGATGTGCAACTACTAGAAAGACCCTTTCTGCTATCGTGGGTCGTGAAAATTTCATGTTCTGAAGCTTCCCTGCAAAGTTATGTCACAATGCAGAAAACGCGTTTTCAGCTTCACATAAGGTCAATTCCGGAACGCCAAACATAAAAATGTTAATAACTTCGGAAAAACACTTCAGACAGCTTAGATTTGATGTGCAAGTACTAGAAAGACCATTTCTGCTATAGTGGGAGGTGAAAATTTCATGTTCTGAAGCTTTCCTGCAAAGTTATGGCACAATGCGTAAAACGCGTTTTTAGCCTGAGATAAGGTTGATTCCGGAACGCCAAACATAAAAATGTTGATAACTTTGGAAAAACACTTCAGACAGCTTAGATTTGATGTGCAACTACTAGAAAGACCCTTTCTGCTATAGTGGGATGTGGAAATTTCATGTTCTGAAGCTTCCCTGCAAAGTTATGGCACAATGCAGAAAACGCGTTTTGAGCTTGAGATAAGGTGGGTTCCGGAACGCCAAACAAAAAAATATGATAACTTTGGAGAAACACTTCAGACAGCTTAGATTTGATGTGCAACTACTAGAAAGACCCTTTCTGGTATAGTGGGAGGTGAAAATTTCATGTTCTGAAGTTTCCCTGCAAAGTTATGGCACAATGCAGAAAAGGCGTTTTCAATAAGGTGCGATCCGGAACGCCAAACATAAAAATGTTGATAACATTCGAAAAACACTTCAGACAGCTTAGATTTGTTGTGCAACTACTAGAAAGACCCTTTCTGCTATAGTGGCAGTTTAAAATTTCATGTTCTGAAGCTTCCCTGCAAAGTTATATCACAATGCAGAAAACGAGTTTTCAGCCTGAGATGAGGTGGGTTCCGGAACGCCAAACAAAAAAATATGATAACTTTGGGAAAACACTTCAGACAGCTTTGATTTGATGTGCAACTACTAGAAAGACCCTTTCTGCTATAGTGGGAGGTGAAAAATTCATGTTCTGAAGCTTCCCTGCAAAGTTATGGCACAATGCAGAAAAGGCGTTTTCAATAAGGTGGGTTCCGGAACGCCAAACATAAAAATGTTGATAGCTTTGGAAAAACACTTCAAACAGCTTAGATTTGATGTGCAACTACTAGAAAGACCCTTTCTGCTATAGTGGGAGGTGAAAATTTCATGTTCTGAAGCTTATCTGCAAAGGTATGGCACACTGCAGAAAATGCGTTTTCAGCCTGAGATAAGGTGGGTTTCGGAACGCCAAGCATAAAAATGTTGATAACTTTGGAAAAACACTTCAAACAGCTTAGATTTGATGTGCAACTACTAGAAAGACCGTTTCTGCTATAGTGGGACGTGAAAATTTCATGTTCTGAAGATCCCCAGCAAAGTTATGGCACAATGCAGAAAACGCGTATTCAGCCTGAGATAAGGTTGATTCCGTAATGCCAAACATAAAAATGTTTATAACTTTGGAAAAACACTTCAGACAGCTGAGATTTGATGTGCAACTACTAGAAAGACCCTTTCTGCTATAGTGGGAGGTGAAAATTTCATGTTCTGAAGCTTCCCTGCAAAGTTATGGCACAATGCAGAAAACGTGTATTCAGCCTGAGATAAGGTCGATTCCGCAACGCCAAACATAAAAATGTTGATAACTTTGGAAAAACACGTCCAACAGCTTAGATTTGATGTGCAGCTACTAGAAAGTCCCTTTCTGCTATAGTGGGATGTGAAAATGTCATGGTCTGAAGCTACCCTGCAAAGTTATGGCACAAGGCAGAAAAAGCGTTTTCAGCCTGTGATAAGGTTGTTTCCGGAACATAAAACAAAAAAATGTTGATAACTTTCGAAAACCCCATCAGACAGCTTACATTTGATGTGCAACTACTAGAAAGACCCTTTCTGCTATAGTGGGAGGTGAAAATTTTATGTTCTGAAGCTTCCCTGCAAAGTTATGGCACAATGCAGAAAACGCGTTTTCAGCCTGAGATAAGGTGGGTTTCGGAACGCCAACGATAGTAATGTTGATAACTTTGGAAAAACACTTCAGACAGCTTAGATTTGATGTGCAACTACTAGAAAGACCATTTCTGCTATAGTGGGAGGTGTAAATTTCATGTTCTGAAACTTCCCTGCAAAGTTATGGCACAATGCAGAAAATACGTTTTCAGCATGAGACAAGGTCAATTCTGGAACGCCAAACATAGAAATATGATAACTTTGGAAAAACACTTCAGACAGCTTAGATTTGATGTGCAACTACTAGAAAGACCCTTTCTGCTACAGTGGGAGGTGAAAATTTCATGTTCTGAAGCTTCCCTGCATAGTTATGGCACAATGCAGAAAACGCGTTTTCAGCCTGAGATAAGGTCGATTCCGGAACGCCAAACATAAAAATGTTGATAACTTTGGAAAAACACTTCAGACAGCTTAGATTTGATGTGCAACGACTAGAAAGACCCTTTCTGCTATAGTGGGAGGTGAACATTTCATGTTCTGAAGCTTCCCTGAGAAGTTATGGCACAATGCACAAAACGCGTTTTCAGCCTGAGATAAGGTGAGTTCCGAAACGCCAAACATAAAAATGTTGATAACTTCAGAAAAACACTTCAGACAGCTTACATTTGATGTGCAACTACTAGAAAGACCCTATCTGCTATAGTGGGAGGCGAACATTTCATGTTCTGAAGCTTCCCTGAAAAGTTATGGCACAATGCAGAAAACGCGTTTTCAGCCTGAGATTAGATGGGTTCCAGAACGCCAAACATAAAAATGTTGATAACTTTGGAAAAACACTTCAGACAGCTTAGATTAGATGTGCAACTACTAGAAAGACCCTTTCTGCTATAGTGGGAGGCGCACATTTCATGTTCTGAAGCTTCCCTGAAAAGTTATGGCACAATGCAGGAAACGCGTTTTCATCATTAGATAAGGTCGATTCCGAAACGCCAAACATCAAAATATTGATAACTTTGGAAAAAAAACTTCAGACAGCTTAGATTCGATGTGCAACTACTAGAATGATCTTTTCTGCTATAGTGGGAGGTTAAAACTTCATGTTCTGAAGCTTCCCTGCAAAGTTATGGCACATTGCAGAAAACGCGTTTTCAGCCTGAGATAAGGTGGGTTCCAGAACGCCAAACATAAAAATGTTGATAACTTTGGAAAAACACTTCAGACAGCTTAGATGTGATGTGCAACTCCTCGAAAGACCCTATCTGCTATAGTGGGAGGCGAACATTTCATGTTCTGATGCATCCCTGCAAAGTTATGCAACAATGCAGGAAACGCGTTTTCAGCCCGAGATTAGGTGGGTTCCAGAACGCCAAACATAAAAACGTTGATAACTTTGGAAAAACACTTCAGACAGCTTAGATTTGATGTGCAACTACTAGAAAGACCCTTTCTGCCATAGTGGGATGTTAAAATTTCATGTTCTGAAGCTTCCCTGCAAAGTTATGGCAAAATATGTAAAACGCGTTTTCAGGGTGAGATAAGGTGGGTTCCGGAACGCCAAACATAAAAATGTTGATAACTTCAGAAAAACACTTCAGACAGCTTACATTTGATGTGCAACTACTAGAAAGACCCTATCTGCTACAGTGGGAGGCGAACATTTCATGTTCTGAAGCTTCCCTGAAAAGTTATGGCACAATGCAGAAAACGCGTTTTCAGCCTGAGATTAGGTGGGTTCCAGAACGCCAAACATAAAAATATTGATAACTTTGGAAAAACACTTCAGACAGCTTAGATTTGATGTGCAACTACTAGAAAGACCCTTTCTGCTATAGTGGGATGTAAAAATGTCATGTTCTGAAGCTTCCCTCCAAAGTTATGGCAAAATATGTAAAACGCGTTTTCAGGCTGAGATAAGGTGGGTTCCGGAACGCCAAACATAAAAATGTTGATAACTTCAGAAAAACACTTCAAGACAGCTTAGATTTGATGTGCAACTGCTAGAATGACCTTTTCTGCTATAGTGGGAGGTTAAAACTTCATGTTCTCAAGCTTCCCTGCAAAGTTATGGCACAATGCAGAAAACGCATTTTCAGCCGGAGATAAGGTCGATTCCGAAACGCCAAACATAAAAATGTTGATAACTTTGGAAAAACACTTCAAACAGCTTAGATTGGATGTGCAACTACTAGAAAGACCCTTTCTGCTATAGTGGGAGGTGAAAATTTCATGTTCTGGAGCTTACCTACAAAGTTTTGGCACAATGCAGGAAACGCGTTTTCATCATTAGATAAGGTCGATTCCGAAACGCCAAACATCAAAATATTGATAACTTTGGAAAAAAAACTTCAGACAGCTTAGATTTGATGTGCAACTACTAGAAAAACCCTTTTTGCTATAGTGGGAGGTGAAAATTTCATGTTCTGAAGCTTCCCTGCAAAGTTAAGGCACAATGCAGAAAACGGGTTTTCAGCCTGAGATAAGGTCGATTCCTGAACGGCAAACATAAAAATGTTGATAAATTTCGAAAATCATTTCAGACAGCTTAGATTTGATGTGCAACTACGAGAAAGACCCTTTCTGCTATAGTGGGATGTAAAAATTTCATGTTCTGAAGCTTCCCTGCAAAGTTATGGCAAAATATGTAAAACGCGTTTTCAGGCTGAGATAAGGTGGGTTCCGGAACGCCAAACATAAAAATGTTGATAACTTCAGAAAAACACTTCAAGACAGCTTAGATTTGATGTGCAACTACTAGAATGACCTTTTCTGCTATAGTGGGAGGTTAAAACTTCATGTTCTCAAGCTTCCCTGCAAAGTTATGGCACAATGCAGAAAACGCATTTTCAGCCGGACATAAGGTCGATTCCGAAACGCCAAACATAAAAATGTTGATAACTTTGGGAAAACACTTCAAACAGCTTATATTTGATGTGCAACTACTAGAATGACCTTTTCTGCTATAGTGGGAGGTTAAAACTTCATGTTCTGAAGCTGCCCTGCAAAGTTATGGCACATTGCAGAAAACGCGTTTTCAGCCTGAGATAAGGTGGGTTCCAGAACGCCAAACATAGAAATGTTGATAACTTTGGAAAAACACTTCAGACAGCTTAGATTTGATGTGCAACTCCTCGAAAGACCCTATCTGCTATAGTGGGAGGCGAACATTTCATGTTCTGATGCATCCCTGCAAAGTTATGCAACAATGCAGGAAATGCGTTTTCAGCCTGGAATTAGGTGGGTTCCAGAACGCCAAACATAAAAATATTGATAACTTTGGAAAAACACTTCAGACAGCTTAGATTTGATGTGCAACTACTAGAAAGACCCTTTTAGCTACAGTGGGAGGTGAAAATTTCATGTTCTGAAGCTTCCCTGCAAAGTTATGGCACAATGCAGGAAACGCGTTTTCAGCCTGAGATAAGGTCGATTCCGGAACGCCAAACATAAAAATATTGATAACTTTGGAAAAACACTTCAGACAGCTTAGATTTGATGTGCAACTACTAGAAAGACCCTATCTGCTATAGTGGGAGGCGAACATTTCATGTTCTGAAGCTTCCCTGAAAAGTTATGGCACAATGCAGAAAACGCGTTTTCAGCCTGAGATTAGGTGGGTTCCAGAACGCCAAACATAAAAATGTTGTTAACTTTGGAAAAACACTTCAAACAGCTTAGATTCGATGTGCAACTACTAGAATGATCTTTTCTGCTATAGTGGGAGGTTAAAACTTCATGTTCTGAAGCTTCCCTGCAAAGTTATGGCACATTGCAGAAAACGCGTTTTCAGCCTGAGATAAGGTGGGTTCCAGAACGCCAAACATAAAAATGTTGATAACTTTGGAAAAACACTTCAGACAGCTTAGATGTGATGTGCAACTCCTCGAAAGACCCTATCTGCTATAGTGGGAGGCGAACATTTCATGTTCTGATGCATCCCTGCAAAGTTATGCAACAATGCAGGAAACGCGTTTTCAGCCCGAGATTAGGTGGGTTCCAGAACGCCAAACATAAAAATGTTGATAACTTTGGAAAAACACTTCAGACAGCTTAGATTTGATGTGCAACTACTAGAAAGACCCTTTCTGCCATAGTGGGATGTTAAAATTTCATGTTCTGAAGCTTCCCTGCAAAGTTATGGCAAAATATGTAAAACGCGTTTTCAGGGTGAGATAAGGTGGGTTCCGGAACGCCAAACATAAAAATGTTGATAACTTCAGAAAAACACTTCAGACAGCTTACATTTGATGTGCAACTACTAGAAAGACCCTATCTGCTACAGTGGGAGGCGAACATTTCATGTTCTGAAGCTTCCCTGAAAAGTTATGGCACAATGCAGAAAACGCGTTTTCAGCCTGAGATTAGGTGGGTTCCAGAACGCCAAACATAAAAATGTTGATAACTTTGGAAAAACACTTCAGACAGCTTAGATTTGATGTGCAACTCCTAGAAAGACCCTTTCTGCTACAGTGGGAGTAGAAAATTTCATGTTCGGAAGCTTCCCTGCAAAGTTATGGCAAAATATGTAAAACGCGTTTTCAGGCTGAGATAAGGTGGGTTCCGGAACGCCAAACATAAAAATGTTGATAACTTCAGAAAAACACTTCAAGACAGCTTAGATTTGATGTGCAACTGCTAGAATGACCTTTTATGCTATAGTGGGAGGTTAAAACTTCATGTTCTCAAGCTTCCCTGCAAAGTTATGGCACAATGCAGAAAACGCATTTTCAGCCGGAGATAAGGTCGATTCCGAAACGCCAAACATAAAAATGTTGATAACTTTGGAAAAACACTTCAAACAGCTTAGATTGGATGTGCAACTACTAGAAAGACCCTTTCTGCTATAGTGGGAGGTGAAAATTTCATGTTCTGGAGCTTACCTACAAAGTTTTGGCACAATGCAGGAAACGCGTTTTCATCATTAGATAAGGTCGATTCCGAAACGCCAAACATCAAAATGTTGATAACTTTGGAAAAAAAAACTTCAGACAGCTTAGATTTGATGTGCAACTACTAGAAAGACCCTTTTTGCTATAGTGGGAGGTGAAAATTTCATGTTCTGAAGCTTCCCTGCAAAGTTAAGGCACAATGCAGAAAACGGGTTTTCAGCCTGAGATAAGGTCGATTCCTGAACGGCAAACATAAAAATGTTGATAAATTTCGAAAATCATTTCAGACAGCTTAGATTTGATGTGCAAGTAGGAGAAAAACCCTTTCTGCTTTAGTGGGAATTGAAAATTTCATGTTCTGAAGCTTTCCTGCAAAGTTATGGCGCAATGCGTAAAACGCGTTTTCAGCCTGAGATAAGGTTGATTCCGGAACGTCAAACATAAAAATGTTGATAACTTTGGAAAAACACTTCAAACTGCTTAGATTTGATGTGCAACTACTAGAAAGACCCTTTCTGCTATAGTGGGAGGTGAACATTTCATGTTCTGAAGCTTCCCTGCAAAGTTATGGCACAATGCAGAAAACGCGTTTTCAGCTTGAGATAAGGTCGATTCCGGAACGCCATACATAAAAATGTTGATAACTTTCGAAAAACACTTCAGACAGCTTAGATTTGATGTGCAACTACTAAAAAAACCCTTTCTGTTATAGTGGGAGGTGAAAATTTCATTTTCTGGAACTTCCCTGCAAAGTTATGGCACAATGCGTAAAACGCGTCTTCAGCCTGAGATAACGTCAATTCCGGAATGCCAAATATGAAAATGTTGATAACTTTGGAAAAACTCATCAGAAAGCTTAGATTTGCAACTACTAGAAAGACACTTTCTGCAATAGTGGGGCGTTAAAATTTCATGTTCTGAAGCTTCCCTGCAAAGTTATGGCACAATGCAGAAAACGCGTTTTCAGCCTGAGATAAGGTGGGTTCCGGAACGCCAAACATAAAAATGTTGATAATTTTCGAAAAACACTTCAGACAGCTTAGATTTGATGTGCAACTACTAGAAAGACCCTTTCTGCTAGAGTGGGAGGTCAAAATTTCATGTTCTGAAGCTTCCCTGGAAAGTGATGGGACAATGCGTGAAACGCGCTTTCAGCCTGAGATAAGGTCGATTCCGGAACGCCAAACATAGAAATATTGATAACTTTGGAAAAACACTTCAGACAGCTTAGATTTGATGTGCAACTACTAGAGAGACCCTTTCTGCCATAGTGGGAGGTGAACATTTCATGTTCCGAAGCTTCCCTGCAAAGTAATGCCACAATGCAGAAAACGCGTTTTCAGCCTGTGATAAGGTGGGTTCCGGAACGCCAAACATAAAAATGTTGATAATTTTCAAAAAACACTTCAGACAGCTTAGATTTGATGTGCAACTACTAGAAAGACCCTTTCTGCTAGAGTGGGAGGTCAAAATTTCATGTTCTGAAGCTTCCCTGGAAAGTGATGGGACAATGCGTGAAACGCGCTTTCAGCCTGAGATAAGGTCGATTCCGGAACGCCAAACATAGAAATATTGATAACTTTGGAAAAACACTTCAGACAGCTTAGATTTGATGTGTAACTACTAAAAAGACTCTTTCTGCTTTAGTGGGAGGTGAAACTTTCATGTTCTGAAGCTTTCCGTCAAAGTTATGGCACAATGCATAAAACGCGTTTTCAACCTGAGACAAGGTGGGTTCCGGAACGCCAAACAGAAAAATGTTGATAACTTTCGAAAAACACTTCAGACAGATTAGATTTGATGTGCAACTATTAGAAAGACCCTGTTTGTCATAGTGGGAGCTGAAAATTTCATGTTCTGATGCTTCCCTGCAAAGTTATGGAACAATGCAGAAAACGCGTTTTCAGCCTGCGATAAGGTGGGTTCCGGAAGGCCAAACTTAAAAATGTTGATAACTTTGGAAAAACACTTCAGACAGCTTAGATTTGATGTGCAACTACTAGAAAGACCCTTTCTGCTACAGTGGGAGGTTAAAATTTCATGTTCTGAAGCTTCCCTGCAAAGTTATGGCACAATGCAGAAAACGCGTTTTCAGCCCGAGATAATGTGGGTTCCGGAGCGGCAAACGTAAAAATGTTGATAACTTTGGAAAAACATATCAGAAAGCTTAGATTTGATGTGCAACTACTAGAAAGAACCTTTCTGCTATAGTGGGAGCTCAAAATTTCATGTTCTGAAGCTTCCCTGGAAAGTTATGGGACAATGCAGAAAATGCATTTTCATCCTGAGATAAGGTCGATTCCGGAATGCCAAACATAAAAATGTTGATAACTTTGGAAAAAACATTTCAGACAGCTTAGATTTGATGTGCAACTACTAGAAAGACCCTTTCTGCTATAGTGGGAGGTGAAAATTTCATGTTCTGAAGCTTCCTGCAAAGTTATGGCACAATGCAGAAAACGCGTTTTCAGCCTGAGATAAGGTGGGTTCCGGAACGCCAAACATAAAAATGTTGATAACTTTGGAAAAAACATTTCAGACAGCTTAGATTTGATGTGCAACTACTAGAAAGACCCTTTCTGCTATAGTGGGAGGTGAAAATTTCATGTTCTGAAGCTTCCTGCAAAGTTATGGCACAATGCAGAAAACGCGTTTTCAGCCTGAGATAAGGTGGGTTCCGGAACGCCAAACATAAAAATGTTGATAACTTTCGAAAAACACTTCAGACAGCTTATATTTCATGTGCAACTACGAGAAATACCCTTTCTGCTATAGTGGGAGGTGAAAATTTCATGTTCTGAAGCTTCCCTGCAAAGTTATGGCACAATGCAGAAAAGGCGTTTTCAGCCTGAGATAAGGTGGGTTCCGGAACGCCAAACATAAAATTGTTGATAACTTTCGAAAAACACTTCAGACAGATTAGATTTGATGTGCAACTATTAGAAAGACCCTGTTTGTCATAGTGGGAGTTGAAAATTTCATGTTCTGATGCTTCCCTGCAAAGTTAAGGAACAATGCAGAAAACGCGTTTTCAGCCTGAGATAAGGTGGGTTCCGGAACACCAAACTTAAAAATGTTGATAACTTTGGAAAAACACTTCAGACAGCTTAGATCTGATGTGCAACTAATAGAAAGACCCTTTCTGCTACAGTGGGAGGTTAAAATTTCATGTTCTGAAGCTTCCCTGCAAAGTTATGGCACAATGCAGAAAACGCCTTTTCAGCCTGAAAAAAGGTGGGTTCCGGAACGCCAAACATAAAAATGTTGATCACTTTGGGAAACCACTTCAGACAGCTTAGATTTGATGTGCAACTACAAGAAAGACCCTTTATGCTATTGTGGGAGGTTAAAATTTCATGATCTAAAGATTCCCAGCAAAGTTATGGCACAATGCAGAAAACGCGTTTTCAGCCAGAGGTAATGTGGGTTCCGGAGCGCCAAATGTAAAAATGTTGATAACTTTGGAAAAACACTTCAGATAGCTTAGATTTGATGTGCAAATACAAGAAAGACCCTTTATGCTATTGTGGGAGGTTAAAATTTCATGTTCTAAAGATTCCCAGCAAAGTTATGGCACAATGCAGAAAACACGTTTTCAGCCTGAGATAAGGTGGGTTCCGGAACGCCAAACATAAAAATGTTGATAACTTTGGAAAAACACTTCATACAGCTTATATTTCATGTGCAACTACGAGAAAGACCCTTTCTGCTATAGTGGGAGGTGAAAATTTCATGTTCTGAAGCTTCCCTGCAAAGTTATGGCACAATGCAGAAAAGGCCTTTTCAGCCTGAAAAAAGGTGGGTTCCGGAACGCCAAACATAAAAATGTTGATAACTTTGGAAAAAACATTTCAGACAGCTTAGATTTGATGTACAACTACTAGAAAGACCCTTTCATCTATAGTGGGACGTGAAAATTTCATGTTGTGAAGATTCCTGCAAAGTTATGGCAAAATGTAGAAAACGCGTTTTCAGCCTGAGATAAGGTGGGTTCCGGAACGCCAAACGTAAAAACGTTGATAACTTTGGAAAAACACTCCAGAAAGCTTCGATTTGATGTGCAACTACAAGAAAGACCCTTTATGCTATTGTGGGAGGTCAAACTTTCATGTTCTGAAGCTTTCCTTCAAAGTTATGGCACAATGCTGAAAACGCGTTTTCAGCCTGAGACAAGGTGGGTTCCGGAACTTCAAACATAAAAATGTTGATAACTTTGGAAAAACACTTCAGACAGCTTAGATTTGATTTCCAACTACTAGTAAGACCCTTTCTGCTACAGTGGGAGGTTAAAATTTCATGTTCTGAAGCTTCCCTGCAAAGTTATGGCACAATGCAGAAAACGCGTTTTCAGCCTGACATAAGGTGGGTTCCGGAACGCCAAACATAAAAATGTTGATAACTTTGGAAAAACACTTTAGACAGCTTATATTTCATGTGCAACTACGAGAAAGACCCTTTCTGCTACAGTGGGAGCTGAAAATTTCATGTTCTGAAGCTTCCCTGCAAAGTTATGGCACAATGCAGAAAACACGTTTTCAGCCTGAGATAAGGTGGGTTCCGGAACGCCAAACATAAAAATGTAGATAACTTTCGAAAAACACTTCAGACAGCTTAGATTTGATGTGCAACTCCTCGAAAGACCCTATCTGCTATAGTGCGTGGCGAACATTTCAAGTTGTGAAGCATCCCTGCAAAGTTATGCAACAATGCAGGAAACGCGTTTTCAGCCCGAGATTAGGTGGGTTCCAGAACGCCAAACATAAAAATGTTGATAACTTTGGAAAAACACTTCAGACAGCTTAGATTTGATGTGCAACTACGATAAAAGACCCTTTTAGCTACAGTGGGAGGTGAAAATTTCATGTTCTGAAGAACCCCTGCAAAGTTATGCCACAATGCAGGAAATGCGTTTTCAGCCTTAGATAAGGTCGATTCCGAAACGCCAAACATAAAAATATTGATAACTTTGGAAAAACACTTCAGACAGCTTAGATTTGATGTGCAACTACTAGAAAGACCCTTTCTGCCATAGTGGGATGTTAAAATTTCATGTTCTGAAGCTTCCCTGCAAAGTTATGGCAAAATATGTAAAACGCGTTTTCAGGCTGAGATAAGGTGGGTTCCGGAACGCCAAACATAAAAATGTTAATAACTTCAGAAAAACACTTCAAGACAGCTTAGATTTTATGTGCAACTTCTCGAATGACCTTTTCTGCTATAGTGGGAGGTTAAAATTTCATGTTCTGAAGCTTCCCTGCAAAGTTATGGCACAATGCAGAAAACGCGTTTTCATCCGGAGATAAGTTCGCTTCCGAAACGCCAAAAATAAAAATGTTGATAACTTTGGAAAAACACTTTCGACAGCTTAGATTTGATGTGCAACTACTAGAAAGACACTTTCTGCTATAGTGGGAGGTGAAAATTTCATGTTCTGAAGCTTCCCTGCAAAGTTATGGCACAATGCAGAAAACGCGTTTTCAGCCTGAGATAAGGTGGGTTCCAGAACGCCAAACATAAAAATGTTGATAACTTTGGAAAAACACTTCAGACAGCTTAGATTTGATGTGCAACTCCTCGAATGACCCTATCTGCTATAGTGGGAGGCGAACATTTCATGTTCTGAAGCATCCCTGCAAAGTTATGCAACAATGCAGGAAACGCGTTTTCAGCCTGAGATTAGGTGGGTTCCAGAACGCCAAACATAAAAATGTTGATAACTTTGGAAAAACACTTCAGACAGCTTAGATTTGATGTGAAACTACTAGAAAGACCCTTTTAGCTACAGTGGGAGGTGAAAATTTCATGTTCTGAAGCTTCCCTGCAAAGTTATGCGACAATGCAGGAAATGCGTTTTCAGCCTGAGATAAGGTCGATTCCGAAACGCCAAACATAAAAATATTGATAACTTTGGAAAAACACTTCAGACAGCTTAGATTTGATGTGCAACTACTAGAAAGACCCTTTCTGCCATGGTGGGATGTTAAAATTTCATGTTCTGAAGCTTCCCTGCAAAGTTATGGCACAGTACGTAAAACGCGTTTTCAGCCTGAGATAAGATTGATTTCAGAACGCCAAACATAAAAATGTTCAGAACTTTGGAAAAACACTTCAGACTGCTAAGATTTGATGTGCAACTACTAGAAATACCCTTTCTGCTATAGTGGGAAGAGAAAATTTCATGTTCTGAAGTCTCCCTGCAAAGTTACGGCACAATGCAGAAAACGCGTTTTCAGCCTGAGATAAGGTTGGTTACAGAACGCCAAACATAAAAATGTTGATAACTTTGGAAAAACACTTCAGACAGCTTAGATTTGATGTGCAACTACTAGAAAGACCCTTTCTGCCATAGTGGGATGTTAAAATTTCATGTTCTGAAGCTTCCCTGCAAAGTTATGGCAAAATATGTAAAACGCGTTTTCAGGCTTAGATAAGGTGGGTTCCGGAACGCCAAACATAAAAATGTTGATAACTTCAGAAAAACACTTCAAGACAGCTTAGATTTTATGTGCAACTTCTCGAATGACCTTTTCTGCTATAGTGGGAGGTTAATATTTCATGTTCTGAAGCTTCCCTGCAAAGTTACGGCACAATGCAGAAAACGCGTTTTCATCCGGAGATAAGTTCGCTTCCGAAACGCCAAAAATAAAAATGTTGATAACTTTGGAAAAACACTTTCGACAGCTTAGATTTGATGTGCAAATACTAGAAAGACCCTTTCTGCTATAGTGGGAGGTTAAAATTTCATGTTCTGAAGCTTCCCTGCAAAGTTATGGCACAGTACGCAAAACGCGTTTTCAGCCTGAGATAAGATTGATTTCAGAACGCCAAACATAAAAATGTTCAGAACTTTGGAAAAACACTTCAGACTGCTAAGATTTGATGTGCAACTACTAGAAATACCCTTTCTGCTATAGTGGGAGGAGAAAATTTCATGTTCTGAAGTTTCCCTGCAAAGTTACGGCACAATGCAGAAAACGCGTTTTCAGCATGAGATAAGGTCAATTCCGGATAGCCAAACATAAAAATATTGATAACTTTGGAAAAACACTTCAGACAGCTTAGATTTGATGTGCAACTACTAGAAAGACCCTTTCTGCTATAGTGGGAGTTGAAAATTTAATGTTCTGAAGCTTTCCTGCAAAGTTATGGCACCATGCGTAAAACGCGTTTACAGCCTGAGATAAGGTCGATTCCGGAACGCCAAACATTAAAATGTGGATAACTTTGGAAAAACACTTCAGACAGCTTAGATTTGATGTACAACTACTAGAAAGACCTTTTCTGCTATAGCGCAAGTTTAAAATTTCATGTTCTGAAGCTTCCTTGCAAAGTTATGGCACAATGCAGAAAACGCGTTTTCAGCCTGAGATAAGGTGGGTTCCGGAACGCCAAACATAAAAATGTTCAGAACTTTGGAAAAACACTTCAGACTGCTAAGATTTGATGTGCAACTACTAGAAATACCCTTTCTGCTATAGTGGGAAGAGAAAATTTCATGTTCTGAAGTCTCCCTGCAAAGTTATGCAACAATGCAGGAAACGCGTTTTCAGCCTGAGATTAGGTGGGTTCCAGAACGCCAAACATAAAAATGTTGATAACTTTGGAAAAACACTTCAGACAGCTTAGATTTGATGTGAAACTACTAGAAAGACCCTTTTAGCTACAGTGGGAGGTGAAAATTTCATGTTCTGAAGCTTCCCTGCAAAGTTATGCGACAATGCAGGAAATGCGTTTTCAGCCTGAGATAAGGTCGATTCCGAAACGCCAAACATAAAAATATTGATAACTTTGGAAAAACACTTCAGACAGCTTAGATTTGATGTGCAACTACTAGAAAGACCCTTTCTGCCATGGTGGGATGTTAAAATTTCATGTTCTGAAGCTTCCCTGCAAAGTTATGGCACAGTACGTAAAACGCGTTTTCAGCCTGAGATAAGATTGATTTCAGAACGCCAAACATAAAAATGTTCAGAACTTTGGAAAAACACTTCAGACTGCTAAGATTTGATGTGCAACTACTAGAAATACCCTTTCTGCTATAGTGGGAAGAGAAAATTTCATGTTCTGAAGTCTCCCTGCAAAGTTACGGCACAATGCAGAAAACGCGTTTTCAGCCTGAGATAAGGTGGGTTACAGAACGCCAAACATAAAAATGTTGATAACTTTGGAAAAACACTTCAGACAGCTTAGATTTGATGTGCAACTACTAGAAAGACCCTTTCTGCCATAGTGGGATGTTAAAATTTCATGTTCTGAAGCTTCCCTGCAAAGTTATGGCAAAATATGTAAAACGCGTTTTCAGGCTTAGATAAGGTGGGTTCCGGAACGCCAAACATAAAAATGTTGATAACTTCAGAAAAACACTTCAAGACAGCTTAGATTTTATGTGCAACTTCTCGAATGACCTTTTCTGCTATAGTGGGAGGTTAATATTTCATGTTCTGAAGCTTCCCTGCAAAGTTACGGCACAATGCAGAAAACGCGTTTTCATCCGGAGATAAGTTCGCTTCCGAAACGCCAAAAATAAAAATGTTGATAACTTTGGAAAAACACTTTCGACAGCTTAGATTTGATGTGCAAATACTAGAAAGACCCTTTCTGCTATAGTGGGAGGTTAAAATTTCATGTTCTGAAGCTTCCCTGCAAAGTTATGGCACAGTACGCAAAACGCGTTTTCAGCCTGAGATAAGATTGATTTCAGAACGCCAAACATAAAAATGTTCAGAACTTTGGAAAAACACTTCAGACTGCTAAGATTTGATGTGCAACTACTAGAAATACCCTTTCTGCTATAGTGGGAGGAGAAAATTTCATGTTCTGAAGTTTCCCTGCAAAGTTACGGCACAATGCAGAAAACGCGTTTTCAGCATGAGATAAGGTCAATTCCGGATAGCCAAACATAAAAATATTGATAACTTTGGAAAAACACTTCAGACAGCTTAGATTTGATGTGCAACTACTAGAAAGACCCTTTCTGCTATAGTGGGAGTTGAAAATTTAATGTTCTGAAGCTTTCCTGCAAAGTTATGGCACCATGCGTAAAACGCGTTTACAGCCTGAGATAAGGTCGATTCCGGAACGCCAAACATTAAAATGTGGATAACTTTGGAAAAACACTTCAGACAGCTTAGATTTGATGTACAACTACTAGAAAGACCTTTTCTGCTATAGCGCAAGTTTAAAATTTCATGTTCTGAAGCTTCCTTGCAAAGTTATGGCACAATGCAGAAAACGCGTTTTCAGCCTGAGATAAGGTGGGTTCCGGAACGCCAAACATAAAAATGTTCAGAACTTTGGAAAAACACTTCAGACTGCTAAGATTTGATGTGCAACTACTAGAAATACCCTTTCTGCTATAGTGGGAAGAGAAAATTTCATGTTCTGAAGTCTCCCTGCAAAGTTACGGCACAATGCAGAAAACGCGTTTTCAGCCTGAGATAAGGTGGGTTACAGAACGCCAAACATAAAAATGTTGATAACTTTGGAAAAACACTTCAGACAGCTTAGATTTGATGTGCAACTACTAGAAAGACCCTTTCTGCCATAGTGGGATGTTAAAATTTCATGTTCTGAAGCTTCCCTGCAAAGTTATGGCAAAATATGTAAAACGCGTTTTCAGGCTTAGATAAGGTGGGTTCCGGAACGCCAAACATAAAAATGTTGATAACTTCAGAAAAACACTTCAAGACAGCTTAGATTTTATGTGCAACTTCTCGAATGACCTTTTCTGCTATAGTGGGAGGTTAATATTTCATGTTCTGAAGCTTCCCTGCAAAGTTACGGCACAATGCAGAAAACGCGTTTTCATCCGGAGATAAGTTCGCTTCCGAAACGCCAAAAATAAAAATGTTGATAACTTTGGAAAAACACTTTCGACAGCTTAGATTTGATGTGCAAATACTAGAAAGACCCTTTCTGCTATAGTGGGAGGTTAAAATTTCATGTTCTGAAGCTTCCCTGCAAAGTTATGGCACAGTACGTAAAACGCGTTTTCAGCCTGAGATAAGATTGATTTCAGAACGCCAAACATAAAAATGTTCAGAACTTTGGAAAAACACTTCAGACTGCTAAGATTTGATGTGCAACTACTAGAAATACCCTTTCTGCTATAGTGGGAGGAGAAAATTTCATGTTCTGAAGTTTCCCTGCAAAGTTACGGCACAATGCAGAAAACGCGTTTTCAGCCTGAGATAAGGTCAATTCCGGAAAGCCAAACATAAAAATATTGATAACTTTGGAAAAACACTTCAGACAGCTTAGATTTGATGTGCAACTACTAGAAAGACCCTTTCTGCTATAGTGGGAGTTGAAAATTTAATGTTCTGAAGCTTTCCTGCAAAGTTATGGCACCATGCGTAAAACGCGTTTACAGCCTGAGATAAGGTTGATTCCGGAACGCCAAACATTAAAATGTGGATAACTTTGGAAAAACACTTCAGACAGCTTAGATTTGATGTACAACTACTAGAAAGACCTTTTCTGCTATAGCGCAAGTTTAAAATTTCATGTTCTGAAGCTTCCTTGCAAAGTTATGGCACAATGCAGAAAACGCGTTTTCAGCCTGAGATAAGGTGGGTTCCGGAACGCCAAACATAAAAATGTTCAGAACTTTGGAAAAACACTTCAGACTGCTAAGATTTGATGTGCAACTACTAGAAAGTCCCTTTCTGCTATAGTGGGAGTTGAAAATTCGATGTTCTGAAGCTTCCCTGCAAATTTATGGAACAATGCGTTAAACGCGTTTTCAGCCTGAGATAAGGTTGATTCAGGAACGCCAAACATAAAAAAGTTGATAACTTTTGAAATACACTTCAGACAGCTTAGATTTGATGTGCAAGTACTAGAAAGACCCTTTCTGCTATAGTGGGAGGTGAAAATTTCATGTTCTGAAGCTTCCCTGCAAAGTTATGGCACAATCGAGGAAACGCGATTTCAGCCTGAGATAAGGTGGGTTCCGGAACGCCAAACATAAAAATGTTGATAACTTTGGAAAAACACTTCAGACAGCTTAGATTTGATGTGCAACTACAAGACAGACCCTTTCTGCAATAGCGGGAGGTTAAAATATCATATTCTGAAGCTTCCCTGCAAAGTTATGGCACAATGCAGAAAAAGCGTTTTCAGCCTGAGATAAGGGGGGTTCCAGAACGCCAAACATAAAAATGTTGATAACTTTGGAACAACACTTCAGACAGCTTAGATTTGATGTGCAACTACTAGAAGGACCCTTTCTGTTATCGTGGGATGTGAAAATTCCATGTTCTGAAGCTCCCCAGAAAAGTAAAGGCACAATGCAGAAAACGCGTTTACAGCCAGAGATAAGGTGGGTTCCGGAACGCCAAACATAAAAATGTTGATAACTTCAGAAAAACACTTCAAGACAGCTTAGATTTGATGTGCAACTACTAGAATGACCTTTTCTGCTATAGTGGGAGGTTAAAACTTCATGTTCTCAAGCTTCCCTGCAAAGTTATGGCACAATGCAGAAAACGCATTTTCAGCCGGACATAAGGTCGATTCTGGAATGCCAAACATAAAAATGTTGATAACTTTGGAAAAACACTTCAGACAGCTTAGATTTGACATGCAACTACTAGAAAGACCCTTTCTGCTATAGTGGGAGGTTAAAACTTCATGTTCTCAAGCTTCCCTGCAAAGTTATGGCACAATGCAGAAAACGTCTTTTCAGCCAGAGATAAGGTCGATTCAGGAACGCCAAATATAAAAATGTTGAAAACTATCGAAAAACACTTCAGACAGCTTAGATTTGATGTGCAACTACTAGAAAGACCCTTTCTGCTATAGTGGGATTTGAAAATTTCATGTTCAGAAGCTTCCCTGCAAAGTTATGGCAGAATGCGTAAATCGCGTTATCAGCCTGAGATGAGGTCGATTCCGGAACGCCAAACATAAAAATGTTGATAACTTTCGTAGAACACTTCAAACAGCTTAGATTTGATGTGCAACTACTAGAAAGACCCTTTCTGCTATAGTGGGAGGTGAAAATTTTATATTCTGCAGCTTTCCTGCAAAGTGATGGCACAATGCTGAAAACGCGTTTTCAGCCAGAGATAAGGTTGATTCCGAAACGCCAAACATAAGAATGTTGATAACTTTGGAAAAACACTTCAGACAGCTTAGATTTGATGTGCAACTACTGGAAAAAGCCTTTCTGCTACAGTGGGAGTTGAAAATGTCATGTTCTGAAGCTTCCCTGCAAAGTTATGGCAGATTGCAGAAAACACGTTTTCAGCCTGAGATAAGGTCGATTCCGGAACGCCAAACATAAAAATATGATAACTTTGAAAAAACACTTCAGACAGCTTAGATTTGATGTGCAAGTATGAGAAAGACCCATTCTGCTATAGTGGGAGTTGAAAATGTCATGTTCTGAAACTTCCCTGCAAAGTTAGGGCACATTGCAGAAAACGCATTTTCAGCCTGAGATAAGGTCGATTCAGGAACGCCAAACATAAAAATGTTGAAAACTTTCAAAAAACACTTCAGACAGGTAAGATTTGATGTGCAAGTACGAGAAAGACCCTTTCTGCTATAATGGGAATTGAAAATTTCATGTTCTGAAGCTTTCCTCCAAAGTTATGCCACAATGCAGAAAACGCGCTCACAGCCTGAGATAAGGTGGGTTCCGGAACGCCAAACATAAAAATGTTGATAACTTTGGAAAAACACTTCAGACAGCTTAGATTTGATGTGCAACTACTAGAAAAACCCTTTCTGCTATAGTGGGAGGTGAAAATTTGATGTTCTCAACCTTCCCGGCAAAGTTATGAAATAATGTGTAAAAGGCGTTTTCAGCCTGAGATAAGGTCGATTCCGGAACGCCAAACATAAGAATGTTGATGACTTTGGAAAAACACTTCATACAGCTTAGATTTGATGTGCAACTACTAGAAAGACCCTTTCTGCTATAGTGGGATGTCAAAATTTCATGTTGTGAAGCTTTCCTGCAAAGTTATGGCACAATGCGTAAAACGCGTTTTCAGCCTGAGATAAGATGGTTCCGGAACGCCAAACATAAAAATGTTGATAACTTTCGAAAAACACTTCAGACAGCTTAGATTTGATGTGCAACTACTAGAAAGACCCTTTCTGCTATAGTGGGAGGTAAAAATTTCATGTTCTGAAGCTTCCCTGCAAAGTTATGGCACAATGCAGAAAACGCGTTTTCAGCCTGAGATTAGGTGGGTTCCAGAACGCCAAACATAAAAATGTTGATAACTTTCGAAAAACACTTCAGACAGCTTAGATTTTATGTGCAACTACTAGAAAGAACCTTTCTGCTATAGTTGGACGTGAAAATTTCATGTTCTGAAGTTTCCCTGCAAAGTTATGGCACAATGCAGAAAACACGTTTTCAGTCTGCGATAAGGTTGATTCCGGAACGCCAAACATAAGAATGTTGATAACTTTGGAAAAACACTTCAGACAACTTAGATTTGATGTGCAACTATTAGAAATACCCTTTCTGATATAGTGGGAGGTGGAATTTTCATGTTCTGAAGCTTCCCTGCAAAGTTATGGCACAGTTCAGAAAACGCGTTTTCAGCCTGAGATAAGGTCGATTCCGGAAAGCCAAACATAAAAATATTGATAACTTTGGAAAAACACTTCAGACAGCTTAGATTTGATGTGCAACTACTAGAAAGACCCTTTCTGCTATAGTGGGAGTTGAAAATTTCATGTTCTGAAGCTTCCCTGCAAAGTTATGGCACAATGCGTAAAACGCGTTTTCAGCCTGAGATAAGGTTGATTCCGGATCGCCAAACATACGAATGTTGATAACTTTGGAAAAACACTTCAGACAGCTTAGATTTGATGTGCAACTACTAGAAAGACCCTTTCTGCTATAGTGGGATGTCAAAATTTCATGTTGTGAAGCTTCCCTGCAAAGTTATGGCAAAATATGTAAAACGCATTTTCAGCCTGAGATAAGGTTGTTTCTGGAACGCCAAACATAAGCTTCCCTGCAAAGTTATGGCACAATGCAGAAAACGCGTTTTCATCCTGAGATAAGGTGGGTTCCAGAACGCCAAACATAAAAATGTTGATAACTTTGGAAAAACACTTCAGACAGCATAGATTTGATGTGCAACTCCTCGAAAGACCCTATCTGCTATAGTGGGAGGCGAACATTTCATGTTCTGAAGCATCCCTGCAAAGTTATGCAACAATGCAGGAAACGCGTTTTCAGCCTGAGATTAGGTCGATTCCGGAACGCCAAACATAAAAATATTGATAACTTTGGAAAAACACTTCAGACAGCTTAGATTTGATGTGAAACTACTAGAAAGACCCTTTCTGCTATAGTGGGAGTTGAAAATTTCATGTTCTGAAGCTTCCCTGCAAAGTTATGGCACAATGCAGAAAAGGCGTTTTCAGCCTGAGATAAGGTCGATTCCGGAAAGCCAAACATAAAAATATTGATAACTTTGGAAAAACACTTCAGACAGCTTAGATTTGATGTGCAACTACTAGAAAGACCCTTTCTGCTATAGTGGGAGTTGAAAATTTCATGTTCTGAAGCTTCCCTGCAAAGTTATGGCACAATGCGTAAAACGCGTTTTCAGCCTCAGATAAGGTTGATTCCGGAACGCCAAACATAAGAATGTTGATAACTTTGGAAAAACACTTCAGACAGCTTAGATTTGATGTGCAACTACTAGAAAGACCCTTTTAGCTACAGTGGGAGGTGAAAATTTCATGTTCTGAAGCTTCCCTGCAAAGTTATGCCACAATGCAGGAAATGCGTTTTCAGCCTGAGATAAGGTCGATTCCGAAACGCCAAACATAAAAATATTGATAACTTTGGAAAAACACTTCAGACAGCTTAGATTTGATGTGCAACAACTAGAAAGACCCTTTCTGCCATAGTGGGATGTTAAAATTTCATGTTCTGAAGCTTCCCTGCAAAGTTATGGCAAAATATGTAAAACGCGTTTTCAGGCTGAGATAAGGTGGGTTCCGGAACGCCAAACATAAAAATGTTAATAACTTCAGAAAAACACTTCAAGACAGCTTAGATTTGATGTGCAACTACTAGAAAGACACTTTCTGCTATAGTGGGAGGTGAAAATTTCATGTTCTGAAGCTTCCCTGCAAAGTTATGGCACAATGCAGAAAACGCGTTTTCAGCCTGAGATAAAGTGGGTTCCAGAACGCCAAACATAAAAATGTTGATAACTTTGGAAAAACACTTCAGACAGCTTAGATTTGATGTGCAACTCCTCGAATGACCCTATCTGCTATAGTGGGAGGCGAACATTTCATGTTCTGAAGCATCCCTGCAAAGTTATGCAACAATGCAGGAAACGCGTTTTCAGCCTGAGATTAGGTGGGTTCCAGAACGCCAAACATAAAAATGTTGATAACTTTGGAAAAACACTTCAGACAGCTTAGATTTGATGTGCAACTACTAGAAAGACCCTTTCTGCTATAGTGGGAGGTTAAAATTTCATGTTCTGAAGCTTCCCTCCAAAGTTATGGCACAGTACGTAAAACGCGTTTTCAGCCTGAGATAAGATTGATTTCAGAACGCCAAGCATAAAAATGTTCAGAACTTTGGAAAAACACTTCAGACTGCTAAGATTTGATGTGCAACTACTAGAAATACCCTTTCTGCTATAGTGGGAAGAGAAAATTTCATGTTCTGAAGACTCCCTGCAAAGTTACGGCACAATGCAGAAAACGCGTTTTCAGCCTGAGATAAGGTGGGTTACAGAACGCCAAACATAAAAATGTTGATAACTTTGGAAAAACACTTCAGACAGCTTAGATTTGATGTGCAACTACTAGAAAGACCCTTTCTGCCATAGTGGGATGTTAAAATTTCATGTTCTGAAGCTTCCCTGCAAAGTTATGGCAAAATATGTAAAACGCGTTTTCAGGCTGAGATAAGGTGGGTTCCGGAACGCCAAACATAAAAATGTTGATAACTTTAGAAAAACACTTCAAGACAGCTTAGATATTATGTGCAACTTCTCGAATGACCTTTTCTGCTATAGTGGGAGGTTAATATTTCATGTTCTGAAGCTTCCCTGCAAAGTTATGGCACAATGCAGAAAACGCGTTTTCATCCGGAGATAAGTTCGCTTCCGAAACGCCAAAAATAAAAATGTTGATAACTTTGGAAAAACACTTTCGACAGCTTAGATTTGATGTGCAAATACTAGAAAGACCCTTTCTGCTATAGAGGGAGGTGAAAATTTCATGTTCTGAAGCTTCCCTGCAAAGTTACGGCACAGTACGTAAAACGCGTTTTCAGCCTGAGATAAGATTGATTTCAGAACGCCAAACATAAAAATGTTCAGAACTTTGGAAAAACACTTCAGACAGCTTAGATTTGATGTGCAACTACTAGAAAGACCCTTTCTTCCATGGTGGGATGTTAAAATTTCATGTTCTGAAGCTTCCCTGCAAAGTTATGGCAAAATATGTAAAACGCGTTTTCAGGCTGAGATAAGGTGGGTTCCGGAACGCCAAACATAAAAATGTTGATAACTTCAAAAAAACACTTCAAGACAGCTTAGATTTTATGTGCAACTTCTCGAATGACCTTTTCTGCTATAGTGGGAAGTTAAAATTTCATGTTCTGAAGCTTCCCTGCAAAGTTATGGCACAATGCAGAAAACGCATTCTCATCCGGAGATAAGTTCGCTTCCGAAACGCCAAAAATAAAAATGTTGTTAACTTTGGAAAAACACTTTCGACAGTTTAGATTTGATGTGCAACTACTAGAAATACCCTTTCTGCGATAGTGGGAAGAGAAAATTTCATGTTCTGAAGTCTCCCTGCAAAGTTACGGCACAATGCAGAAAACGCGTTTTCAGCCTGAGATAAGGTGGGTTACAGAACGCCAAACATAAAAATGTTAATAACTTTGGAAAAACACTTCAGTCAGCTTAGATTTGATGAGCAACTACTAGAAAGACCCTTTCTGCCATAGTGGGATGTTAAAATTTCATGTTCTGAAGCTTCCCTGCAAAGTTATGGCAAAATATGTAAAACGCGTTTTCAGGCTGAGATAAGGTTGTTTCTGGAACGCCAAACATAAGCTTCCCTGCAAAGTTATGGCACAATGCAGAAAACGCGTTTTCAGCCTGAGATAAGGTGGGTTCCAGAACGCCAAACATAAAAATGTTGATAACTTTGGAAAAACACTTCAGACAGCTTAGATTTGATGTGCAACTCCTCGAAAGACCCTATCTGCTATCGTGGGAGGCGAACATTTCATGTTCTGAAGCTTCCCTGCAAATTTATGGAACAATGCGTTAAACGCGTTTTCAGCCTGAGATAAGGTTGATTCAGGAACGCCAAACATAAAAAAGTTGATAACTTTTGAAATACACTTCAGACAGCTTAGATTTGATGTGCAACTACTAGAAAGACCCTTTCTGCTATAGTGGGAGGTGAAAATTTCATGTTCTGAAGCTTCCCTGCAAAGTTATGGCACAATGGAGAAAACGCGTTTTCAGCCTGAGATAAGGTGGGTTCCGGAACGCCAAACATAAAAATGTTGATAACTTTGGAAAAACATTTCAGACAGCTTAGATTTGATGTGCAACTACGATAAAAGACCCTTTCTGCCATTGTGGGAGGTGAAAATTTGATGTTCTGAAGCTTCCCTGCAAAGTTATGGCACCATGCGTAAAACGCGTTTTCAGGCTGAGATAAGGTGGGTTCCGGAACGCCAAACATAAAAATGTTGATAACTTTGGAAAAAACATTTCAGACAGCTTAGATTTGATGTGCAACTACTAGAAAGACCCTTTCTGCTATAGTGGGAGGTGAAAATTTCATGTTCGGAAGCTTCCTGCAAAGTTATGGCACAATGCAGAAAACGCGTTTTCAGCCTGAGATAAGGTGGGTTCCGGAAAGCCAAACATAAAATTGTTGATAACTTTCGAAAAACACTTCAGACAGATTAGATTTGATGTGCAACTATTAGAAAGACCCTGTTTGTCATAGTGGGAGTTGAAAATTTCATGTTCTGATGCTTCCCTGCAAAGTTAAGGAACAATGCAGAAAACGCGTTTTCAGCCTGAGATAAGGTGGGTTCCGGAACACCAAACTTAAAAATGTTGATAACTTTGGAAAAACACTTCAGACAGCTTAGATTTGATGTGCAACTAATAGAAAGACCCTTTCTGCTACAGTGGGAGGTTAAAATTTCATGTTCTGAAGCTTCCCTGCAAAGTTATGGCACAATGCAGAAAAAGCCATTTCAGCCTGAAAAAAGGTGGGTTCCGGAACGCCAAACATAAAAATGTTGATAACTTTGGGAAACCACTTCAGACAGCTTAGATTTGATGTGCAACTACAAGAAAGACCCTTTATGCTATTGTGGGAGGTTAAAATTTCATGTTCTAAATATTCCCAGCAAAGTTATGGCACAAAGCAGAAAATGCGTTTTCAGCCTGAGATAAGGTGGGGTTCTGAAAGCCAAACATAAAATTGTTGATAACTTTGGAAAAAACATTTCAGACAGCTTAGATTTCATGTGCAACTACGAGAAATACCGTTTCTGCTATAGTGGGAGGTGAAAATTTCATGTTCTGAAGCTTCCCTGCAAAGTTATGGCACAATGCAGAAAAGGCGTTTTCAGCCTGAGATAAGGTGGGTTCCGGAACGCCAAACATAAAATTGTTGATAACTTTCGAAAAACACTTCAGACAGATTAGATTTGATGTGCAACTATTAGAAAGACCCTGTTTGTCATAGTGGGAGTTGAAAATTTCATGTTCTGATGCTTCCCTGCAAAGTTATGGCACAATGCAGAAAACGCGCTTACAGAGTGCGATAAGGTGGGTTTCGGAACGCCAAACATAAAAATGTTGATAACTTTGGAAAAACACTTCAGACAGCTTATATTTGACCTGCAACTACTAGAAAGACCCTTTCTGCTATAGTGGGAGTTGAAAATTTCATGTTCTGAAGCTTTCCTGCAAAGTTATGGCACAATGCAGAAAACGCGTTTTCAGCTTGAGATAAGGTGGGTTCCGGAACGCCAAACAAAAAAATATGATAACTTTGGAAAAACACTTCAGACAGCTTAGATTTGATGTGCAACTACTAGAAAGACCCTTTCTGCTATAATGGGATTTGAAAATTTCATGTTCTGCAGCTTTCCTGCAAAGTGATGGCATAATGCAGAAAACGTGTTTTCAGCCTGAGATAAGGTTGATTCCAGAACGCCAAACATAAGAATGTTGAAAACTTTGGAAAAACACTTCAGACAGGTTAGATTTGATGTGCAACTACTAGAAGGACCCTTTCTGCTATAGTGGCAGGTTAAAATTTCATTTTCTGAAGCTTCCCTGCAAAGTTATATCACAATGCAGATAACGCGTTTTCAGCCTGAGATAAGGTGGGTTCCGGAACGCCAAACAAAAAAAATATGATAACTTTGGGAAAACACTTCAGACAGCTTAGATTTGATGTGCAATTACTAGAAATACCCTTTCTGCTATAGTGGGATGTGAAAATTTCATATTCTGAACCTTCCCTGCAAAGTTATGGCACAATGCAGAAAAGGCGTTTTCAATAAGGTGGGTTCCGGAACGCCAAACATAAAAATGTTGATAACTTTGGAAAAACACTTCAGACAGCTTAGATTTGATGTGCAATTACTAGAAATACCCTTTCTGCTATAGTGGGATGTGAAAATTTCATGTTCTGAACCTTCCCTGCAAAGTTATATCACAATGCAGAAAACGCGTATTGAGCCTGAGATAAGGTCGATTCCGGACCTCGAAACATAAAAATGGTGCTAACTTTGGAAAAAGACTGCAGACAACTTAGATTTGATGTGCAACTACTAGAAAGACCATTTCTGCAATAGTGGCAGGTGAAAATTTCATGTTCTGAAGCTTCCTTGCATAGTTATGGCACAATGCGTAAAACGCGTTTTCAGCCTGAGATAAGGTCGATTCCGAAACGCGAAACATAAAAATGTTGATAACTTTGGAAAAAGACTGGAGACAGCTTAGATTTGATGTGCAACTACTAGAAAGACCATTTCTGCAATAGTGGCAGGTGAAAATTTCATGTTCTGAAGCTTCCCTGCAAAGTTTTGGCACAATGCGTAAAACGCGTTTTCAGCCTGAGATAAGGTCGATTCCGGAACGCAAAACATAAAAATGTTGATAACTTTGGAAAGACACTTCAGACAGCTTAGAGTTGATGTGCAAATACTAGAAAGACCCTTTCTGCTATTGCTGGTACTGAAAATTCCATGTTCTGAAGCTTCCCTGCAAATTTATGCAAAAGGCGTAAAACGCGTTTTCAGCCTGAGATAAGGTCGATTCCGGAACGCGAAACATAAAAATGTTGATAACTTTGGAAAAACACTTCAGACAGCTTAGATTTGATGTGCAACTACTGGAAAGACCCTTTCTGCTATAGTGGGAGGTGAAAATTTCATGTTCTGAAGCTGCCCTGCAAAGTTATGGCACACAACAGAAAACGCGTTTTCAGCCTGAGATAAGGTGGGTTCCGGAACGCCAAACATAAAAATGTTGATAACTGTGGAAAAACTATTCAGACAGCTTAGATTTGATGTGCAACTACTAGAAAGACCCTTTCTGCTATAGTGGGAGGGGAAAATTTCATGTTCTGAAGCTGCCCTGCAAAGTTATGGCACACAACAGAAAACGCGTTTTCAGCCTGAGATAAGGTGGGTTCCGGAACGCCAAACATAAAAATGTTGATATCTTTGGAAAAACACTTCAGACAGCTTAGATTTGATGTGCAACTACTCGAAAGACCCTGTCTGTTATAGTGGGGGTTGAAAATTGCATGTTCTGAAGCTTCCCTGCAAAGTTATGGCACAATGCAAAAAACGCGTTTTCATCCCGAGATAATGTCGTTTCCGGAACGCCAAACATGAAAATGTTGATAGCTTTCGAAAAACACTTCAGACAACTTAGATTTGATGTGCAACTACGAGAAAAACCCTTTCTGCTATAGTGGGAGGTGAAAATTTCAAGTTCTGAAGCTTCCCTGCAAAGTTATGGCACACAACAGAAAACGCGTTTTCAGCCTGAGATAAGGTCGATTACGGAACGCCAAACATAAAAATGTTGATAACTTTGGAAAAACTATTCAGACAGCTTTGATTTGATGTGCAACTACTAGAAAGACCCTTTCTGCTATAGTGGGAGGTGAAAATTTCATGATCTGAAGCTTCCCTGCAAAGTTATGGCACAATGCAGAAAACGCGTTTTCAGCCTGAGATAAGGTGGGTTCCGGAACGCCAATCATAAAAATGTTGATATCTTTGGAAAAACACTTCAGACAGCTTAGATTTGATGTGCAACTATTAGGAAGACACTTTCTGCTATAGTGGGAAGTGAAAATGTCATTTTCTGAAGCTTCGCTGCAAAGTTATGGCACAATGCTTAAAACGCGTCTTCAGCCTGAGATAAGGTCGATTCCAAAACGCCAAACATAAAAATGTTGATAACTTTGGAAAAACACTTCAGACAACTTAGATTTGATGTGCAACTACGATAAAAGACCCTTTCTGCTATAGTGGGAAGTGAAAACTTCAAGTTCTGAAGCTTCCCTGCAAAGTTATGGCACACAACAGAAAACGCGTTTTCAGCCTGAGATAAGGTGGGTTCCGGAACGCCAAACATAAAAATGTTGATAACTTTGGAAAAACTATTCAGACAGCTTAGATTTGATGTGCAACTACTAGAAAGACCCTTTCTGCTATAGTGGGAGGTGAACATTTCATGTTCTGAACCTTCCCTGAGAAGTTATGGCACAATGCAGAAAACGCGTTTTCAGCCTGAGATGAGGTGGGTTCCGGAACGGCAAACATAAAAATGTTGATAACTTTGGAAAAACACATCAGACAGCTTAGATTTGATGTGAAACTACTAGAACGACCCTTTCTGCCATATTGGGAGGTCAGAATTTCATGTTCTGAAGCTTCCCTGGAAAGTTATGGGACAATGCAGAAGACGCATTTTAATCCTGAGATTAGGTCGATTCCGGAACGCCAAACATAAAAATGTTGATAACTTTCGAAAAACACTTCAGACAGCTTAGATTTGATGTGCAACTACTAGAAAGACCCTTTCTCCTATAGTGGGAGGTGAAAATTTCATGTTCTGAAGCTTCCTTGCAAAGTTATGGCACAATGAAGAAAATGCGTGTTCAGCCTGAGATAAGGTTGATTCTGGAACGCCAAAACTAAAAATGTTGATAACTTTGGAACAACACTTCAGACAGCTTCGATTTGATGTGCAACTACTAGAAAGACCCTTTCTGCTATAGTGGGAGGTGAAAATTTCATGTTCTGAAGTTTCCCTGCAAAGTTATGGCACAATGCGTGAAACACGTTTTCAGCCTGAGATAAGGTCGATTCCGGAACGCCATACATAAAAATGTTGATAACTTTGGAAAAACACATTAGACAGCTTTGATTTGATGAGCAACTACTAGAAAGACCCTTTCTGCTATAGTGGGAGGTGAAAATTTCATATTCTAAAGGATCCCTGCAAAGTTATGGCAGAATGCGTGAAACGCGTTTTCAGCCTGAGATAAGGTGGGTTCCAGAACGCCAAAATAAAAATGTTGATAACTTTGGAAAAACACTTCAGACAGCTGAGATTTGATGTGCAACTACTAGAAAGACCCTTTCTGCTATAGTTGGAGGTGACAATTTCATGTTCTGAAGTTTCCCTGCAAAGTTATGGCACAATGCAGAAAACACGTTTTCAGTCTGAGATAAGGTTGATTCCAGAACGCCAAACATAAGAATGTTGATAACTTTGGGAAAACACTTCAGACAACTTAGATTTTATGTGCAACTACTAGAAATACCCTTTCTGCTATAGTGGGACGTGAAAATTTCATATTCTGAAGCTTCCCTGAAAAGTTTTGGCACAATGCAGAAAACGCGTTGTCAGCTTGAGATTAGGTAGGTTCCAGAACGGCAAACATAAAAATGTTGATAACTTTGGAAAAACACATCAGACAGCTTAGATTTGATGTGCAACTACTAGAAAGACCCTTTCTGCCATATTGGGAGGTCAGAATTTCATGTTCTGAAGCTTCCCTGCAAAGTTATGGGACAATGCAGAAAACGATTTTTCATCCTGAGATAAGGTCGATTCCGGAACGCCAAACATAAAAATGTTGATAACTTTCGAAAAACACTTCAGACAGCTTAGTTTGTTGTGCAACTACTAGAAATACCCTTTCTGCTCTAGTGGGAGGTGAAAATTTCATGTTCTAAAGCTTCCCTGCAAAGTTATGGCACAATGCAGAAAACGCGTTTTCTGCCTGAGATAAGGTCGATTCCGGAACGCCAACCTTAAAAATGTTGATAACTGAGGAAAAACTCTACAGACAGCTTAGATTTGATGTGCAACTACTGAAAAGACCCTTTCTGCTATAGTGGGAGGTGAAAATATCATGTTCTGAAGCTGCCCTGCAAAGTTACGGCACAATGCAGAAAACGCGATTTAGGCCTGAGATAAGGTCGATTCAGGAACACCAAACAAAAAAATGTTGAAAACTTTCGAAAAATACTTCAGTCAGCTTAGATTTGATGTGCAACTACGAGAAAGACCCTTTCTGCTATAGTGGGAGGTGAAAATATCATGTTCTAAAGCTTCCCTGCAAAGTTATGGCACAATGCCTAAAACGCGTTTTCAGCCTGAGATAAGGTGGGTTCCAGAACGCCAAAATAAAAATGTTGATAACTTTGGAAAAACACTTCAGACAGCTGAGATTTGATGTGCAACTACTAGAAAGACCCTTTCTGCTATAGTTGGAGGTGAAAATTTCATGTTCTGAAGTTTCCTTGCAAAGTTATGGCACAATGCAGAAAACACGTTTTCAGTCTGAGATAAGGTTGATTCCGGAACGCCAAACATAAGAATGTTGATAACTTTGGAAAAACACTTCAGACAACTTAGATTTTATGTGAAACTACTAGAAATACCCTTTCTGCTATAGTGGGACGTGAAAATTTCATATTCTGAAGCTTCCCTGAAAAGTTTTGGCACAATGCAGAAAACGCGTTTTCAGCTTGAGATTAGGTAGGTTCCAGAACGGCAAACATAAAAATGTTGATAACTTTGGAAAAACACATCAGACAGCTTAGATTTGATGTGCAACTACTAGAAAGACCCTTTCTGCCATATTGGGAGGTCAGAATTTCATGGTCTGAAGCTTCCCTGCAAAGTTATGGGACAATGCAGAAAACGATTTTTCATCCTGAGATAAGGTCGATTCCGGAACGCCAAACATAAAATTGTTGATAACTTTCGAAAAACACTTCAGACAGCTTAGTTTGTTGTGCAACTACTACAAGTACCCTTTCTGCTCTAGTGGGAGGTGAAAATTTCATGTTCTAAAGCTTCCCTGCAAAGTTATGGCACAATGCAGAAAACGCGTTTTCAGCCTGAGATAAGGTCGATTCCGGAACGCCAAACTTAAAAATGTTGATAACTGAGGAAAAACTCTACAGACAGCTTAGATTTGATGTGCAACTACTGAAAAGACCCTTTCTGCTATAGTGGGAGGTGAAAATTTCATGTTCTGAAGCTGCCCTGCAAAGTTACGGCACAATGCAGAAAAGGCGTTTTAGGCCTGAGATAAGGTCGATTCAGGAACACCAAACAAAAAAATGTTGAAAACTTTCGAAAAACACTTCAGTCAGCTTAGATTTGATGTGCAACTACGAGAAAGACCCTTTCTACTATAGTGGGATGTTAAAATTTCATGTTCTGAAGCTTCCCTGCAAAGTTATGGCAAAATATGTAAAACGCGTTTTCAGGCTGAGATAAGGTGGGTTCCGGAACGCCAAACATAAAAATGTTGATAACTTTCGAAAAACACTTCAGACAGCTTAGATTTGATGTGCAACTATTAGAAAGACCCTTTCTGCTATAGTGGGAGGAGAAAATTTCATGTTCTGAAATCTCCCTGCAAAGTTATGGCACAAGGCAGAAAACGCGTTTTCAGCCTGAGATAAGGTCGATTCCGGAGCGCCAAACATAAAAATGATGATAACTTTGAAAAAACACTTCAGACAGCTTAGATTTGATGTGAGACTACTAGAAAGACCCTTTCTGCTATAGTGGGATATGAAAATTTCATGTTCTGAAGCTTCCCTGCAAAGTTATGGCACAATGCAGAAAACCTGTTTTCAGCCTGAGATAAGGTGGTTTCCAGAACGCCAAACATAAAAATGTTGATAACTTTGGAAAAACACTTCAGACAGCTTAGATTTGTTGTGCAACTACTAGAAAGACCCTTTCTGGTATAGTGGGAGGTAAAAGTTTCATGTTCTGAAGCTTTCCTGCAAAGTTATGGCACAATGCAGAAAACACGTTTTCAGTCTGAGATAAGGTTGATTCCGGACCGCCAAACATAAGAATGTTGATAACTTTCGAAAAACAGTTCAGACAACTTAGATTTGATGTGCAACTATTAGAAATACCCTTTCTGATATAGTGGGAGGTGAAAATTTCATGTTCTGAAGCTTCCCTGCAAAGTTATGGCACAATGCAGAAAACGCGTTTTCAACCTGAGATAAGGTGGGTTCCAGAACGCCAAAGATAAAAATGTTGATAACTTTGGAAAAACACTTCAGACAGCTTAGATTTGATGTGCAACAACTAGAAAGACCCTATCGGCTATAGTGGGAGGCGATCATTTCATGTTATGAAGCTTCCCTGAAAAGTTATGGCACAATGCAGAAAACGCGTTTTCAGCCTGAGATTAGGTGGGTTCCAGAACGCCAAACATAAAAATGTTGATAACTTTGGAAAAACACTTCAGACAGCTTAGATTTGATGTGCAACTACGAGAAAGACCCTTTCTGCTATAGTGGGATGTTAAAATTTCATGTTCTGAAGCTTCCCTGCAAAGTTATGCCACAATGCAGGAACCGCGTTTTCAGCCTGAGAAAAGGTCGATTCCGGTTCGCCAAACATAAAAATATTGATAACTTTGGAAAAACACTTCAGACAGCTTAGATTTGATGTGCAACTACTAGAAAGACCCTTTCTGCTACAGTGGGATGTAAAAATTTCATGTTCTGAAGCTTCCCTGCAAAGTTATGGCAAAATATGTAAAACGCGTTTTCAGGCTGAGATAAGGTGGGTTCCGGAACGCCAAACATAAAAATGTTGATAACTTCAGAAAAACACTTCAATACAGCTTAGATTTGATGTGCAACTACTAGAATGACCTTTTCTGCTATAGTGGGAGGTTAAAACTTCATGTTCTGAAGCTTCCCTGCAAAGTTATGGCACATTGCAGAAAACGCGTTTTCAGCCTGAGATAAGGTGGGTTCCAGAACGCCAAACATAAAAATGTTGATAACTTTGGAAAAACACTTCAGACAGCTTAGATTTGATGTGCAACTCCTCGAAAGACCCTATCTGCTATAGTGGGAGGCGAACATTTCATGTTCTGATGCATCCCTGCAAAGTTATGCAACAATGCAGGAAACGCGTTTTCAGCCTGAGATTAGGTGGGTTCCAGAACGCCAAACATAAAAATGTTGATAACTTTGGAAAAACACTTCAGACAGCTTAGATTTGATGTGCAACTACTAGAAAGACCCTTTTAGCTACAGTGGGAGGTGAAAATTTCATGTTCTGAAGCTTCCCTGCAAAGTTATGCCACAATGCAGGAAACGCGTTTTCAGCCTGGGATAAGGTAGATTCCGGAACGCCAAACATAAAAATATTGATAACTTTGGAAAAACACTTCAAGACAGCTTAGATTTGATGTGCAACTGCTAGAATGACCTTTTCTTCTATAGTGGGAGGTTAAAACTTCATGTTCTCAAGCTTCCCTGCAAAGTTATGGCACAATGCAGAAAACGCATTTTCAGCCGGAGATAAGGTCGATTCCGAAACGCCAAACATAAAAATGTTGATAACTTTGGAAAAACACTTCAAACAGCTTAGATTGGATGTGCAACTACTAGAAAGACCCTTTCTGCTATAGTGGGAGGTGAAAATTTCATGTTCTGGAGCTTACCTATAAAGTTTTAGCACAATGCAGGAAACGCGTTTTCAGCCTGAGATAAGGTCGATTCCCGAACGCCAAACATAAAAATATTGATAACTTTGGAAAAACACTTCAGACAGCTTAGATTTGATGTGCAACTACTAGAAAGACCCTATCTGCTATAGTGGGAGGCGAACATTTCATGTTCTGAAGCTTCCCTGAAAAGTTATGGCACAATGCAGAAAACGCGTTTTCAGCCTGAGATTAGGTGGGTTCCAGAACGCCAAACATAAAAATGTTGATAACTTCAGAAAAACACTTCAATACAGCTTAGATTTGATGTGCAACTACTAGAATGGCCTTTTCTGCTATAATGGGAGGTTAAAACTTCATGTTCTGAAGCTTCCCTGAAAAGTTAAGGCACAATGCAGAAAACGGGTTTTCAGCCTGAGATAAGGTCGATTCCTGAACGGCAAACATAAAAATGTTGATAACTTTCGAAAATCATTTCAGACAGCTTAGATTTGATGTGCAAGTAGGAGAAAAACCCTTTCTGCTTTAGTGGGAATTGAAAATTTCATGTTCTGAAGCTTCCCTGCAAAGTTATGGCAAAATATGTAAAACGCTTTTTCAGGCTGAGATAAGGTGGGTTCCGGAACGCCAAACATAAAAATGTTGATAACTTCAGAAAAACACTTCAGACAGCTTAGATTTGATGTGCAACTACTAGAAAGACCCTTTCTGCTATAGTGGGATGTAAAAATGTCATGTTCTGAAGCTTCCCTCCAAAGTTATGGCAAAATATGTAAAACGCGTTTTCAGGCTGAGATTAGGTGGGTTCCAGAACGCCAAACATAAAAATATTGATAACTTTGGAAAAACACTTCAGACAGCTTAGATTTGATGTGCAACTACTAGAAAGAGCCTTTCTGCTATAGTGGGATGTAAAAATGTCATGTTCTGAAGCTTCCCTCCAAAGTTATGGCAAAATATGTAAAACGCGTTTTCAGGCTGAGATAAGGTGGGTTCCGGAACGCCAAACATAAAAATGTTGATAACTTCAGAAAAACACTTCAAGACAGCTTAGATTTGATGTGCAACTGCTAGAATGACCTTTTCTGCTATAGTGGGAGGTGAAAATTTCATGTTCTGAAGCTTCCCTGCGAAGTTAAGGCACAATGCAGAAAACGGGTTTTCAGCCTGAGATATGGTCGATTCCTGAACGGCAAACATAAAAATGTTGATAACTTTCGAAAATAATTTCAGACAGCTTAGATTTGATGTGCAAGTAGGAGAAAAACCCTTTCTGCTTTAGTGGGAATTGAAAATTTCATGTTCTGAAACTTTCCTGCAAAGTTATGGCGCAATGCGTAAAACGCGTTTTCAGCCTGAGATAAGGTTGATTCCGGAACGCCAAACATAAAAATGTTGATAACTTTGGAAAAACACTTCAAACTGCTTAGATTTGATGTGCAACTACTAGAAAGACCCTTTCTGCTATAGTGGGAGGTTAAAATTTCATGTTCTGAAGCTTCCCTGCAAAGTTGTGGCACAATGCAGAAAACGCATTTTCAGCCTGAGAAAAGGTGGGTTCCGGAATGCCAAACATAAAAATGTTGATAACTTTGGAAAAACACTTCAGACAGCTTAGATTTGATGTGCAACTACTAGAGAGACCCTTTCTGCTATAGTGGGAGGTGAACATTTCATGTTCTGAAGCTTCCCTGCAAAGTTATGGCACAATGCAGAAAACGCGTTTTCAGCATGAGACAAGGTCAATTACGGAACGCCAAACATAAAAATATGATAACTTTGAAAAAACACTTCAGACAGCTTAGATTTGATGTGCAACTACTAGAAAGACCCTTTCTGCAATAGTGGGAGGTGAACATTTCATGTTCTGAAGTTTCCCTGCAAAGTTAAGGCACAATGCAGAAAACGCGTTTTCAGCCTGAGATAAGGTCGATTCTGGAATGCCAAACATAAAAATGTTGATAACTTTGGAAAAACACTTCAGACAGCTTAGATTTGACGTGCAACTACTAGAAAGACCCTTTCTGCTGTAGAGGGAGTTGAAAATTTCATGTTCTGATGCTTCCCTGCAAAGTTAAGGAACAATGCAGAAAACGCGTTTTCAGCCTGCGAATAGGTGGGTTCAGGAACGCCAAACTTAAAAATGTTGATAACTTTGGAAAAACACTTCAGACAGCTTAGATTTGATGTGCAACTACTAGAAAGACCCTTTCTGCTACAGTGGGAGGTTAAAATTTCATGTTCTGAAGCTTCCCTGCAAAATTATGGCACAATGCAGAAAACGCGTTTTCAGCCCGAGATAATGTGGGTTCCGGAGCGGCAAACGTAAAAATGTTGATAACTTTGGAAAAACATATCAGAAAGCTTAGATTTAATGTGCAACGACTAGAAAGACCCTTTCTGCTATAGTGGGAGGTGAAAATTTCATGTTCTGAAGCTTCCCTGCAAAGTTCAGGAACAATGCAGAAACCGCGTTTTCAGCCTGAGATAAGGTGGGTTCCGGAACGCCAAACATAAAAATGTTTATAACTTTGGAAAAACACTTCAGACAGCTTAGATTTGATGTGCAACTACTAGAAAGACCCTTTCTGCAACAGTGGGAGGTTAAAATTTCATGTTCTGAAGCTTCCCTGCAAAGTTATGGTACAATGCAGAAAACGCTTTTTCAGCCTGAGATAAGGAGGGTTCCGGAACGCCAAACATTAAAATGTTGATAACTTTGGAAAAAACATTTCAGACAGCTTAGATTTGATGTGCAACTACGAGAAAGACCCTTTCTGCTATAGTGGGAGGTGAAAATTTCATGTTCTGAAGCTTCCCTGCAAATTTATGGCACAAAGCAGAAAATGCGTTTTCAGCCAGAGATAAGGTGGGTTCCGGAACGCCAAACATAAAAATGTTGATAACTTTGGAAAACCACTTCAGACAGCTTAGATTTGATGTGCAACTACTACAAAGACCTTGTCTGTTGTAGTGGGAGTTGAAAATTTCATGTTCTGAAGCTTCCCTGCAAAGTTATGGCACAATGCAGAAAACGCGTTTTCAGTCCGAGATAAGGTCGTTTCCGGAACACCAACCTAAAAAATGTTGATAGCTTTCGAAAAACACTTCAGACAACATAGATTTGATGTGCAACTACTAGAAAGACCCTTTCTGCTATAGTGGGAGGTGAAAATTTCATGTTCTGAAGCTTCCTGCAAAGTTATGGCACAATGCAGAAAACGCGTTTTCAGCCTGAGATAAGGTGGGTTCCGGAACGCCAAACATAAAAATGTTGATAACTTTCGAAAAACACTTCAGACAGCTTATATTTCATGTGCAACTACGAGAAATACCCTTTCTGCTATAGTGGGAGGTGAAAATTTCATGTTCTGAAGCTTCCCTGCAAAGTTATGGCATAATGCAGAAAAGGCGTTTTCAGCCTGAGATAAGGTGGGTTCCGGAACGCCAAACATAAAATTGTTGATAACTTTCGAAAAACACTTCAGACAGATTAGATTTGATGTGCAACTATTAGAAAGACCCTGTTTGTCATAGTGGGAGTTGAAAATTTCATGTTCTGAAGCTTCCCTGCAAAGATAAGGAACAATGCATAAAACGCGTTTTCAGCCTGAGATAAGGTGGGTTCCGGAACACCAAACTTAAAAATGTTGATAACTTTGGAAAAACACTTCAGACAGCTTAGATTTGATGTGCAACTAATAGAAAGACCCTTTCTGCTACAGTGGGAGGTTAAAATTTCATGTTCTGAAGCTTCCCTGCAAAGTTATGGCACAATGCAGAAAACGCCTTTTCAGCCTGAAAAAAGGTGGGTTCCGGAACGCCAAACATAAAAATGTTGATAACTTTGGGAAACCACTTCAGACAGCTTAGATTTAATGTGCAACTACAAGAAAGACCCTTTATGCTATTGTGGGAGGTTAAAATTTCATGTTCTAAAGATTCCCAGCAAAGTTATGGCACATTGCAGAAAACGCGTTTTCAGCCAGAGGTAATGTGGGTTCCGGAGCGCCAAACGTAAAAATGTTGATAACTTTGGAAAAACACTTCAGACAGCTTAGATTTGATGTGCAACTACAAGAAAGTCCCTTTATGCTATTGTGGGAGGTTAAAATTTCATGTTCTAAATATTCCCAGCAAAGTTATGGCACAAAGCAGAAAACGCTTTTTCAGCCAGAGATGAGGTGGGTTCCGGAAAGCCAAACATAAAAATGTTGATAACTTTGGAAAAACACTTCAGACAGCTTAGATTTGATGTGCAACTACAAGAAAGACCCTTTATGCTATTGTGGGAGGTTAAAATTTCATGTTCTAAAGATTCCCAGCAAAGTTATGGCACAAAGCAGAAAATGCGTTTTCAGCCTGAGATAAGGTGGGTTCCGGAACGCCAAACATAAAAATGTTGATAACTTTGGGAAACCACTTCAGACAGCTTAGATTTGATGTGCAACTACGAGAAAGACCCTTTCTGCTATAGTGGGAGGTGAAAATTTCATGTTCTGAAGCTTCCCTGCAAAGTTATGGCACAATGCAGAAAACGCGTTTTCAGCCTGAGATAAGGTGGCTTCCGGAACGCCAAACATAAAAATGTTGATAACTTTCGAAAAACACTTCAGACAGATTAGATTAGATGAGTAACTATTAGAAAGACCCTGTTTGTCATAGTGGGAGTTGAAAATTTCATGTTCTGATGCTTCCCTGCAAAGTTAAGGAACAATGCAGAAAACGCGTTTTCAGCCTGAGATAAGGTGGGTTCCGGAACACCAAACTTAAAAATGTTGATAACTTTGGAAAAACACTTCAGACAGCTTAGATTTGATGTGCAACTTCAAGAAAGACCCTTTATGCTATAGTTGGAGGTTAAAATTTCATGTTCTAAAGATTCCCAGCAAAGTTATGGCACAAAGCAGAAAATGCGTTTTCAGCCTGAGATAAGGTGGGTTCCGGAACGCCAAACATAAAAATGTTGATAACTTTGGGAAACCACTTCAGACAGCTTAGATTTGATGTGCAACTACAAGAAAGACCCTTTATGCTATTGTGGGAGGTTAAAATTTCATGTTCTAAAGATTCCCAGCAAAGTCATGGCACATTGCAGAAAACGCGTTTTCAGCCAGACTTAATGTGGGTTCCGGAGCGCCAAACGTAAAAATGTTGATAACTTTGGAAAAACACTTCAGACAGCTTAGATTTGATGTGCAACTACAAGAAATACCCTTTATGCTATTGTGGGAGGTTAAAATTTCATGTTCTAAATATTCACAGCAAAGTTATGGCACAAAGCAGAAAACGCTTTTTCAGCCAGAGATGAGGTGGGTTCCGGAAAGCCAAACATAAAAATGTTGATAACTTTGGAAGAACACTTCAGATAGCTTAGATTTGATGTGCAACTACAAGAAAGACCCTTTATGCTTTTGTGGGAGGTTAAAATTTCATGTTCTAAAGATTCCCAGCAAAGTTATGGCACAATGCAGAAAACACGTTTTCAGCCTGAGATAAGGTGGGTTCCGGAACGCCAAACATAAAAATGTTGATAACTTTGGAAAAACACTTCAGACAGCTTATATTTCATGTGCAACTACGAGAAAGACCCTTTCTGCTATAGTGGGAGGTGAAAATTTCATGTTCTGAAGCTTCCCTGCAAAGTTATGGCACAATGCAGAAAACGCGTTTTCAGCCTGAGATAAGGTGGGTTCCGGAACGCCAAACATAAAAATGTTGATAACTTTCGAAAAACACTTCAGACAGATTAGATTAGATGAGCAACTATTAGAAAGACCCTGTTTGTCATAGTGGGAGTTGAAAATTTCATGTTCTGATGCTTCCCTGCAAAGTTAAGGAACAATGCAGAAAACGCGTTTTCAGCCTGAGATAAGGTGGGTTCCGGAACACCAAACTTAAAAATGTTGATAACTTTGGAAAAACACTTCAGACAGCTTAGATTTGATGTGCAACTAATAGAAAGACCCTTTCTGCTACAGTGGGAGGTTAAAATTTCATGTTCTGAAGCTTCCCTGCAAAGTTATGGCACAATGCAGAAAACGCCTTTTCAGCCAGACTTAATGTGGGTTCCGGAGCGCCAAACGTAAAAATGTTGATAACTTTCGAAAAACACTTCAGACAGATTAGATTAGATGAGCAACTATTAGAAAGACCCTGTTTGTCATAGTGGGAGTTGAAAATTTCATGTTCTGATGCTTCCCTGCAAAGTTAAGGAACAATGCAGAAAACGCGTTTTCAGCCTGAGATAAGGTGGGTTCCGGAACACCAAACTTAAAAATGTTGATAACTTTGGAAAAACACTTCAGACAGCTTAGATTTGATGTGCAACTAATAGAAAGACCCTTTCTGCTACAGTGGGAGGTTAAAATTTCATGTTCTGAAGCTTCCCTGCAAAGTTATGGCACAATGCAGAAAACGCCTTTTCAGCCTGAAAAAAGGTGGGTTCCGGAACGCCAAACATAAAAATGTTGATAACTTTGGGAAACCACTTCAGACAGCTTAGATTTGATGTGCAACTACAAGAAAGACCCTTTATGCTATAGTTGGAGGTTAAAATTTCATGTTCTAAAGATTCCCAGCAAAGTTATGGCACAAAGCAGAAAATGCGTTTTCAGCCAGAGATAAGGTGGGTTCCGGAACGCCAAACATAAAAATGTTGATAACTTTGTAAAAAACATTTCAGACAGCTTAGATTTGATGTGCAACTACTAGAAAGACCCTTTCTGCTGTAGTGGGACGTGAAAATTTCATCTTCTGAAGCTTCTTGCAAAGTTATGGCACAATGCAAAAAACGAGTTTTCAGCCTGAGATAAGGTGGGTTCCGGAACGCAAAACATAAAAATGTTGATAACTTTGGAAAAAACATTTCAGACAGCTCACATTTGATGTGCAACTACTAGAAAGACCCTTTCTGCTATAGTGGGAAGTTAAAATTTCATGTTCTGAAGTTTCCCTGCAAAGTTATGGGACAATGCAGAAAACGCGTTTTCAGCCTGAGATAAGGTGGGTTCCGGAACGCCAAACATAAAAATGTTGATAACTTTGGAAAAAACATTTCAGAAAGCTTAGATTTGATGTACAACTACTAGAAAGACCCTTTCATCTATAGTGGGAGGTGAAAATTTCATGTTGTGAAGCTTCCTGCAAAGTTATGGCAAAATGCAGAAAACGCGTTTTCAGCCTGAGATAAGGTGGGTTCCGGAACGCCAAACGTAAAAATGTTGATAACTTTGGAAAAACACTTCAGACAGCTTAGATTTGATGTGTAACTACTAGAAAGACCCTTTCTGCTATAGTGGGAGGTGAAACTTTCATGTTCTGAAGCTTTCCTTCAAAGTTATGGCACAATGCAGAAAACGCGTTTTCAGCCTGAGACAAGGTGGGTTCCGGAACTTCAAACGTAAAAATGTTGATAACTTTGGAAAAACACTTCAGACAGCTTAGATTTGATTTCCAACTACTAGTAAGACCCTTTCTGCTACAGTGGGAGGTTAAAATTTCATGTTCTGAAGCTTCCCTGCAAAGTTATGGCACAATGCAGAAAACGCGTTTTCAGCCTGACATAAGGTGGGTTCCGGAACGCCAAACTTAAAAATGTTGATAACTTTGGAAAAACACTTCAGACAGCTTAGATTTGATGTGCAACTAATAGAAAGACCCTTTCTGCTACAGTGGGAGGTTAAAATTTCATGTTCTGAAGCTTCCCTGCAAAGTTATGGCACAATGCAGAAAACGCCTTTTCAGCCTGAAAAAAGGTGGGTTCCGGAACGCCAAACATAAAAATGTTGATAACTTTGGGAAACCACTTCAGACAGCTTAGATTTAATGTGCAACTACAAGAAAGACCCTTTATGCTATTGTGGGAGGTTAAAATTTCATGTTCTAAAGATTCCCAGCAAAGTTATGGCACATTGCAGAAAACGCGTTTTCAGCCAGAGGTAATGTGGGTTCCGGAGCGCCAAACGTAAAAATGTTGATAACTTTGGAAAAACACTTCAGACAGCTTAGATTTGATGTGCAACTACAAGAAAGTCCCTTTATGCTATTGTGGGAGGTTAAAATTTCATGTTCTAAATATTCCCAGCAAAGTTATGGCACAAAGCAGAAAACGCTTTTTCAGCCAGAGATGAGGTGGGTTCCGGAAAGCCAAACATAAAAATGTTGATAACTTTGGAAAAACACTTCAGACAGCTTAGATTTGATGTGCAACTACAAGAAAGACCCTTTATGCTATTGTGGGAGGTTAAAATTTCATGTTCTAAAGATTCCCAGCAAAGTTATGGCACAAAGCAGAAAATGCGTTTTCAGCCTGAGATAAGGTGGGTTCCGGAACGCCAAACATAAAAATGTTGATAACTTTGGGAAACCACTTCAGACAGCTTAGATTTGATGTGCAACTACGAGAAAGACCCTTTCTGCTATAGTGGGAGGTGAAAATTTCATGTTCTGAAGCTTCCCTGCAAAGTTATGGCACAATGCAGAAAACGCGTTTTCAGCCTGAGATAAGGTGGCTTCCGGAACGCCAAACATAAAAATGTTGATAACTTTCGAAAAACACTTCAGACAGATTAGATTAGATGAGTAACTATTAGAAAGACCCTGTTTGTCATAGTGGGAGTTGAAAATTTCATGTTCTGATGCTTCCCTGCAAAGTTAAGGAACAATGCAGAAAACGCGTTTTCAGCCTGAGATAAGGTGGGTTCCGGAACACCAAACTTAAAAATGTTGATAACTTTGGAAAAACACTTCAGACAGCTTAGATTTGATGTGCAACTTCAAGAAAGACCCTTTATGCTATAGTTGGAGGTTAAAATTTCATGTTCTAAAGATTCCCAGCAAAGTTATGGCACAAAGCAGAAAATGCGTTTTCAGCCTGAGATAAGGTGGGTTCCGGAACGCCAAACATAAAAATGTTGATAACTTTGGGAAACCACTTCAGACAGCTTAGATTTGATGTGCAACTACAAGAAAGACCCTTTATGCTATTGTGGGAGGTTAAAATTTCATGTTCTAAAGATTCCCAGCAAAGTCATGGCACATTGCAGAAAACGCGTTTTCAGCCAGACTTAATGTGGGTTCCGGAGCGCCAAACGTAAAAATGTTGATAACTTTGGAAAAACACTTCAGACAGCTTAGATTTGATGTGCAACTACAAGAAATACCCTTTATGCTATTGTGGGAGGTTAAAATTTCATGTTCTAAATATTCACAGCAAAGTTATGGCACAAAGCAGAAAACGCTTTTTCAGCCAGAGATGAGGTGGGTTCCGGAAAGCCAAACATAAAAATGTTGATAACTTTGGAAGAACACTTCAGATAGCTTAGATTTGATGTGCAACTACAAGAAAGACCCTTTATGCTTTTGTGGGAGGTTAAAATTTCATGTTCTAAAGATTCCCAGCAAAGTTATGGCACAATGCAGAAAACACGTTTTCAGCCTGAGATAAGGTGGGTTCCGGAACGCCAAACATAAAAATGTTGATAACTTTGGAAAAACACTTCAGACAGCTTATATTTCATGTGCAACTACGAGAAAGACCCTTTCTGCTATAGTGGGAGGTGAAAATTTCATGTTCTGAAGCTTCCCTGCAAAGTTATGGCACAATGCAGAAAACGCGTTTTCAGCCTGAGATAAGGTGGGTTCCGGAACGCAAAACATAAAAATGTTGATAACTTTGGAAAAAACATTTCAGACAGCTCACATTTGATGTGCAACTACTAGAAAGACCCTTTCTGCTATAGTGGGAAGTTAAAATTTCATGTTCTGAAGTTTCCCTGCAAAGTTATGGGACAATGCAGAAAACGCGTTTTCAGCCTGAGATAAGGTGGGTTCCGGAACGCCAAACATAAAAATGTTGATAACTTTGGAAAAAACATTTCAGAAAGCTTAGATTTGATGTACAACTACTAGAAAGACCCTTTCATCTATAGTGGGAGGTGAAAATTTCATGTTGTGAAGCTTCCTGCAAAGTTATGGCAAAATGCAGAAAACGCGTTTTCAGCCTGAGATAAGGTGGGTTCCGGAACGCCAAACGTAAAAATGTTGATAACTTTGGAAAAACACTTCAGACAGCTTAGATTTGATGTGTAACTACTAGAAAGACCCTTTCTGCTATAGTGGGAGGTGAAACTTTCATGTTCTGAAGCTTTCCTTCAAAGTTATGGCACAATGCAGAAAACGCGTTTTCAGCCTGAGACAAGGTGGGTTCCGGAACTTCAAACGTAAAAATGTTGATAACTTTGGAAAAACACTTCAGACAGCTTAGATTTGATTTCCAACTACTAGTAAGACCCTTTCTGCTACAGTGGGAGGTTAAAATTTCATGTTCTGAAGCTTCCCTGCAAAGTTATGGCACAATGCAGAAAACGCGTTTTCAGCCTGACATAAGGTGGGTTCCGGAACGCCAAACATAAAAATGTTGATAACTTTGGAAAAACACTTTAGACAGCTTATATTTCATGTGCAACTACGAGAAAGACCCTTTCTGCTACAGTGGGAGGTGAAAATTTCATGTTCTGAAGCTTCCCTGCAAAGTTATGGCACAATGCAGAAAACGCGTTTTCAGCCTGAGATAAGGTGGGTTCCGGAACGCCAAACATAAAAATGTTGATAACTTTCGAAAAACACTTCAGACAGATTAGATTTGATGTGCAACTATTAGAAAGACCCTGTTTGTCATAGTGGGAGTTGAAAATTTCATGTTCTGATGCTTCCATGCAAAGTTAAGGAACAATGCAGAAAATGCGTTTTCAGCCTGAGATAAGGAGGGTTCCGGAACACCAAACTTAAAAATGTTGATAACTTTGGAAAAACACTTCAGACCGCTTAGATTTGATGTGCAACTACGAGAAAGACCCTTTCTGCTATAGTGGGAGGTGAAACTTTCATGTTCTGAAGCTTTCCTTCAAAGTTATGGCACAATGCAAAAAACGCGTTTTCAGCATGAGACAAGGTGGGTTCCGGAACGCCAAACATAAAAATGTTGATAACTTCCGAAAAACACTTCAGACAGCTTAGATTTGATGTGCAACTACTAGAAAGACCATTTCTGCTACAGTGGGAGGTTAAAATTTCATGTTCTGAAGCTTCCCTGCAAAGTTATGACACAATGCAGAAAACGCGTATTCAGCCTGAGGTAATGTGGGTTCCGGAGCGCCAAACGTAAAAATGTTGATAACTTTGGAAAAACACTTCAGACTGCTTAGATTTGATGTGCAACTACTAGAAGGACCCTTTCTGTTATCGTGGGATGTGAAAATTCCATGTTCTGAAGCTCCCCAGAAAAGTAAGGGCACAATGCAGAAAACGCGTTTTCAGCCAGAGATAAGGTGGGTTCCGGAACGCCAAACATAAACATGTTGATAACTTTGGAAAAACACTTCAGACAACTTACATTTGATGAGCAACTACTAGAAAGACCCTTTCTGCTATAGTGGGAGGTGAAAATTTCAAGTTCTGAAGCTTCCCTGCAAAGTTATGGGACACAACAGAAAACGCGTTTTCAGCCTCAGATAAGGTGGGTTCCGGAACGCCAAACGTAAAAATGTTGATAACTTTGGAACAACACTTCAGACAGCTTCGATTTGATGTGCAACTACTAGAAAGACCCTTTCTGCTATAGTGGGAGGTGAAAATTTCATTTTCTGAAGATTCCCTCCAAAGTTATGGCAAAATGCGTAAATCGCGTTTTCAGCCTGAGATAAGGTCGATTCTGGAACGCCAAACATAAAAATGTTGATAACTTTGGAAAAACACTTCAGACAGCTTAGATTTGATGTGCAACTACTAGAAACACCCTTTCTGCTATAGTGGGAGGTGAACATTTCATGTTCTGAAGCTTCCCTGAGAAGTTATGGCACAATGCAGAAAACGCGTTTTCAGCCTGAGATAAGGTGGATTCCGAAACGCCAAACGTAAAAATGTTGATAACTTTGGGACAACATTTCAGACAGCTTAGATTTGATGTGCAACTACTAGAAACACCCTTTTTGCTATAGTGGGAGGTGAAAATTTCATGTTCTAAATGTTCCCTGCAAAGTTATGGCACAATGCGTAAAACGCATTTTCAGCCTGAGATAAGGTAGATTCCGGAACGCCAAACATGAAAATGTTGATAACTTTGGAAAAACACTTCAGAGAGCTTAGATTTGATGTGCAACTACTAGAAAGACCCTTTCTGCTATAGTGGGAGGTGAACATTTCATGTTCTGAAGCTTCCCTGCAAAGTTATGACGCAATGCGGAAAACGCGTTTTCAGCCTGAGATAAGGTCGGTTCCGGAACGCCAAACGTAAAAATGTTGATAACTTTGGAACAACACTTCAGAGAGCTTAGATTTGATGTGCAACTACTAGAAAGACCCTTTCTGCAATAGTGGGAGGTCAAAATTTCATGTTTTGAAGCTTCCCTCCAAAGTTATGGCAAAATGCGTAAAACGCGTTTTCAGCCTCAGATAAGGTCGATTCTGGAACGCCAAACATAAAATGTTGATAACTTTGGAAAAACACTTCAGACAGCTTAGATTTGACGTGCAACTACTAGAAAGACCCTTTCTGCTATAGTATGAGGTGAAAATTTCATGTTCTGAAGCTACCCTGTAAAGTTATGGCACAATGCACAAAACGAGTTTTCAGCCTGAGATAAGGTGGGTTCCGGAACGCCAAACGTAAAAATGTTGATAACTTTGGAACAACACTTCAGACAGCTTAGATTTGATGTGCAACTACTAGAAATACCCTTTCTGCTGTAGTGGGAGGTGAAAATTTCATGTTCGAAAGGTTCCCTGCAAAGTTATGGCACAATGCGTAAAACGCGTTTTAAGCCTGAGATAAGGTCGATTCCGGTACACCAAACATAAAAATGTTGATAACTTTGGAAAAACACTTCAGACAGCTTAGATTTGATGTGCAACTACTGGAAAGACCCTTTCTGCTATAGTGGGCGGTGAAAATTTGATGTTCTGAAGCTTCCCTGCAAAGTTATGGCACAATGCAGAAAAAGCGTTTTCAGCCCGAGATAAGGTCGTTTCTGGAACGCCAACCTAAAAAATGTTGATAGCTTATAAAAAACACTTCAGACAACTTAGATTTGATGTGCAACTACTATAAAGACCCTGTCTGTTATAGTGGGAGGTGAAAATTTCATGTTCTGAAGCTTCCCTGCAAGGTTATGGCACAATGCAGAAAACGCATTTTCAGCCCGAGATATGGTCGTTTCCGTAACGCCAAACATAAAAATGTTGATAGCTTTCGAGAAACACTTCAGACAACTTATATTTGATGTGCAACTACTCGAAAGACCCAGTCTGTTATAGTGGGAGTTGAAAATTTCATGTTCTGAAGCTTCTCTGCAAAGTTAAGGAACAATGCAGAAAACGCGTTTTCAGCCTGAGATAAGGTGAGTTCCGGAACGCTAAACATAAAAATGTTGATAACTTTGGAAAAACACTTCAGACAGCTTAGATTTGATGTGCAACTACTAGAAAGACCCTTTCTGCTATAGTGGGAGGTGAACATTTCATGTTCTGAAGCTTCCCTGCAAAGTTATGGCACTATGCAGAAAATACGTTTTCAGCCTGAGATAAGGTGGGTTCCGGAACGCCAAACGTAAAAATGTTGATAACTTTGGAACAACACTTCAGACAGCTTAGATTTGATGTGCAACTACTAGAAAGACCCTTTCTGCTACAGTGGGAGGTTAAAATTTCATGTTCTGAAGCTTCCCTGCAAAGTTATGGCACAATGCAGAAAACGCGTTTTCAGCCTGAGATAAGCCGAGTTCCGGAACGCCAAACATAAAAATGTTGATAACTTTGGAAAAACACTTCAGAGAACTTAGATTTGATGTGCAACTACGAGAAAGACCCTTTCTGCTATAGTGGGAGGTGAAAATTTCAAGTTCTGAAGCTTCCCTGCAAAGTTATGGCACACAACAGAAAACGCGTTTTCAGCCTGAGATAAGGTGGGTTCCGGAACGCCAAACATAAAAATGTTGATAATTTTGGAAAAAGTATTCAGACAGCTTAGATTTGACGTACAACTACTAGAAAAACCCTCTCTGCTATAGTGGGAGGTGAAAATTTCGTGATCTGAAGCTTCCCTGAGAAGTTATGGCACAATGCAGAAAATACGTTTTCAGCCTGAGATAAGGTGGGTTCCGGAACGCCAAACGTAAAAATGTTGATAACTTTGGAACAACACTTCAGACAGCTTAGATTTGATGTGCAACTACTAGAAAGACCCTTTCTGCTACAGTGGGAGGTGAAAATTTCATGATCTGAAGCTTCCCACAAAAGTTATGGCACATTTCAGAAAATCGGTTTTCAGCCTGAGATAAGGTGGGTTCCGGAACGCCAAACATAAAAATGTTGATAACTTTGGAAAAACTATTCAGACAGCTTAGATTTGATGTGCAACTACTAGAAAGACCCTTTCTGCAATAGTGGGAGGTCAAAATTTCATGTTCTGAAGCTTCCCTCCAAAGTTATGGCAAAATGCGTAAAACGCGTTTTCAGCCTCAGATAAGGTCGATTCTGGAACGCCAAACATAAAAATGTTGATAACTTTGGAAAAACACTTCAGACAGCTTAGATTTGACGTGCAACTACTAGAAAGACCCTTTCTGCTATAGTGTGAGGTGAAAATTTCATGTTCTGAAGCTACCCTGAGAAGTTATGGCACAATGCACAAAACGAGTTTTCAGCCTGAGATAAGGTGGGTTCCGGAACGCCAAACGTAAAAATGTTGATAACTTTGGAACAACACTTAAGACAGCTTAGATTTGATGTGCAACTACTAGAAAGAGGCTTTCTGCTATAGTGGGAGGTGAAAATTTCATGTTCTAAAGGTTCCCTGCAATGTTATGGCGCAATGCGTAAAACGCACTTTCAGCCTCAGATAAGGTCGATTCCGGAACGCCAAACATAAAAATGTTGATAACTTTCGAAAAACACTTCAGACAGCTTAGATTTGATGTGCAACTACTAGAAAGACCCTATCTGCAATAGTGGGAGGTCAAAATTTCATGTTCTGAAGCTTCTCTGGAAAGTTATCGGACAATGCAGAATACGCATTTTCATCCTGAGATTAGGGCAATTCCGGAACGCCAAACATAAAAATGTTGATAACTTTGGAAAAACACTTCAGACAGCTTAGATTTGATGTGCAACTACTAGAAAGACCCTTTCTGCTATAGTGGGAGGAGAAAATTTCATGTTCTAAAGGTTCCCTGCAAAGTTATGGCACAATGCGTAAAACGCGTTTTAAGCCTGAGATAAGGTCGATTCCGGAACGCCAAACATAAAAATGTTGATAACTTTGGAAAAACACTTCAGACAGCTTAGATTTGATGTGCAACTACTAGAAAGACCCTTTCTGCTATTATGGGAGGTGAAAATTTCATTTTCTGAAGCTTCCCTCCAAAGTTATGGCAAAATGCGTAAAACGCGTTTTCAGTGTCAGATAAGGTCGATTCTGGAAGGCCAAACATAAAAATGTTGATAACTTTGGAAAAACACTTTAGACAGCTTAGATTTGATGTGCAACTACGAGAAAGACCCTTTCTGCTATAGTGGGAAGTGAACATTTCATGTTCTGAAGCTTCCCTGAGAAGTTAAGGCACAATGCAGAAAACGCGTTTTCAGCCTGAGATAAGGTGGGTTCCGAAACGCCAAACTTAAAAATGTTGATAACTTTGGAACAACATTTCAGACAGATTAGATTTGATGTGCAACTACTAGAAAGTCCCTTTCTGCTATAGTGGGAGGTGAAAATTTAATATTCTAAAGGTTCCCTGCAAAGTTATGGCACAATGCATAAAACGCGTTTTAAGCCTGAGAAAAGGTCGATTCCGGAACGCAAAACATAAAAATGTTGATAACTTTGGAAAAACACTTCAGACAGCTTAGATTTGATGTGCAACTACTAGAAAGACCCTTTCTGCTATAGTGGGATGCCAAAATTTCATGTTATGAAGCTTCCCTCGAAAGTTATGGGACAATGCAGAAAACGCATTTTCATCCTGAGATTAGGTCGATTCCGGAACGCCAAACATAAAAAATATTATAACTTTCGAAAAACACTTCAGACAGCTTAGATTTGATGTGCAACTACTAGAAAGACCCTTTCTGCTATAGTGGGAGGAGAAAATTTCATGTTCTAAAGGTTCCCTGCAAAGTTATGGCACAATGCGTAAAACGCGTTTTAAGCCTGAGATAAGGTCGATTCCGGAACGCCAAACATAAAAATGTTGATAACTTTGGAAAAACACTTCAGACAGCTTAGATTTGATGTGCAACTACTAGAAAGACCCTTTCTGCTATTATGGGAGGTGAAAATTTCATTTTCTGAAGCTTCCCTCCAAAGTTATGGCAAAATGCGTAAAACGCGTTTTCAGTGTCAGATAAGGTCGATTCTGGAACGCCAAACATAAAAATGTTGATAACTTTGGAAAAACACTTTAGACAGCTTAGATTTGATGTGCAACTACGAGAAAGACCCTTTCTGCTATAGTGGGAAGTGAACATTTCATGTTCTGAAGCTTCACTGAGAAGTTAAGGCACAATGCAGAAAACGCGTTTTCAGCCTGAGATAAGGTGGGTTCCGAAACGCCAAACTTAAAAATGTTGATAACTTTGGAACAACATTTCAGACAGATTAGATTTGATGTGCAACTACTAGAAAGTCCCTTTCTGCTATAGTGGGAGGTGAAAATTTAATATTCTAAAGGTTCCCTGCAAAGTTATGGCACAATGCATAAAACGCGTTTTAAGCCTGAGAAAAGGTCGATTCCGGAACGCAAAACATAAAAATGTTGATAACTTTGGAAAAACACTTCAGACAGCTTAGATTTGATGTGCAACTACTAGAAAGACCCTTTCTGCTATAGTGGGATGTCAAAATTTCATGTTATGAAGCTTCCCTCGAAAGTTATGGGACAATGCAGAAAACGCATTTTCATCCTGAGATTAGGTCGATTCCGGAACGCCAAACATAAAAAATATTATAACTTTCGAAAAACACTTCAGACAGCTTAGATTTGATGTGCAACTACTAGAAAGACCCTTTCTGCTATAGTGGGAGGTGAAAATTTCATGTTGTGAAGCTTCCCTGCAAAGTTATGGCACAATGCAGAAAATGCGTTTTCAGCCTGAGATAAGGTTGATTCCGGAACGCCAAACATAGAAATGTTGATAACTTTGGAAAAACACTTCAGACAGCTGAGATTTGATATGCAACTACGAGAAAATCCCTTTTCTACTATAGTGGGAGGTGAAAATTTCATTTTCTGAAGCTTCCCTGCAAAGTTATGGCACAAAGCGTAAAAAGCGTTTTCAGCCTGAGATAAGGTAGATTCCGGAACGCCAAACATAAAAATGTTGATAACTTTGGAAAAACACTTCAGACAGCTTAGATTTGATGTGCAACTACTAGAAGGACCCTTTCTGCTGTAGTGGGAGGTTAAAATTTCATGTTCTGAAGCTTCCCTGCAAAGTTATGGCACAATGCAGAAAACGCGTTTTCAGCGTGAGATAAGGTGGGTTCCGGAACGCCAAACATAAAAATGTTGATAACTTTGGAACAACACTTCAGACAGCTAAGATTTGATGTGCAACTACTAGAAAAACCCTTTCTGTTATAGTGGGAGGTGAAAATTTCATGTTCTAAAGGTTCCCTGCAAAGTTATGGCACAATGCGTAAAACGCGTTTTCAGCCTGAGATAAGGTTGATTCCGGAACGCCATACATAAAAATGTTGATAACTTTGGAAAAACACATCAGACAGCTTAGATTTGATGTGCAACTACTAGGAAGACCCTTTCTGCTATAGTGGGAGGTTAAAATTTCATGTTCGGAAGCTTCCATGCAACGTTATCGCACAATGCAGACAACGCGTTTTCAGCCTGAGATAAGGTTGATTCTGGAATGGCAAACATAAAAATGTAGATAACTTTCGAAAAACACTTCAGACTGCTTAGATTTGATGTGCAACTACTAGAAAGACCCATTCTGCTATAGTGGGAGGTGAACATTTCATGTTCCGAAGCTTCCCTGCAAAGTTATGGCACAATGCAGAAAACGCGTTTTCAGCTTGAGATAAGGTGGGTTCCGGATCGCCAAAGATAAAAATGATGATAACTTTGGAAAAACACTTCAGACAGCTTAGATTTGCTCTGCAACTACTAGAAAGACCCTTTCTGCTGTAGTGGGAGGTGAAAATTTCATGTTCTGAAGCTTCCCTGGAAAGTTATGGGACAATGCAGAAAACGATTTTTCATCCTGAGATAAGGTCGATTCCGGAAAACCAAACATAAAAATGTTGATAACTTTGGAAAAACACTTCAGACAGCTTAGATTTGATGTGCAACTACTAGAAAGACCCTTTCTGCTATAGTGGGAGGTGAACATTTCATGTTCTGAAGCTACCAGGAGAAGTTATGGCACAATGCAGAAAACGCGTTTTCAGCCTGAGATAAGTTGGGTTCCGGAACGCCAACCGTAAAAATGATGATGACTTTGAAACAACACTTCAGACAGCTTAGATTTGATGTGCAACTACTAGAAAGACCCTTTCTGCTATAGTGGGAGGTGAAAAGTTCATTTTCTGAAGCTTCCCTGCAAAGTTATGGCACAATGCATAAAACGCGTTTTCAGCCTGAGATATGGTGGGTTCCAGAACGCCAAACATAAAAATGTTGATAACTTTGGAAAAACACTTCAGACAGCTTAGATTTGATGTACAACTACTAGAAAGACCCTTTCTGCTACAGTGGGAGGTGAAAATTTAATGTTCTGAAGCTTCCCTGCAAGTTATGCCACAATGCGTAAAACGCGTTTTCCGCCTGAGATTAGGTTGATTCCGGAACGCCAAACATAAGAATGTTGATAACTTTGGAAAAACACTTCAGACAGCTTAGATTTGATGTGCAACTACTAGAAAGACCCATTCTGCTATAGTGGGATGTTAAACTTTCATGTTCTGAAGTCTCCCTGCAAAGTTATGGCACTATCCAGAAAACGCGTTTTTAGCCTGAGATAAGGTGGGTTCCAGAACGCCAAACATAAAAATGTTGATAACTTTCGAAAAACACTTCAGACAGCTTAGATTTGATATGCAACTACTAGAAAAACCCTTTCTGCTATAGTGGGAGGTGAAAATGTCATGTTCTGAAGCTTCCCTGCAATGTTATGGCACAACGCAGAAAACTGGTGTTCAGCCTCACATAAGGTCAATTCCAGAACGCCAAACATAAAAATGTTAATAACTTCGGAAAAACACTTCAGACAGCTTAGATTTGATGTGCAAGTACTAGAAAGACCCTTTCTGGTATAGTGGGAGGTGAAAATTTCATGTTCTGAAGCTTTCCTGCAAAGTTATGGCACAATGCAGAAAACATGTTTTCAGCCGGAGATATGGTTGATTCCGGAACGCCAAACATAAGAATGTTGACAACTTTGGAAAAACACTTCAGACAGCTTAGATTTTATGTGCAACTACGAGAAAGACCCTTTCTGCTATAGTGGGAGCTGAATATTTCATGTTCTGAAGCTTCCCTGCAAAGTTATGGCACAATGCGTCAAATGCGTTTTCAGCCTGAGATAAGGTCGATTCCGGAAAGCCAAACATAAAAGTGTTGAAAACTTTCGAAAAACACTTCAGACAGCTTAGATTTGATGCGCAACTACGAGAAAGACCCTTTCTGCTATTGTGGGAGGTGAAAATTTCATGTTCTGAAGCTTCGCTGCAAAGTTATGGCACAATGCGTAAAACTCGTTTTCAGCCTGAGATGAGGTTGATTTCAGAACGCCAAACATAAAAATGTTGATAACTTTGGAAAAACACTTCAAACAACTTAGATTTGATGTGCAACTACTAGAAAGACCCTTTCTGCTATAGTGGGAGGTGAAAATTTCATGTTCAGAAGCTTCCCTGCAAAGTTATGACAGAATGCGTAAATCGCGTTTTCAGCCTGAGATAAGGTCGATTCCGGAACGCCAAACATAAAAATGTTTATAACTTTGGAAAAAAAACTTCAAACAGCTTAGATTTGATGTGCAACTACTAGAAAGACCCTTTCTGCTATAGTGGGAGTTGGAAATTTCATATTCTGCAGCTTTCCTGCAAAGTTATGGCACAATGCAGAAAACGCGTTTTCAATAAGGTGCGATCCGGAACGCCAAACATAAAAATGTTGATAACTTTGGAAAAAAACTTCAAACAGCTTAGATTTTATGTGCAACTACTCGAAAGACCCTTTCTGCTATCGTGGGAGGTGAAAATTTCATGTTCTGAAGCTTCCCTGCAAAGTTATGGCACAATGCAGAAAACGCGTTTTCAGCCTGAGATAAGGTCGATTCAGGGACGCCAAACATAAAAATGTTGAAAACTTTCGAAAAACACTTCAAACAGCTTAGATTTGATGTGCAACTACTAGAGAGACCCTTTCTGCTTTAGTGGGAGGTGAAAATTTCATGTTCTGAAGTTTCCCTGCAAAGTTATGGCACAATGCAGAAAACGCGTTTTCAGCCTGAGATAAGGTTGTTTCTGGAACGCCAAACATAAAAATGGGGTTAACTTTGGAAAAACACTTCAAACAGCTTAGATTTGATGTGCAACTACTAGAAAGACCCTTTCTGCTATAGTTGGAGGTGAAATTTTCATGTTCTGAAGTTTCCATGCAAAGTTATGGCACAATGCAGAAAAACACGTTTTCAGCCTGAGATAAGGTTGTTTCTGGAACGCCAAACATAAAAATGGGGTTAACTTTGGAAAAACACTTCAAACAGCTTAGATTTGATGTGCAACTACTAGAAAGACCCTTTCTGCTATAGTTGGAGGTGAAATTTTCATGTTCTGAAGTTTCCATGCAAAGTTATGGCACAATGCAGAAAACACGTTTTCAGTCTGAGATAAGGTTGATTCCGAAACGCCAAACATAAAAATGTTGATAACTTTGGAAAAACACTTCAGAGAGCTTAGATTTGATGTGCGACTGCTGGAAAGAGCCTTTCTGCTATAGTGGAAGTTGAAAATTTCATGTTCTGAAGCTTCCCTGCAAAGTTATGGCACAATGCAGAAAACGCGTTTTCAGCCTGAGATTAGGTCGATTCAGGAACGCCAAACATAAAAATGTTGAAAACTTTCGAAAAACACTTCAAACAGCTTAGATTTGATGTGCAACTACTAGAGAGACCCTTTCTGCTATAGTGGGAGGTGAAAATTTCATGTTCTGAAGCTTCCCTGCAAAGTTATGGCACAATGCAGAAAACGCGTTTTCAGCCTGAGATAAGGTTTATTCCGGAACGCCAAACATAAAAATGTTGATAACTTTGGAAAAACACTTCAAACAGCTTAGATTTGATGTGCAACTACTAGAAAGACCCTTTCTGCTATAGTGGGAGGTGAAAATTTCATGTTCTGAAGTTTCCAAGCAAAGTTATGGCACATTGCAGAAAAAGCGTTTTCAGGCTGAGATAAGGTCGATTCAGGAACGCCAAACATAAAAATGTTGATAACTTTGGAAAAACACTTCAGACAGCTTAGATTTGATGCGCAACTACTAGAAAGACCCTTTCTGCTATAGTTGGAGGTGAAAATTTCATGTTCTAAAGCTTCATTGCAAAGTTATGGCACAATGCAGAAAACGCGTTTTCAGCCTGAGATAAGGTGGATACCAGAACGCCAAACATAAAAATGTTGATAACTTTGGAAATACACTTCAGGCAGCTTAGATTTTATGTGCAACTACTCGAAAGACCCTTTCTGCTATCGTGGGAGGTGAAAATTTCATGTTCTGAAGCTTCCCTGCAAAGTTATGGCACAATGCAGAAAACGCGTTTTCAGCCTGAGATAAGGTCGATTCAGGAACGCCAAACATAAAAATGTTGAAAACTTTCGAAAAACACTTCAAACAGCTTAGATTTGATGTGCAACTACTAGAGAGACCCTTTCTGCTATAGTGGGAGGTGAAAATTTCATGTTCTGAAGTTTCCCTGCAAAGTTATGGCACAATGCAGAAAATGCGTTTTCAATAAGGTGCGATCCGGAATGCCAAACATAAAAATGTTGATAACTTTCGAAAAACACTTCCGACAGCTTAGATTTGTTGTGCAACTACTAGAAAGACCCTTTCTGCTATAGTGGGAGGTGAAAATCTCATGTTCTGAAGCTTTCCTGCAAAGTTATGGCAAATTGCGTAAAACGCGTTTTCAGCCTGAGATAAGGTTGTTTCTGGAACGCCAAACATAAAAATGGGGTTAACTTTGGAAAAACACTTCAAACAGCTTAGTTTTGATGTGCAACTACTAGAAAGACCCTTTCTGCTATAGTTGGAGGTGAAAATTTCATGTTCTGAAGTTTCCAAGCAAAGTTATGGCACAATGCAGAAAACGCGTTTTCAGCCTGAGATAAGGTTTATTCCGGAACGCCAAACATAAAAATGTTGATAACTTTGGAAAAACACTTCAAACAGCTTAGATTTGATGTGCAACTTCTAGAAAGACCTTTTCTGCTATAGTGGGAGGTGAAAATTTCATGTTCTGAAGCTTTCCTGCAAAGTTATGGCAAATTGCGTAAAACGCGTTTTCAGCCTGAGATAAGGTTGTTTCTGGAACGCCAAACATAAAAATGGGGTTATCTTTGGAAAAACACTTCAAACAGCTTAGATTTGATGTGCAACTACTAGAATGGCCCTTTCTGCTATAGTTGGAGGTGAAAATTTCATGTTCTGAAGTTTCCAAGCAAAGTTATGGCACATTGCAGAAAACGCGTTTTCAGGCTGAGATAAGGTCGATTCAGGAACGCCAAACATAAAAATGTTGATAACTTTGGAAAAACACTTCAGACAGCTTAGATTTAATGCGCAACTACTAGAAAGACCCTTTCTGCTATAGTTGGAGGTGAAAATTTCATGTTCTAAAGCTTCATTGCAAAGTTATGGCACAATGCAGAAAACGCGTTTTCAGCCTGAGATAAGGTGGATACCAGAACGCCAAACATAAAAATGTTGATAACTTTGGAAATACACTTCAGGCAGCTTAGATTTGATGTGCAACTACTAGAAAGACCCTTTCTGCTATAGTGGGAGGTGAAAATTTCATGTCCTGAGGCTTTCCTGCAAAGTTATGGCAAATTGCGTAAAACGCGTTTTCAGCCTGAGACAAGGTTGTTTCTGGAACGCCAAACATAAAAATGGTGATAACTTTGGAAAAACACTTCAAACAGATTAGATTTGACGTGCAACTACTAGAAATACCCTTTCTGATATAGTGGGAGGAGAAAATTTCATGTTCTGAAGTCTCCCTGCAAAGTTATGGCACAATGCAGAAAACGCGTTTTCAGCCCGAGATAAGGTGGGTTCCAGAACGCCAAACATAAATATGTTGATAACTTTGTAAAAACACTTCAGACAGCTTAGATTTGAAGTGCAACTACTAGAAAGACCCTTTCTGCTATAGTGGGAGGCGAACATTTCATGTTCTGAAGCTTCCCTGAAAAGTTTTGGCACAATGCAGAAAACGCGTTTTCAGCTTGAGATTAGGTGGGTTCCAGAACGCCATACATAAAAATGTTGATAACTTTGGAAAAACACATCAGAGAGTTTAGATTTGATGTGCAACTATTAGAAAGGCCCTTTCTGCTTTATTGGGAGGTCAGAATTTCATGTTCTGAAGCTTCCCTGCAAAGTTATGGGACAATGCAGAAAACGATTTTTCATCCTGAGATAAGGTCGATTCCGGAACGCCAAACATAAAAATGTTGATAACTCAGGAAAAACTCTACAGACAGCTTAGATTTGATGTGCAACTACTAGAAATACCCTTTCTGCTGAAGTGGGAGGTGAACATTTCATGTTCTAAAACTTCCCTGCAAAGTTATGGCACAATGCAGAAAACGCGTTTTCGGCCTGAGATAAGGTCGATTCAGGAACACCAAACAAAAAAATGTTGATAACTTTGGAAAAACACTTCAGACAGCTTAGATTTGATGTGCAACTACTGGAAAAAGCCTTTCTGCTATAGTGGGAGGAGAAAATTTCATGTTCTGAAGCTTCCCTGCAAGTTATGCCACAATGCGTAAAACGCGTTTTCAGCCTGAGATAAGGTTGATTCCGGAACGCCAAACATAAGAATGTTGATAACTTTGGAAAAACACTTCAGACAGCTTAGATTTGATGTGCAACTACTAGAAAAACCCATTCTGCTATAGTGGGATGTTAAACTTTCATGTTCTGAAGTCTCCCTGCAAAGTTATGGCACAATGCACAAAACGCTTTTACAGCCTGAGATAAGGTGGATTCCGGAAAGCCAAACATAAAAATGTTGATAACTTTGGAAAAACACTTCAGACAGCTTAGATTTGATGTGCAACTACTGGAAAAAGCCTTTCTGCTATAGTGGGAGTTGAAAATTTCATGTTCTGAAGCTTCCCTGCAAAGTTATGGCACATTGCTGAAAACGCGTTTTCAGCCTGAGATAAGGTCGATTCCGTAAAGCCAAACATAAAAATGTTGATAACTTTGGAAAAACACTTCAGACAGCTTAGATTTGATGTGCAACTACTGGAAAAAGTCTTTCTGCTATAGTGGGAGTTGAAAATTTCATGTTCGGAAGCTTTCCTGCAAAGTTATGGCACAATGCAGAAAACGCGTTTTCAGCCTCACATTAGGTCAATTCCGGACCGCCAAACATAAAAATGTTAATAACTTCGGAAAAACACTTCAGACAGCTTAGATTTGATGTGCAACTACTAGAGAGACCCTTTATGCTATAGTGGGAGGTGAAAATGTCATGTTCTGAAGTTTCCCTGCAAAGTTATGGCACAATGCAGAAAACGCGTTTTCAGCAAGAGATAAGGTCGATTCTGGAATGCCAAACATAAAAATGTTGATAACTTTGGAAAAACACTTCAGACAGCTTAGATTTGACATGCAACTACTAGAAAGACCCTTTCTGCTGTAGTGGGAGTTGAAAATTTCATGTTCTGAAGCTTCCCTGCAAAGTTATGGCACAATGCAGAAAACGTGTTTTCAGCCTGAGATAAGGTCGATTCAGGAATGCCAAATATAAAAACGTTGATAACTTTCGAAAAACACTTCAAACAGCTTAGATTTGATGTGCAACTACTAGAAAAAGCCTTTCTGCTATAGTGGAAGTTGAAAATTTCATGTTCTGAAGCTTCCCTGCAAAGTTATGGCACATTGCAGAAAACGCGTTTTCAGCATGAGACAAGGTCAATTCCGGAACGCCAAACATAAAAATATGATAACATTGAAAAAACACTTCAGACATCTTAGATTTGATGTGCAACTACTAGAAAGACCCTTTCTGCTATAGTGAGAGGTGGAAATTTCATGTTCTGAAGCATCCCTGCAAAGTTATGAGACAATGCAGGAAACGCGTTTTCAGCCTGAGATAAGGTTGATTCCGGAACTCCAAACATAAAAATGTTGATAACTTTGGAAAGCCACTTCAGACAGCTTGGATTTGATGTGCAACTACTAGAACGACCCTTTCTACTATAGCGGCAGGTGAAAATTTCATGTTCTGTGGCATCCCTGCAAAGTTATGGCACAATGCAAAAAACACGTTTTCAGCCTGAGATAAGGTGGGTTCCAGAACGCCAAACATAAAAAAGTTGAAAACTTTGGAAAAACACTTCAGACAGCTTAGATTTAGTCTGCAACTACTAGAAAGACCCTTTCTGCTATAGTGGGAGGTGAAAATTTCATGTTCTAAAGCTTTATGCAAAGTTATTGCACAATGATGAAAACGCGTTTTCAGCCTGAGATAAGGTGGGTTCCGGAACGCCAAACATAAAAATGTTGAAAACTTTGGAAAAACATTTCAGACAGCTTAGGTTTGATCTGCAACTACTAGAAAGACCCTTTCTGCTATAGTGGGAGGTCAAAATTTCATGTTCTGAAGCTTTATGCAAAGTTATGGCACAATGCGTAAAACGCGTTTTCAGCCTGAGATAAGGTCGATTCCGGAACGGCAAACATTAAAATGTTGATAACTTTGGAAAAACACTTCAGACAGCTTAGATTTGATGTACAACTACTAGAAAGACCCTTTCTGCTATAGCGCAAGTTTAAAATTTCATGTTCTGAAGCTTCCCTGCAAAGTTATGGCAAAATTCCGAAAACGCGTTTTCAGCCTGAGATAAGGTGGGTTCCGGAACGCCAAACAAAAAAATATGATAACTTCGGAAAAACACTTCAGACAGCTTAGATTTGATGTGCAACTACTAGAGAGACCCTTTATGCTATAGTGGGAGGTGAAAATTTCATGTTCTGAATCTTCTCTGCAAAGTTACGGCACAATGCAGAAAACGCGTATTCAGCCTGAGATAAGGTCGATTCCGTAACGCCAAAGATAAAAATGTTTATAACTTTGGAAAAACACTTCAGACAGCTTAGATTTGATGTGCAACTACTAGAAAGACCCTTTCTGCTATAGCGGAATATGAAAATTTCATGTTCTGAAGATTCCCTGCAAAGTTATGGCAGAATGCGTAAATCGTGTTTTCAGCCTGAGATAAGGTTGATTCCTGAGCGCCAAACATAAAAATGTTGATAACTTTGGAAAAACACTTCAAACAGCTTAGATTTGATGTGCAACTACTAGAAAGACCCTTTCTGCTATAGTGGCATGTGAATATTTCATGTTCCGAAGCTTGCCTGCAAAGTTATGGCACAATCCAGAAAAGACGTTTTCAGACTGAGATAAGGTGGGTTCCGGAACGCCAAACATAAAAATGTTGACAACTTTGGAAAAACACTTCAGACAGCTTAGATTTCACGTGAAACTACTATAAAGACCCTTTCTGCTATAGTGGAAGTTTAAAATTTCATGTTCTGAAGCTTCCTTGCAAAGTTATGGCACAATGCGGAAAACACGTTTTCAGTCTGAGATAAAGTCGATTCCGGAACGCCAAACATAAAAATGTTGATAACTTTGGAAAAACACTTCAGACAGCTTAGATTTCACGTGAAACTACTAGAAAGACCCTTTCTGCTATAGTGGGAGGTGAAAATTTCATGTTCTGAAGCTTCCCTGCAAAGTTGTGGCACAATGCGTAAAACGCGTTTTCAGCCTGAGATAAGGTCGATTCCGGAACTCCAGACATAAAAATGTTGATGACTTTGGAAAAACACTTCAGACAGCTTAGATTTGATGTCCAACTACTAGATAGACCATTTCTGCCATTGTGGGAGGTGAAAATTTCATGTTCTGAAGCTACTACGGCAAAGTAATTGAACAATGCGTAAAACGCGTTTTCAGCCTGTGATAAGGTCGATTCAGGAACGTCAAACATAAAAAAGTTGATAACTTTTGAAATACACTTCAGACCGCTTACATTTGATGTGCAACTACTAGAAAGACCCTTTCTGCCATTGTGGGAAGTGAAAATTTGATGATCTGAAGGTTCCCTGCAAAGTTTCGGCACAATGCGTAAAACGCGTTTTCAGCATGAGACAAGGTCAATTCCGGAACGCCAAACATAAAAATATGATAACATTGAAAAAACACTTCAGACATCTTAGATTTGATGTGCAACTACTAGAAAGACCCTTTCTGCTATAGTGGGAGGTGAAAATTTCATGTTCTGAAGTTTCCCTGCAAAGTTATGGCACAATGCAGAAAACGCGTTTTCAGCCTGAGATAAGGTCGATTCAGGAATGCCAAACATAAAAATGTTGATAACTTTGGAAAAACACTTCAGACAGCTTAGATTTGCTGTGCAACTCCTAGAAAGACCCCTTATGCTATAGTGGGAGTTGAAAATTTCATGTTCTGAAGCTTCCCTGCAAAGTTATGGCACATTGCAGAAAACGCGTTTTCAGCCTGAGATAAGATCGATTCAGGAATGCCAAACTAAAAATGTTGAATACTTTCAAAAAACACTTCAGACAGCTTAGATTTGATGTGCAAGCATGAGAAAGACCCTTTCTGCTATAATGGGAATTGAAAATTTCATGTTCTGAAGCTTTCCTCCAAAGTTATGCCACAATGCAGAAAACGCGCTGACAGCCTGAGATAAGGTGGGTTCCGGAACGCCAAACATAAAAATTTTGATAACTTTGGAAGAACACTTCAGACAGCGTAGATTTGATGTGCAACTGCTGGAAAGACCCTTTCTGCTATAGTGGGATTTGAAAATTTCATGTTCTGAAGCTTCCCTGCAAAGTTATGCCACAATGCAGAAAACGCGTTTTCAGCCTGAGATAAGGTCGATTCCGTAACGCCAAAGATAAAAATGTTTATAACTTTGGAAAAACACTTCAGACAGCTTAGATTTGATGTGCAACTACTAGAAAGACCCTTTCCACTATAGTGGGAGGTGAAAATTTCATGTTCTGAGGCTTCCCTGCAAAGTTATGGCACAATCCAGAAAAGACGTTTTCAGACTGAGATAAGGTGGGTTCCGGAACGCCAAACATAAAAATGTTGACAACTTTGGAAAAACACTTCAGACAGCTTAGATTTCACGTGAAACTACTATAAAGACCCTTTCTGCTATAGTGGAAGTTTAAAATTTCATGTTCTGAAGCTTCCTTGCAAAGTTATGGCACAATGCGGAAAACACGTTTTCAGTCTGAGATAAAGTCGATTCCGGAACGCCAAACATAAAAATGTTGATAACTTTGGAAAAACACTTCAGACAGCTTAGATTTCACGTGAAACTACTAGAAAGACCCTTTCTGCTATAGTGGGAGGTGAAAATTTCATGTTCTGAAGCTTCCCTGCAAAGTTGTGGCACAATGCGTAAAACGCGTTTTCAGCCTGAGATAAGGTCGATTCCGGAACTCCAGACATAAAAATGTTGATGACTTTGGAAAAACACTTCAGACAGCTTAGCTCTGATGTGCAACTGCTGGAAAGACCCTTTCTGCTATAGTGGGATTTGAAAATTTCATGTTCTGAAGCTTCCCTGCAAAGTTATGCCACAATGCAGAAAACGCGTTTTCAGCCTGAGATAAGGTCGATTCCGTAACGCCAAAGATAAAAATGTTTATAACTTTGGAAAAACACTTCAGACAGCTTAGATTTGATGTGGAACTATTAGAAAGACCCTATATGCTATTGTGGGAGGTGAAAATTTCATGTTCTGAAGCTTCCCTGCAAAGTTATGGCACAATGCAGAAAACGCGTTTTCAGCCTGAGATAAGGTCGATTCAGGAATGCCAAACATAAAAATGTTGATAACTTTGGAAGAACACTTCAGACAGCGTAGATTTGATGTGCAACTGCTGGAAAGACCCTTTCTGCTATAGTGGGATTTGAAAATTTCATGTTCTGAAGCTTCCCTGCAAAGTTATGCCACAATGCAGAAAACGCGTTTTCAGCCTGAGATAAGGTCGATTCCGTAACGCCAAAGATAAAAATGTTTATAACTTTGGAAAAACACTTCAGACAGCTTAGATTTGATGTGGAACTATTAGAAAGACCCTATATGCTATTGTGGGAGGTGAAAATTTCATGTACTGATGCATCCCTGCAAAGTTATGGCACAATGCGTCAAACGCGTTTTCAGCCTGAGATAAGGTCGATTCCGGAACGTCAAACATAAAAATGTTGATAACTTTGGAAAGCCACTTCAGACAGCTTAGATTTGATGTGCAACTACTAGAAAGACCCTTTCTACTATAGCGGCAAGTGAAAATTTGATGTCCTGTGGCTTCCCTGCAAAGTTATGGCACAATGCAAAAAACACGTTTTCAGACTGAGATAAGGTGGGTTCCAGAACGCCAAACATAAAAAAGTTGAAAACTTTGGAAAAACATTTCAGACAGCTTAGATTTAATCTGCGACTACTAGAAAGACCCTTTCTGCTATAGTGGGAGGTGAAAATTTCATGTTCTAAAGTTTTATGCAAAGTTATGGCACAATGATGAAAACGCGTTTTCAGCCTGAGATAAGGTGGGTTCCGGAACGCCAAACATAAAAATGTTGATAACTTTGGAAAAACACTTCAGACAGCTTAGGTTTGATCTGCAACTACTAGAAAGACCCTTTCTGCTATAGTGGGAGGTGAAAATTTCATGTTCTGAAGCTTTATGCAAAGTTATGGTACAATGCGTAAAACGCGTTTTCAGCCTGAGATAAGGTCGATTTCGGAACGGCAAACATTAAAATGTTGATAACTTTGGAAAAACACTTCAGACAGCTTAGATTTGATGTACAACTACTAGAAAGACCCTTTCTGCTATAGCGCAAGTTTAAAATTTCATGTTCTGAAGCTTCCCTGCAAAGTTATGGCACAATTCCGAAAACGCGTTTTCAGCCTGAGATAAGGTGGGTTCCGGAACGACAAACAAAAAAATATGATAACTTTGGAACAACACTTCAGACAGCTTAGATTTGATGTGCAACTACTAGAAAGACCCTTTCTACTATAGCGGCAGGTGAAAATTTCATGTCCTGTGGCTTCCCTGCAAAGTTATGGCACAATGCAAAAAACACGTTTTCAGACTGAGATAAGGTGGGTTCCAGAACGCCAAACATAAAAAAGTTGAAAACTTTGGAAAAACATTTCAGACAGCTTAGATTTAATCTGCGACTACTAGAAAGACCCTTTCTGCTATAGTGGGAGGTGAAAATTTCATGTTCTAAAGTTTTATGCAAAGTTATGGCACAATGATGAAAACGCGTTTTCAGCCTGAGATAAGGTGGGTTCCGGAACGCCAAACATAAAAATGTTGATAACTTTGGAAAAACACTTCAGACAGCTTAGGTTTGATCTGCAACTACTAGAAAGACCCTTTCTGCTATAGTGGGAGGTGAAAATTTCATGTTCTGAAGCTTTATGCAAAGTTATGGCACAATGCGTAAAACGCGTTTTCAGCCTGAGATAAGGTCGATTCCGGAACGGCAAACATTAAAATGTTGATAACTTTGGAAAAACACTTCAGACAGCTTAGATTTGATGTACAACTACTAGAAAGACCCTTTCTGCTATAGCGCAAGTTTAAAATTTCATGTTCTGAAGCTTCCCTGCAAAGTTATGGCACAATTCCGAAAACGCGTTTTCAGCCTGAGATAAGGTGGGTTCCGGAACGCCAAACAAAAAAATATGATAACTTTGGAACAACACTTCAGACAGCTTAGATTTGATGTGCAACTACTAGAAAGACCGTTTCTGCTGTAGTGGGAGGTGAAAATTTCATGTTCTGAATCTTCTCTGCAAAGTTATGGCACAATGCAGAAATCGCGTTTTCAGCCAGAGATAAGGTGGGTTTCGGAAAGCCAAGCATAAAAATGTTGATAACTTTGGAATAAGACTTCAAACAGCTTAGATTTGATGTGCAAATACTAAAAAGACCCTTTCTGCTATAGCGCAAGTTTAAAATTTCATGTTCTGAAGCTTCCCTGCAAAGTTATGGAACAATTCCGAAAACGCGTTTTCAGCCTGAGATAAGGTGGGTTCCGGAACGCCAAACAAAAAAATATGATAACTTTGGAACAACACTTCAGACATCTTAGATTTGATGTGCAACTACTAGAAAGACCCTTTCTGCTATAGTGGGAGGTGAAAATTTCATGTTCTGAAGATTCCCTGCAAAGTTATGGCACAATGCAGAAAACGCGTATTCAGCCTGAGATAAGGGCGATTCCGTAACGCCAAAGATAAAAATGTTTATAACTTTGGAAAAACACTTCAGACAGCTTAGATTTGATGTGCAACTACTAGAAAGACCCTTTCTGCTATAGTGGCATGTGAATATTTCATGTTCTGAAGCTTGCCTGCAAAGTTATGGCACAATGCGTAAAACGCGTTTTCAGCCTGAGATAAGGTCGATTCCGGAACGCCAAACATAAAAAGTTGATAACTTTGGAAAAACACTTCAGACAGCTTAGATTTGATGTGCAACTACTAGAAAGACCCTTTCTACTATCGTGGGTGGTGAAAATTCGATATTCTGAAGCTTCCCTGGAAAGTTATTGCACAATGCGTAAAACGCGTTTTCAGCCTGAGATAAGGTCGATTCCGGAACGCCAAACATAAAAATGTTGATAACTTTGGAAAAACAATTCAGACAGCTTAGATTTGAAGTGCAACTACTAGAAAGACCCTTTCTACTATAGTGGGAGGTGAAAATTCGATGTTCTGAAGCTTCCCTGGAAAGTTATGGCACAATGCGTAAAACGCGTTTTCAGCCTGAGATAAGGTCGATTCCGGAACGCCAAACATAAAAATGTTGATAACTTTGGAAAAACACTTCAGACAGCTTAGTTTTGATGTTCAACTACAAGACAGACTCTTTCTGCAATATTGGGAGTTGAAAATTTCATATTCTGATGCTTCCCTGCAAAGTTATGGCACAAAGCAGAAAACGCGTTTTCAGGCTGTGATAAGGTTGATTCCGGAACGCGAAACATAAAAATGTTGATAACTTTGGAAAAACACTTCAGACAGCTTAGATTTGATGTGCAACTACTAGAAAGACCATTTCTGCTATAGTGGCAGGTGAAAATTTCATGTTCTGAAGCTTCCCAGCGAATTGATGGCATAATGCGAAAAACATGTTTTCAGCCTGAGACAAGGTCGATTCCGGAACGCCAAATATAAAAATGTTGATAACTTTGGAAAAACACTTCAGACAGCTTAGATTTGATGTGCAACTACTAGAAAGACCCTTTCTGCTATAGTGGGTAGTGAAAATTTCATGTTCTGAAGCTTCCCTGCAAATTTATGGCACAATGCGTAAAACGCGTTTTCAGCCTGAGATAAGGTCGATTCCAGAACGCCAAACAAAAAAAAGTTGATAACTTTGGAAAAAAACTTCAGACAGCTTAGATTTGATGTGCAACTACTAGAGAGACCCTTTCTGCTATAGTGGGAGGTGAAAACTTCATGTTTTGAAGCTTCCCTGCAAAGTTATGGCACAATGCAGAAAACGCGTTTTCTGCCTGAGATATGGTCGATTCCGCAACGCCAAACATAAAAATGTTGATACCTTTGGAAAAACACTTCAGACAGCTTAGATTTGATGTGCAGCTGCTAGAAAGACCCTTTCTGCTATAGTGGGAGGTCAAAATTTCATGTTCTGAAGCTTCCCTGCAAAGTTATGGCACAATGCAGAAAACGCATTTTCAGCCTGAGATAAGGTCGATTCCGGAACGCGAAACATAAAAATGTTGATAACTTTGGAAAGACACTTCAGACAGCTTAGAGTTGATGTGCAAATACTAGAAAGACCCTTTCTGCTATAGTTGGTAGTGAAAATTCCATGTTCTGAAGCTTCCCGGCAAATTTATGCAAAAGGCGTAAAACGCGTTTTCAGCCTGAGATAAGGTCGATTCCGGAACGCCAAACATAAAAATGTTGATAACTTTGGAAAAAGACTCGAGACAGCTTAGATTTGATGTGCAACTACTAGAAAGACCATTTCTGCTATAGTGGCAGGTGAAAATTTCATGTTCTGAAGCTTCCCTGCAAAGTTTTGGCACAATGCGTAAAACGCGTTTTCAGCCTGAGATAATGTCGATTCCGGTACGCCAAACATAAAAATGTTGATAACTTTGGAAAGACACTTCAGACAGCTTAGAGTTGATGTGCAAATACTAGAAAGACCCTTTCTGCTATAGTTGGTAGTGAAAATTCCATGTTCTGAAGCTTCCCTGCAAATTTATGCAAAAGGCGTAAAACGCGTTTTCAGCCTGAGATAAGGTCGATTCCGGAACGCCAAACATAAAAATGTTGATAACTTTGGAAAAAGACTGGAGACAGCGTAGATTTGATGTGCAACTACTAGAAAGACCATTTCTGCTATAGTGGCAGGTGAAAATTTCATGTTCTGAAGCTTCCCTGCAAAGTTTTGGCACATTGCGTAAAACGCGTTTTCAGCCTGAGATAAGGTCGATTCCGGAACGCCAAACATAAAAATGTTGATAACTTTGGAAAGACACTTCAGACAGCTTAGAGTTGATGTGCAAATACTAGAAAGACCCTTTCTGCTATAGTTGGTAGTGAAAATTCCATGTTCTGAAGCTTCCCTGCAAATTTATGCAAAAGGCGTAAAACGCGTTTTCAGCCTGAGATAAGGTCGATTCCGGAACGCCAAACATAAAAATGTTGATAACTTTGGAAAAACACATCAGACAGCTTAGATTTGATGTGCAACTACTGGAAAGACCCTTTCTGCTATAGTGGGAGGGGAAAATTTCATCTTCTGAAGCTGCCCTGCAAAGTTATGGCACACAACAGAAAACGCGTTTTCAGCCTGAGATAAGGTGGGTTCCGGAACGCCAAACATAAAAATGTTGATATCTTTGGAAAAACACTTCAGACAGCTTAGATTTGATGTGCAACTACTCGAAAGACCCTGTCTGTTATAGTGGGGGTTGAAAATTTCATGTTCTGAAGCTTCCCTGCAAAGTTATGGCACAATGCAAAAAACGCGTTTTCATCCCGAGATAATGTCGTTTCCGGAACGCCAAACATGAAAATGTTGATAGCTTTCGAAAAACACATCAGACAACTTAGATTTGATGTGCAACTACGAGAAAGACCCTTTCTGCTATAGTGGGAGGTGAAAATTTCAAGTTCTGAAGCTTCCCTGCAAAGTTATGGCACACAACAGAAAACGCGTTTTCAGCATGATAAGGTGGGTTCCGGAACGCCAAACATAAAAATGTTGATAACTTTGGAAAAACTATTCAGACAGCTTAGATTTGATGTGCAACTACTAGAAAGACCCTTTCTGCTATAGTGGGAGGTGAACATTTCATGTTCTGAACCTTCCCTGAGAAGTTATGGCACAATGCAGAAAACGCGTTTTCAGCCTGAGATAAGGTGGGTTCCGGAACGGCAAACATAAAAATGTTGATAACTTTGGAAAAACACTTCAGACAGCTTAGTTTGTTGTGCAACTACTAGAAATACCCTTTCTGCTCTAGTGGGAGGTGAAAATTTCATGTTCTAAAGCTTCCCTGCAAAGTTATGGCACAATGCAGAAAACGCGTTTTCTGCCTGAGATAAGGTCGATTCCGGAACGCCAACCTTAAAAATGTTGATAACTGAGGAAAAACTCTACAGACAGCTTAGATTTGATGTGCAACTACTGAAAAGACCCTTTCTGCTATAGTGGGAGGTGAAAATTTCATGTTCTGAAGCTGCCCTGCAAAGTTACGGCACAATGCAGAAAACGCGATTTAGGCCTGAGATAAGGTCGATTCAGGAACACCAAACAAAAAAATGTTGAAAACTTTCGAAAAATACTTCAGTCAGCTTAGATTTGATGTGCAACTACGAGAAAGACCCTTTCTGCTATAGTGGGAGGTGAAAATATCATGTTCTAAAGCTTCCCTGCAAAGTTATGGCACAATGCCTAAAACGCGTTTTCAGCCTGAGATAAGGTGGGTTCCAGAACGCCAAAATAAAAATGTTGATAACTTTGGAAAAACACTTCAGACAGCTTTGATTTGATGTGCAACTACGAGAAAGACCCTTTCTGCTATAGTGGGATGTTAAAATTTCATGTTCTGAAGCTTCCCTGCAAAGTTATGGCACAATGCAGAAGACACGTTTTCAGTCTGAGATAAGGTTGATTCCGGAACGCCAAACATAAGAATGTTGATAACTTTGGAAAAACACTTCAGACAACTTAGATTTGATGTGCAACTACTAGAAATACCCTTTCTGCTATGGTGGGAGGAGAAAATTTCATGTTCTGAAGTCTCCCTGCAAAGTTATGGCACAATGCAGAAAATGCGTTTTCAGCCTGAGATAAGGTGGGTTCCAGAACGCCAAACATAAAAATGTTGATAACTTTGGAAAAACACTTCAGATAGCTTAGATTTGATGTGCAACGACTAGAAAGACTCTTTCTGCCATAGTCGGATGTTAAAATTTCATCTTCTGAAGCTTCCCTGCAAAGTTATGGCAAAATATGTAAAACGCGTTTTCAGGCTGAGATAAGGTGGGTTCCAGAACGCCAAACATAAAAATGTTGATAAGTTTGGAAAAACACTTCAGACAGCTTAGATTTGATGTGCAACTCCTCGAAAGACCCTATCTGCTATAGTGGGAGGCCAACATTTCATGTTCTGAAGCATCCCTGCAAAGTTATGCAACAATGCAGGAAACGCGTTTTCATCCTGAGATTAGGTGGGTTCCAGAACGCCAAACATAAAAATGTTGATAACTTTGGAAAAACACTTCAGACAGCTTAGATTTGATGTGCAGCTACTAGAAAGACCCTTTTACCTACAGTGGGAGTAGAAAATTTCATGTTCTGAAGCTTCCCTGCAAAGTTATGCCACAATGCAGGAAATGCGTTTTCAGCCTGAGATAAGGTCGATTCCGGAACGCCAAACATAAAAATATTGATAACTTTGGAAAAACACTTCAGACAGCTTAGATTTGATGTGCAACTACTAGAAAGACCCTTTCTGCCATATTGGGATGTTAAAATTTCATGTTCTGAAGCTTCCCTCCAAAGTTATGGCAAAATATGTAAAACGCGTTTTCAGGCTGAGATAAGGTGGGTTCCGGAACGCCAAACATAAAAATGTTGATAACTTCAGAAAAACACTTCAAGACAGCTTAGATTTGATGTGCAACTTCTCGAATGACCTTTTCTGCTATAGTGGGAGATTAAAATTTCATGTTCTGAAGCTTCCCTGCAAAGTTATGGCACAATGCAGAAAACGCGTTTTCATCCGGAGATAAGTTCGCTTCCGAAACGCCAAACACAAAAATGTTGATAACTTTGGAAAAACACTTTCGACAGCTTAGATTTGATGTGCAACTACTAGAAAGACCCTTTCTGCTATAGTGGGAGGTTAAAATCTCATCTTCTGAAGCTTCCCTGCAAAGTTATGGCACAGTGCGTAAAACGCGTTTTCAGCCTGAGATAAGATTGGTTTCAGAACGCCAAACATAAAAATGTTCAGAACTTTGGAAAAACACTTCAGACTGCTAAGATTTGATGTGCAACTACTAGAAATACCCTTTCTGCTATAGTGGGAGGAGAAAATTTCATGTTCTGAAGTCTCCCTCCAAAGTTACGGCACAATGCAGAAAACTGTTTTCAGCCTGAGATAAGGTGGGTTCCAGGACGCCAAACATAAAAATGTTGATAACTTTGGAAAAACACTTCAGACAGCTTAGATTTGATGTGCAACTACTAGAAAGGCCCTATCTGCTATAGTGGGAGGCGAACATTTCATGTTCTGAAGCTTCCCTGAAAAGTTTTGGCATAATGCAGAAAACGCGTTCTCAGCCTGAGATTAGGTGGGTTCCAGAACGCCAAACATAAAAATGTTGATAACTTTGGAAAAACACTTCAGACAGCTTAGATTTGATGTGCAACTACTAGAAAGACCCTTTCTGCTACAGTGGGAGTAGAAAATTTCATGTTCTGAAGCTTCCCTGCAAAGTTATGGCAAAATATGTAAAACGCGTTTTCAGGCTGAGATAAGGTGGGTTCCGGAACGCCAAACATAAAAATGTTGATAACTTCAGAAAAACACTTCAAGACAGCTTAGATTTGATGTGCAACTACTAGAATGACCTTTTCTGCTATAGTGGGAGGTTAAAACTTCATGTTCTCAAGCTTCCCTGCAAAGTTATGGCACAATGCAGAAAACGCATTTTCAGCCGGACATAAGGTCGATTCCGAAACGCCAAACATTAAAATGTTCATAACTTTGGCAAAACACTTCAAACAGCTTAGATTTGATGTGCAACTACTAGAAAGACCCTTTCTGCTATAGTGGGATGTAAAAATTTCATGTTCTGAAGCTTCCCTGCAAAGTTATGGCAAAATATGTAAAACGCGTTTTCAGGCTGAGATAAGGTGGGTTCAGGAACGCCAAACATAAAAATGTTGAAAACTTCAGAAAAACACTTCAAGACAGCTTAGATTTGATGTGCAACTACTAGAATGACCTTTTCTGCTATAGTGGGAGGTTAAAACTTCATGTTCTGAAGCTTCCCTGCAAAGTTATGGCACGTTGCAGAAAACGCGTTTTCAGCCTGAGATAAGGTGGGTTCCAGAACGCCAAACATAAAAATGTTGATAACTTTGGAAAAACACTTCAGAGAGCTTAGATTTGATTTGCAACTCCTCGAAAGACCCTATCTGCTATAGTGGGAGGCGAACATTTCATGTTCTGATGCATCCCTGCAAAGTTACGCAACAATGCAGGAAACGCGTTTTCAGCCTGGAATTAGGTGGGTTCCAGAACGCCAAACATAAAAATATTGATAACTTTGGAAAAACACTTCAGACAGCTTAGATTTGATGTGCAACTACTAGAAATACCCTTTTAGCTACAGTGGGAGGTGAAAATTTCATGTTCTGAAGCTTCCCTGCAAAGTTATGCCACAATGCAGGAACCGCGTTTTCAGCCTGAGAAAAGGTCGATTCCGGATCGCCCAACATAAAAATATTGATAACTTTGGAAAAACACTTCAGACAGCTTAGATTTGATGTGCAACTACTAGAAAGACCCTTTCTGCTATAGTGGGAGGTGAAAATTTCATGTTCTGAAGCTTCCCTGCAAAGTTATGGCAAAATATGTAAAACGCGTTTTCAGGCTGAGATAAGGTGGGTTCCGGAACGCCAAACATAAAAATGTTGATAACTTCAGAAAAACACTTCAATACAGCTTAGATTTGATGTGCAACTACTAGAATGACCTTTTCTGCTATAGTGGGAGGTTAAAACTACATGTTCTGAAGCTTCCCTGCAAAGTTATGGCACATTGCAGAAAACGCGTTTTCAGCCTGAGATAAGGTGGGTTCCAGAACGCCAAACATAAAAATGTTGATAACTTTGGAAAAACACTTCAGACAGCTTAGATTTGATGTGCAACTCCTCGAAAGACCCTATCTGCTATAGTGGGAGGCGAACATTTCATGTTCTGATGCATCCCTGCAAAGTTATGCAACAATGCAGGAAACGCGTTTTCAGCCTGAGAGTAGGTGGGTTCCAGAACGCCAAACATAAAAATGTTGATAACTTTGGAAAAACACTTCAGACAGCTTAGATTTGAAGTGCAACTACTAGAAAGACCCTTTTAGCTACAGTGGGAGGTGAAAATTTCATGTTCTGAAGCTTCCCTGCAAAGTTATGCCACAATGCAGGAAACGCGTTTTTAGTCTGAGATAAGGTAGATTCCGGAACGCCAAACATAAAAATATTGATAACTTTGGAAAATCACTTCAAGACAGCTTAGATTTGATGTGCAACTGCTAGAATGACCTTTTCTTCTATAGTGGGAGGTTAAAACTTCATGTTCTCAAGCTTCCCTGCAAAGTTATGGCACAATGCAGAAAACGCATTTTCAGCCGGAGATAAGGTCGATTCCGAAACGCCAAACATAAAAATGTTGATAACTTTGGAAAAACACTTCAAACAGCTTAGATTGGATGTGCAATTACTAGAAAGACCCTTTCTGCTATAGTGGGAGGAGAAAATTTCATGTTCTGGAGCTTACCTATAAAGTTTTAGCACAATGCAGGAAACGCGTTTTCAGCCTGAGATAAGGTCGATTCCCGAACGCCAAACATAAAAATATTGATAACTTTGGAAAAACACTTCAGACAGCTTAGATTTGATGTGCAACTACTAGAAAGACCCTATCTGCTATAGTGGGAGGCGAACATTTCATGTTCTGAAGCTTCCCTGAAAAGTTATGGCACAATGCAGAAAACGCGTTTTCAGCCTGAGATTAGGTGGGTTCCAGAACGCCAAACATAAAAATGTTGATAACTTCAGAAAAACACTTCAATACAGCTTAGATTTGATGTGCAACTACTAGAATGGCCTTTTCTGCTATAGTGGGAGGTTAAAACTTCATGTTCTGAAGCTTCCCTGAAAAGTTATGGCACAATGCAGAAAACGCGTTTTCGGCCTGAGATTAGGTGGGTTCCAGAACGCCAAACATAAAAATGTTGATAACTTTGGAAAAACACTTCAGACAGCTTAGATTTGATGTGCAACTACTAGAAAGACCCTTTCTGCTATAGTGGGAGGTGAAAATTTCATGTTCTGAAGCTTCCCTGCAAAGTTATGGCAAAATATGTAAAACGCGTTTTCAGGCTGAGATAAGGTGGGTTCCGGAATGCCAAACATAAAAATGTTGATAACATCAGAAAAACACTTCAAGACAGCTTAGATTTGATGTGCAACTGCTAGAATGACCTTTTCTGCTATAGTGGGAGGTAAAAACTTCATGTTCTCAAGCTTCCCTGCAAAGTTATGGCACAATGCAGAAAACGCATTTTCAGCCGGAGATAAGGTCGATTCCGAAACGCCAAACATCAAAATGTTGATAACTTTGGAAAAACACTTCAAACAGCTTAGATTGGATGTGCAACTACTAGAAAGACCCTTTCTGCTATAGTGGGAGGTGAAAATTTCATGTTCTGAAGCTTCCCTGCAAAGTTAAGGCACAATGCAGAAAACGGGTTTTCAGCCTGAGATAAGGTCGATTCCTGAACGGCAAACATAAAAATGTTGATAACTTTCGAAAATCATTTCAGACAGCTTAGATTTGATGTGCAAGTAGGAGAAAAACCCTTTCTGCTTTAGTGGGAATTGAAAATTTCATGTTCTGAAGCTTTCCTGCAATGTTATGGCGCAATGCGTAAAACGCGTTTTCAGCCTGAGATAAGGTTGATTCCGGAACGCCAAACATAAAAATGTTGATAACTTTGAAAAAACACTTCAGACAGATTAGATTTGATGTGCAACTACTAGAAAGACCCTTTCTGCCATAGTGGGATGTTAAAATTTCATGTTCTGAAGCTTCCCTGTAAAGTTATGGCAAAATATGTAAAACGCTTTTTCAGGCTGAGATAAGGTGGGTTCCGGAACGCCAAACATAAAAATGTTGATAACTTCAGAAAAACACTTCAGACAGCTTAGATTTGATGTGCAACTACTAGAAAGACCCTTTCTGCTATAGTGGGATGTAAAAATGTCATGTTTTGAAGCTTCCCTCCAAAGTTATGGCAAAATATGTAAAACGCGTTTTCAGGCTGAGATTAGGTGGGTTCCAGAACGCCAAACATAAAAATATTGATAACTTTGGAAAAACACTTCAGACAGCTTAGATTTGATGTGCAACTACTAGAAAGACCCTTTCTGCTATAGTGGGATGTAAAAATGTCATGTTCTGAAGCTTCCCTCCAAAGTTATGGCAAAATATGTAAAACGCGTTTTCAGGCTGAGATAAGGTGGGTTCCGGAACGCCAAACATAAAAATGTTGATAACTTCAGAAAAACACTTCAAGACAGCTTAGATTTGATGTGCAACTGCCAGAATGACCTTTTCTGCTATAGTGGGAGGTTAAAACTTCATGTTCTCAAGCTTCCCTGCAAAGTTATGGCACAATGCAGAAAACGCATTTTCAGCCGGAGATAAGGTCGATTCCGAAACGCCAAACATAAAAATGTTGATAACTTTGGAAAAACACTTCAAACAGCTTAGATTGAATGTGCAACTACTAGAAAGACCCTTTTTGCTATAGTGGGAGGTGAAAATTTCATGTTCTGAAGCTTCCCTGCAAAGTTAAGGCACAATGCAGAAAACGGGTTTTCAGCCTGAGATATGGTCGATTCCTGAACGGCAAACATAAAAATGTTGATAACTTTCGAAAATCATTTCAGACAGCTTAGATTTGATGTGCAAGTAGGAGAAAAACCCTTTCTGCTTTAGTGGGAATTGAAAATTTCATGTTCTGAAGCTTTCCTGCAAAGTTATGGCGCAATGCGTAAAACGCGTTTTCAGCCTGAGATAAGGTTGATTCCGGAACGCCAAACATAAAAATGTTGATAACTTTGGAAAAACACTTCAAACTGCTTAGATTTGATGTGCAACTACTAGAAAGACCCTTTCTGCTATAGTGGGAGGTGAAAATTTCATGTTCTGAAGCTTCCCTGCAAAGTTGTGGCAGAATGCAGAAAACGCATTTTCAGCCTGAGAAAAGGTGGGTTCCGGAATGCCAAACATAAAAATGTTGATAACTTTGGAAAAACACTTCAGACAGCTTAGATTTGATGTGCAACTACTAGAGAGACCCTTTCTGCTATAGTGGGAGGTGAACACTTCATGTTCTGAAGCTTCCCTGCAAAGTTATGGCACAATGCAGAAAACGCGTTTTCAGCATGAGACAAGGTCAATTACGGAACGCCAAACATAAAAATATGATAACTTTGAAAAAACACTTCAGACAGCTTAGATTTGATGTGCAACTACGAGAAAGACCCTTTCTGCAATAGTGGGAGGTGAACATTTCATGTTCTGAAGTTTCCCTGCAAAGTTAAGGCACAATGCAGAAAACGCGTTTTCAGCCAGAGATAAGGTCGATTCTGGAATGCCAAACATAAAAATGTTGATAACTTTGGAAAAACACTTCAGACAGCTTAGATTTGACGTGCAACTACTAGAAAGACCCTTTCTGCTGTAGAGGGAGTTGAAAATTTCATGTTCTGATGCTTCCCTGCAAAGTTAAGGAACAATGCAGAAAACGCGTTTTCAGCCTGCGAATAGGTGGGTTCAGGAACGCCAAACTTAAAAATGTTGATAACTTTGGAAAAACACTTCAGACAGCTTAGACTTGATGTGCAACTACTAGAAAGACCCTTTCTGCTACAGTGGGAGGTTAAAATTTCATGTTCTGAAGCTTCCCTGCAAAGTTATGGCACAATGCAGAAAACGCGTTTTCAGCCCGAGATAATGTGGGTTCCGGAGCGGCAAACGTAAAAATGTTGATAACTTTGGAAAAACATATCAGAAAGCTTAGATTTAATGTGCAACGACTAGAAAGACCCTTTCTGCTATAGTGGGAGGTGAAAATTTCATGTTCTGAAGCTTCCCAGCAAAGTTAAGGAACAATGCAGAAACAGCGTTTTCAGCCTGAGATAAGGTGGGTTCCGGAACGCCAAACATGAAAATGTTTATAACTTTGGAAAAACACTTCAGACAGCTTAGATTTGATGTGCAACTACTAGAAAGA